>NC_143446.1:20024415-20327926 GCF_987193195.1 Phasianus colchicus | reverse complement strand
GTCACCCTGTTACATGGTGAGCTGTGAGTGTGCTCCTGTGCTCATGTGCTCCTGTGTTCCTGTGCTCCTGTGCTGCTCTGACTTTCCTCGTCTACAAAAAGAAGCAATCTTAAATAGCACCTATACTTGCTGCTGCACCGACATGCTAAGTTATTTTGAATAGATGAAGCAAATGAATGAGATGCAAACTTTGGTTTATTTATTACCACTCCATTCCCAACCCACAGCTGCCAGTAGAGTCTCCAGAAGCACCGCTGGTCTGTGTGGATTCTTCACACATTTAGAAACAAACCTTCAGCATGTTCTGGTTCACATGTTGTGATGAATGCTCTGTTTAAGGAAGTGTCTGTCAATACTTAACAAGTTCTACAACACCTTGTTTTCCGGAGGGTGACGGGAGATGCCTTCTGGGTTAGGTACCGTTGGACACAGTCTGTAAAATCAATCGCGGGGAGTCTGGAATTCACATGGGCCCCAGGTACCTGGCATTGAGCTGGGAAGGTATTTTGAAGTGAAGCTGGGGAAGTTGTGCAATGCCACAGGGAACAGAGTCTGGAAAAAATGGCAGATTTAAATGTTCTCCCTGTTTTGCCAATTTAATAATTTGTTTGTTCTATATCCATGTGTACGTGGCTGTTAGAAGCAGGCTTCTTTCATCAAGCACAGCTCACACGATGCACTGCAGCCGTTGCAGTGAGGCTGGGTTGGTCTGGCCCTGGGGCTGTCAGCAGCAACACCTCAGTGGGGTCAGCATCCTCCCTGCTGCCCTTTGCTCCAGGGGACCTCGAGTGCATGGTGGCAATTTGTCCTCTGCTGCAAAACACCGAAGCCAGAAAATCAAGCCCTGTAAGTTTGGAATTATGCAACATGACAGATCATCAAACCCATTTTGTTATGGCTGAGCTACCCACCCTTTTGGAGCACCGGATTTGATTTACTGTTGACACAGTCATTCACATGAATTCAAGTCTGCGAGGCTTTATTTTAGAGGATATAAAAATCCCACCCATCACTCACGTGTGCTCACTGCTTCTGCAATTTGGCTCATAGCAAGCTGTACCTGGTGCTTTGTGAAAGCCTTGAGCAGCACACATGCAATGCCATGCCCATGTTCTGGCCTCGGGGCAGCTACAGAGCCAAGCCCCCATGTTAGCAGCAGCATGCAGGGCACGCTGCCTGGGAGGGAAGTGTTGTTTGCTCAGTTGTGAGTTGTTTGTGGGCAGAACAGTTTGGGGAAGTGCGTTCTAGGAAAGCACCACTTTTCCCAAATGTTCCCTTTCCTTGACCAGTAACCCCAAAGCTTGCACGCTGCGGGGCAGCATGAGGCTGTCTGTTGCTATTTCTGTGACCCAGTTTTCTTCCCTGGGTATTTGGTGAGCTGAGCTGGCCTGGATGTGCAGTGACAGCTGGGGGAATAGGGAGCAACACATCTTTCCTCGGGTAGAAAATGTAACTTAAATTCCAACCTGAGCCACACGTATGTAAAAAGTCAGTTGTGGATCAGTGGTATTTAATGTTGTGTAGGTTAGAGCACAAGTCTTGAATGGTTGATGCTGAGTCTCAGTAACACTGTAAAAAATATTTGCAGCTGAATGGCTGCAACGCTTTGCCTGCCTTCTCTGGCCTGCCTCAAGAGTGCTTATGAAACTAATGACATTGCTGCTTTGCTCAGGAAATACTGCTCCCTCTGTTCTGGCCCAGGTCTTGCCCATGCAGCATATTCCCTATTAGGCTGCAGCAGGCTCTGATGCCGGTGTCAGCTCAATTTCCTCCTCTTAAGTGCATGCCAAGAGCTGGATGCCAAAAGCTGGCAGGGAAACAGCTCAGAAGAACCCAGGAACGAAAGAGGACACGGGAAGGATGCCAGAGCCTAAAGAAGTGAGATAGAGGAACTGCTGGGATGGTGATTGAGAAGGAACTGCCACTCCCAGCACTGCTTCCCTTTGCCTGGTAGAAGAGAAAGGAACCGTTAATGCTGGATACACTTTTGTCCTTTTTCTACAAGTATTTCTGGGCTATCTGCTTGTCTGTCTGGGGAAAAGAGAAAACTAAACCCCAGACAAATCCTCTGCCAAAACGCCCTGTTCCGCACTCACATTTAAGCGATCAGAGAATGAGCAGATGAGCAGATGGGAAGTGAGAGGGCTGCTGGTGCTGCGTGACGGCTGCAGGAGGGCCGTGGGGCTTGTGGCAGTGAGGTGCTGTGCAAACCCGCTGGGGTCAGGCCACGCTGCCTGCAGACACGAGGCCTCCAACGTGCTTGTAAAGGAGGAGCGGGGGGCCGAGAAGGGCCTTCAGTCCGTGATGTGCGCAGAGCTGTGGGAGCAGTCAGTGCAGCTGCAGTGCTTTGTGTCTGTCACAACTGAAATGCTCATCACTTCCCTGAGCTGGTGCCTCCTCTAAACTGCTGTCAGTTGTTGCACTGCATTGCACCCATGGGCATCGCTTTTCTGGGGCACACTTCAACTGTTTCCTGACGCTGCTCCCCTGCCTCCTGGAGCAGCTGAGGTTTGCTGACATCCCAGGAGCTCAGCCAGCCATTCCCTGTGCCCCCAGGAGGGCACGGTGTGGGCATGCCTGCCTGGGGCTCCTGGAGAGCCTTCCTCTGCTGGGAATGCAGTGAGGGTTTGCAGCTCAGGGCTGGTTCCTTGCTATAAATATAAGCTGATAAGGAATTCATGGTAGCAAAGCTGTATAAACCAGGAAAAAGCTGAAGAGTTCCCAAATATACAGTCAGCAGTGCAGAAAACCTGTGTGGATGATTTACCTAATTAACAAATAGGCTTTACATACCCCACGGTGTCTATTTCCCTTTCGAATGAATTTATGAACAACCCACTATAATTAATACTGGTGATTTAACTTAGGAAACTGATACGAATGAATTGCTCTAACAATTTCTAGGTAAGCTTAATTATCTTATCTGAGGAAAGTCACATTTTTCTAGAGCAGTGCGGAAGGTCACTTTTAAAATAGATGTGTGCACAGCTCAGGAAAGCAGCTGGATGGGCAGCATCCCGAGCAGGACACAGCCAGCCCACACTGCAGCCGGAGATCCTCTCTTCCCTGGGCGAGGAGTTGCTGCACTGAAAGGGATGGCTGCACTTTTTTTTTTCCATTTTCTCAGAATAAATCTGCTTTTAAAATCTGAGGTTTTAAACATTTGGTATCTAACCTCTTTTTCAAGCACTCCTTTGAGAAAGTAGTGCCCAACTTGCATTTAAGAAAGCATCACTTTTTAGTTCTGTTTGAGAGATTGAAATATATCCAATAAATAATATTGTCCCACTCTGTACATCTACCAGTATAACTGGTGAGATTGAAAGTAACGTTCCATTGACTTTTTTGGTATGTGTCAAGGCAGCCTGAAGCAGAGGGAGGTGGGGAATGAGAGCTGCCTGCAGTTGCAGAGCTACTTGGAGTGCTATTGCTCTTAGGGGAGAGCGAGGACGGAAAAATGAACACCGTGAGTGCAGGTAAACGGCACCCAGTGACAAGAATGAGATCTGGGCACTGAACGTGCCATAAAGCAACTGAGGCCATGAGCATTGGAGAATCACCAGATAGCCCATGAAACACATGAATTTTCTGTTAAGAAAAATGAAAATGCCAATAACACCCAACAGCCCAGGGTACTGCGTGACGTTGACATTCGAGCCCTTCCTCTAGGATTACATTTTTCAGGATTTTCCCCGTGGCTTTGGAAGGCTCATTTGTGGCCGCCGCTGCCCGGCCCGGCGGTGAGCCTGCTGTTGGCTGTGGCACCGCGTCCTGCAGGGCAGCCTGGCCTTGCCTGGCAGCTGGAGGCTGAGGAGGAGCCAAGTGCCCCACACCGGTGGCAGTGCACAGAGCTGCCGGCGCTTGGCCCACTCGGCTGCGGCTCTGCACTGAGCTGAGTGCGGCTCCACGTCCCGTCGCCTCGTCTCCTCTCTCACCTTGTCCCCTCTGTTCTGATTTCCTTCTGTCAGGACAGGATCTTCAGGCACCGCTCTTTCTCAATGCCTCTTTGGAATATTTTAAATAGAAAGAGAGAGCTCTTCTCTTTTCACGCCAGCCTTCAAAGCGATTTTAATTTAAAATCTCCCCCAAAATATTGTCTCTCAGACAAGAAAAGCTGGCCTGGAATCGCTGTGGCATGTAGGCTGTGTTGTCATTGCGGGGCTGTGGCAGCTGCCAGTTGGATCGGAAGCATCGTGCGGCACTGCTGTGGTGAGCACACGGCCGGCACTGCTGGGGATGCCCGTACTGCTCGTGTGTTTTACTCCTCAGGGAGCTGTTGTGTCCGTGTACATCCCCAACTGCAGTGCTCTGGGACACCGCCCTGCCACGTGAGCTCGTGTCTGCTGATGTTGTCACAGTGAGAGCCCACTTGGTGTCCCGCTGCAACGCCGTGAGATTGCAGTGCAGGAAGGTACAGCTCGCTCCTAGACTACATGCAGGTAGTCAAGGTCACTGCTGTATTTTACAACAGTGACATTAATTTAAAAATCCATCTGGCTACCTGTGAAGTTGAGGTAGAAAACAAGTGAGCTATACCTCTGCTTTGCCTTTGGTGCTGGCTGACTCAGGCTTCGTTCACAAAGCCTCTCTCTCCCTTTCAGAGAGCTCAGCACCGGGGGTTCTCGCTGCATGTCTGGACAGCCTGCAGTAGAAGAACTTTTCTGTGGGCTGCAGCGCTGGGCAGGCAGCCCTGGTGAGCAGCACTGCCCCCGGCCCCGCAGCTCCAAGCAGGGATTTGCTTCTGGGCATCGCTTATGAAGTAACCGGCACCTTTGGGCTGGGAATGAGTACCACAGTGCTCGGGAGCCTTTGGAGCTGTGCTCTGACACTGTCATCCAGGCAGGTCTGACTCAGCTTTTCTTTCCTCCAGGACTGCTACTGTGAGCATCGTTCTGCTTGCTTTAGGAAGGTGGTCCTTTTCCTTCAGGATAACCACAAATGTTAAAAATGCACAGACATTTTTTCTTTTTTTCCCACTGTTGTTAAACCATTAGCTTTTCTCATGCTGTGTATGTTTTTTGTTTGTTTGTTTTAAGATAGAATATCTTTTGTCCTCTTCTTCTTTTCCTCCTTTGGACATTCATATCAACATACATTTATGTGTCTATGAATTTATACACATTTAGATAATAGCTAATGGATATGCCACTGTGACTTTCTTACTGATTAGGAGGACATGAGAAATGAGTGCCAGCACAACTCAGTGCAGCTTTTTCTCTGTAAAGCAGCTGTGGGTAAGCTTAGGACATGCTGGGCTTTGCTGACCTGCTGTGAAGGAGGTCTTCATAAAAGCCACATGGAATGGCATCACAGGAACCGATCAGTCCTGGAGCTGACACATCCCTCCTGGGGATGGCGGCACAGCTCCCTGCAGGTGCTGCAAGGAGAGGACTTGGTGACAAACAGAAGTTTGGTTCTCTCCCCACCTTCGTGTTTCACAGAACTGCAAAAGAAGCACAGTCAGCACACACACGCCGAGCTTAAAAAAAGGGAAACAAGAAACCAAACATTGGGGTGTAACTGAAGAACAGCAGGGCTGCTATTTTTGTCTTTGAGCCTTCCTGACACGGACCCACTCAGCTGCTGCATCCCCAACAAATGCAGCATTTCCTCTTCACCGCATTCAGCTCCCAAGCCAGAAGAACCTGCTCAGATAGAATTGTTCTCATGCTATTGCTAAATTCCCTGTCTCAGCTCTCAGGGCTGCGAGAGCTTCTTCAGCTGCTCAGTACTGTGGGATGCTTGGCCTCATGATGAAGCTCTGCCACCTGGCTGGGCAGTGTCCCACTGCACTGAGTGCCCAGTATTGTGGTGCAGCAGGAGCCCGGGAGCGGGGAGACAGAAGTGGTAGAAATCAGGTTAGAGCACAGTGTTGTTGGGAACAGAGGGAAGCAAATGGCTCTACAAACCGGCCCCAAAGCTTTGCTTTTAAAGATTGCTGCTCGTGCTGCACTTCTGGCATTGCTCTGCGCGCTGCAGCCACAACCTGGAGAGGCAGCAGCTGGGGCCTGGACAGATACGCCCCGAGCTAATTACTGTGGTGGTTTAATTACTGCTCCCGTTCCTCCCCAACTGCCTGCTACCACTGCCCTGCCAGGAGCAACTGCCCGCTGCAGGGACACCAGCAGTGCCCCTTGTAGCTTCTCCACGTGGGAGAGGGCCCACACGTCCTCAGCCACATGCAGCACTTCAGCTCTGAGCGTGCATTCGCCTCTCAGCACCCTGCTCCAAACAGGGCTGACACCGACCCACGGCTACCGGAGACACGTCTGTATTGCCCAGCGTGCAGCAGGGCAGCGATCTCACACTCAGAAGCATTGCTTCTTCATTTCCCACAGATTGAACTCACACACCAAGCTATCGGCACAGGATTTACACACAGAAGTTACCAAGCTGATAACGTTCCTGCCTGTTCTCCTCACGGTGACTGGTCAGTGATTGCGGTGCAATTACACACGGCTGACTCTGTACTTCCACTAGTGCACATGGCTGGGGAAGGGGCCTCACCCAGGCAGGGGTCTTTTTGACCCGTGACTGTGATTGTAGTGTTCTGATGAAGGCAGTTCAGCTGAGGACACACAGACCGTGGGTTTTCTCGCCAAGCTGACGATGTCTCCGAAGTCTCCTCGTTAATGTTCCCTTCAAGGCCAGCCAGCTCTGGGAAGGCCCTGGTTAAGGATACCAAGTATTCATTCTTCTCGTACCTGACATACTGCTAGATCAGTTTGCTTAGGATTTGCCTTCAGCAGTGGAAGCGGCCTGCTGGCACATCTTGAACTCTGACTGCAGCAGTACTGCTCAGCACACACCTCTGCCCTCAGCTCACACCTTCCAGCCCCGCTCCGCAGCTGCCGGCTCAGATGGAGCAGGGTGGGATGGAGGCGCCCTCCCAGACTCCCACAGACCTGACTGGGGATGATCAGTCAGCAGCTGCCTTTGACCAGGAGGCGCAGTTTGCACTGTCCGGCCTCTGCTGTTAATCACGTTTCCTTTGTGCCGCTGGTGGCAGCTGGTGGCGTCTATGGGCACGATAATGCTGACGCTTCTCTTTTCATCTCTTCCTTCACCGCACTTCTCTTTCTTGTGCTCGCCTCTCTTCGAGTGCTTTTTATTGTGCTAAGCAGCACGAAAACTGTAACAGGAATCGAGTCTCCTCTGTCAGGTGAAATCTATCTCAAACAGATAAGCGAGGTCCTCTGTGGTCAGCCTTTCTCTGAGGGGAAGGAAAAACAAAGGCAGAAGCCCTGACCGTTTTCCTTCCCCTCCTTTTGCACACTTGGAGAGCGGCATGGCTGAGCCGTGAGAGAGGAAAGGTTTCCTCCTCAGCCGTGTTCTGCTGAGAAGGGGCGCTTCAGAAAACCCCAAACTTTCCACTCTCCTTTCAGGAAATGACACCGTCGTGCTGGAATTTACAATGAAGCTGTGAATGTAGCTGGAGCCCTGGGCTTCACCAGGAGAAGGCCCCCTCAGCTGGCTTTATTCAGCTCTAATGAGAGCTGAATTCGCCGTGAAAGGCGTGTTTTCCATTTGGCCCCTTTCCTCCATCAATTGCTGTCAGTGTAACAGAAGGCCCCGCGCAGCTCCCCCGCCCCGTGTGCCTCTCCGGGCTGTGCTGCGCGAGGCCGCCCGGCCCCGACACGCAGCGCTGAGCCCCACACAATGCCGCTTTGTTGGGGCCACACAGCGGAGCTGCAGTTTCCCAGGCTTTTCCTTTCCCCCCTCCCGCCGCGGCGACGCGGGGCTGCGTGAGCGGGCACTGAACAAAGGCGTGAGAGCTCAGACGTCCGCGCTGCCCGCGGTGGTGACCGGGCTGCGGTGAGGGTGGGAAGCGGTCCAAACCGCGGCGGCCCGCGGGCCGTGTGCTGCTGGCTGACACCGGGCGTCCTGCGAGGGAAATGGACCGTGGTGCGCGGCCGTGGATTCCGGCACGGAGCGGGAACGTGTCGGCACGCAGCGACCGCCGCGCCCTGTCCACGCTGGGCAGTGTCACAGCTGGGCAGGAGGGCAGGACAGCCCGCACCGTGCACCTCTGAGCCTGCTGGCTGCAGTCGGTCCGTGGCAGCTGCAGGCTGTGGTTGCACGTTATGGATCCCAAAGTGCCTATGGACACGGTGACTAACTGTGCGCTGCAGAGGGAGAAACGGCGATCACGTGTGCTATGTTAACTGCAGACAATAAATAGCAGCGACCCCGATGTCAGAAAGCGAGTCAGTGCCCAGCAGCCACTGTCACATTGGAGTGGTTCCTTGGCTTCAGCTGGACTCGGTGCAAAACGTTTGTGAAAGCTCTGCTTTGTGGGTTGAGCCCAGAAACTGCTGTCGTGTGCTTCCCTGTGCCCTGCTCCCTGAGCCACATCATCCAGAAAGAAAGCGTCAGAAAAATCTGGTTCTTATTTGTAGGATGGAGAGTTGCAAGCAGTCCTGATCCGCACGGTGCACAGCCACTGCTGGGGTAAATTGATGAAGGAGCAGCTGCATCTCGGATGTGATCAAAATGGGCTCAATCCTACAAATGAAAATTGCAATCATATAACCTGCAGAGTGGAGCTGAAAACAGCTCTTTGTATGGCAGACTTAATGTCTGCAGGATCTGGCCTTGTGTCTACACTCATTGATACTGCTAAATGTGATTGATTGTTCATAAACACCAATTCAGGGATGATAAAAAGACATTGTTAAAAGAGCAGTGAGCTCCTCCTCTCATGCAAGTTCTTTTTTTGGTCTGTTGCTACAGCAACTCTGTGCTAAGAACAAAGATGACAGCAAGTATTAAATTTTACAGCAACTCAATTGACTCTTGATTTGTCTTCTTTTTTGCCTTCAGTAACTGAATCCTACTCCACTAATTGTGTTAGATTGCAGATAGAAATCATGCCTTCCTGTGACAGGGATTCCTGTGTTGCTTTTTCTTCCTTCCCCTTAGAAATCAATTACATTGAATTAATTCATTTAAATCCAGTGGGTGATTATAACTGCTAGATTATTTGGATTTCTTTCTTTGATGTGTGGACATCTTGTATTTTAAGCCACAGCTCATGTTCTTTTCCAAAACCCCCAAAGCCTTAATATTCTTTATTAAGAAACAAGCAGTTCTTGGCAAATTCATTTTTGTCAAAGTTCAACTCATGCCAATGGCAAAGATCAAAAACGTACGTTCAAAATTACTGTAGCGGAGCTCATCTGAATTCACGAATGCTAAGAGTTTTTAAAGGAACACCGCTTTCCAGCTCCATTTTTCCCACTCTACACTCTCAGTTTCTCTTAGGACATGAGAAGGCCATTCACACTGTGTCTCTGGGCTCATTTCTACATGTGCAAAATCACCGCATTACGGTGGAATGCAATGTGACCAATGACCCACACAGCCTCGGGTGGAGCTGCCATCCCAGGCCTCAGCTGTCCAAGGTCGAGAGCTTCTGCTTGGAGACAGTGGAAGGTGACATCTTGGAGCAAACGTTCTGCTGCTCTGCGCCTGCCTCTCGGCCACGCACACAAAAGGCAGCTCTCTGCAGGACTCACCCTGTGCTCATTGCTGTGCCAAGGGACGCAGGGCGGGAGGAGGTCTGAGAGGTTTGCCTGAGGTGACACAGACCTTGTGCTGCTACCAAACCTAGTGGATTCCTGGGCATAGGAAGTCTGAAGCGAATGATGGCAGCCTTCTGTCAGCAAAGCATGGGTCAAATTCCATCAAAACAACACATTCGATTCAATCCGATTCCATCGGTCCATACCGAGGCCTTGCGGCCCGGGCAGCCAGGCTGGCATGGGGCAGATCTGTACCACGTGTTGGCAGAGGCTGACCCTGTGGGCAGGGGGAGGGCAGGTGGTGGGGCTGGAGCCTCTCCTGGGAGCGTGGCAGTGGGATGCTCTGTGGAGAGGAGAAAATGAGGAACTGCAGATAAACAACAACGACATGAGGAGAAATGGGTTGGCTTGAGCAGATTAAATATAACGTACTTATTTAACTCCTGATCAGCTGGAAAATAACAGTATGGCTCTGGTGGTCTCAGCTTCAGCAGCCGTGCACAGGGATGGCTAGCCCAGGCACAAGTTTGTGCTTTCAGTATGAGATAAGATCTAAGGAAGTAGAGCAATGGAACAAACTAGAAACAAAGTCTTGTGTCTTTCCCTGAAAGCTGTTGTGCAAAAGCACTTGCTTTAGGGTTAAACAGCATGGGCAAAAGCACCCCAACCTGCCCTAGGGCAGGACTTCAATAGCCAAGCAAGTTTCAGATGCACACTGATCTTAGATGTTGATAGGCCCTTCCTAAAGAGCTGGGACAACTGGGTCTTTTGCTGGGACAACTGAGTATTGCGCTCTGGGAGGGAGGATGTAGGTTGCTTTGGATGCTGCGTGCCACAGGAGCAGACCCTCAGCCACCTTCCTCTGCGCTGCGCTGCACCCCTTCCCTGGGGAGTCAGCAACACATCACCCACAGAATCTGCAGAGCACAGCGGGGAAATGAAAGTACAGCTCTGACTGCACGGTCTCTGTAATCTCCCTGAGGAAATGAGAGGTAACAGATCTTTATCAGGAAACTGTTAGCAAAAGACCTTTCACAACTGCTTAAGCAATGTGCACGGCAACTTTAGCCTTGTATAGCCAAAGTCTTGGTAGACCCAAATGCCTTTTACAGGAGAGTGACAGCAACAGGAAAGAAGTGCCATTGGCAGCTTGTTTATCATGATCCCTCATGCTTTTAGGCACAAGTAAATATTCTCCATTTCTCGGTGATTTGCATTACTGGCCAGTGTAACACTAAATTTTGCTGTTACTACAAAGGCTTAACAACGGTAACAGCAAAAAAGACGTGGTCAGAAGGGCTTCTACTTAAAGAGCTGTGTTTTGCTTCTCTGAATGGGACGCTTGTTTCCAGTGGACATTAGGGAGGTACCATGCTAATAACCTGGAGAACAGACGGTGCTAGCTCTCACCACAGTTTGCTGGAGGAAGTCTTGCTTGGTGCTGCCCAAACTCACTGCTCCAGAAGAGTCCCAGCACAGCCAGCGGGCACACGGAGCGCTCTGCAGGCACAGCTCTGCAGTCAGCACTGCGCTCTGCTGAGCAGCGCTCCTGGGACGGCCTGCAGATCTGTGCTGGGGAAACTGCTGTGTCAGAAAGGCCACAGATAGAAGTGATAGCAGCTGGCTGGTTCTTTTCTTCCTTTCCTCTTTTGTCTGAGCATCTCAAACGGCTGAACAACGTTTAAAGCATCGCAGCTTTCTCGAGTTTTCAGACGGGGAACATAAGGCACAGGGAAATCAGGGCTGCTCTGCTTTGTTCTTTTGTGTGCGGTAATTTTGGGTGCAGAGAAAGGATACGTCCCTACAGCTACGTCAGTGCCAAGCCACCATGGCACCCCACTACACAGATAAAAAGGGCACAGAGAGAGGACCGGTTCTCCTGTTAACACAACAAAATAACAGAACTTTGCTGGCAGAAAAAAAGTGCACAAGATTGACAAAAACAAAACGCAGTGCAAGCAGCTCCCATATGATGCAGCTCCAGTTCATTTTACTCTGGGAAATGTATCTGTGGAAGTGTTCCTCCAGCAGTGCTGCCTCAGGGATGCCTGCACAGCAGACGAGCACCAGGTGGGTCCCAACTCTGCGGTTCAGGGAGGACCCGGCGCTGCTGTTCCCTGCAGGAGGTGACGGCGGTGCTGAGCCGTCCACGTGTCCATGAGCACTGCCATGCAGAGCCCAACCAACACCTCAGCACCGCTGTCAGCCGGGCCCCCCAGGCACACGGGCACCGTGCTGTGCAGCCAGGGGCTGACAGCCAGCAGGCTCTGCAGAACACGCTGTGCGTGGTGCACAGCACGAAGCGCTGCCAGTCCGACACTGGGAACAAAGAGTGCAGGACAGCTTCTACCTCAAGAATTTTCCTTAATTTAGGAATTGCTTTAAGCAAACATTCCTCTGCTTCCTGAGCACACACAAGGCAATTGCCCTGGAAGTAATCTGCATTAGCCGTACTGGAGTGACCACGTTGCCATAGTTACTGCTGGGTTCTGTATCCCTCAAGCCTGAAGTATTTATTACAATAAAATCCATCCCATGCCATTCTTCATGCAAAAATCCTGTGCTGAAGGTGTCACAAAGTGAATTATAATCAGATTCTTCCTCTTAGAAAGCTGCTTTAAGTACAAATCCCACAAGAAGTCTTAGACTTTGTTATGTAGCAAATGTCATTAATTTCTGACTGGATGATTTTTCCTCAGATATTACTGCTTTATTTTTAGTGATATTTTTAATAGCAGAAGACCCTGACCATTATATAATTTCATGTTTGCCTTTTTGTTTTTTTTTTTTCTTTCACCTTTGTACTGTGGATTGTTTTGGTAAAAGTTGTTTTACATCCTTACATCCTCAGCTACAAGATGCCAATCTCGGAGCCCACCCCATGGACCAGACGAGGTGAGAAAGCCGGAGCTGTCCCTGGGACACAGCTCAGCACTGGAGCTGCTGCGGGCTGCAGGAACCTGGCAGTGCTGCAGGGAAAGGAACTCACCCTGCACTGAATATTTAAAAATGTTCTGTGGGTCTCTTTTCTTCTGTGTGGGTTTTTGTTGTTGTTTTTTTTTTTTTTCCCAAGGCCCCAATCATAGCAGTCTTTGCTGCAAAAAGAATATCGAGTTGCAATCTCTGTACTTCAAAAGTATGTAATTCCTGTGTGACTTAACCTTGCTTTGGGAAATTACGTGGCATTATTTTATACCGCAGATCTTTGTTTCGCATCCCAAATGCCAGAGATTTCCTGGAGGAGAATTCCTTCACACCTCCCAGCTTTCCTTGGCGTCCCCCCATCAGCCCCACTCCAAGCACAGCTCCGGGAATCCTTTTTCCAGGAGGCAAACCCTGAGCACGGCTCACACCCCGAGCCGCAGCCCTCGGGCAGTCCCCCTGCCAGTAGGGCCGCAGATGTTGCTCACACAGCTGCAGGCTTCTGCTTGTCCATGAGCAGCGCTGCAGGCGGCCCCCGGTGCTGCGCTGTGAGGGCTGGGATGTGCGCCGTGTTCCCAAGCACCTCGTCCTGCCCCGGCACAGGGAGCCGCAGCACTGCCGCCTGGCACAGCCCTTGCCACCATCCCTTTCTCCCACCGGAGGGGCTCTGCCAACCCTGTGCTTTGGTGCAGGGCCAAACGTACTGCCCAACCTGTGCGCCGGGAGCGACAGACGCAGTCTGGAGGGTGCTGAGCAGCAGCACATCAACAGGGACATTGTGCAAGTTCTGTGACAGTCTGAGTTTACCTCCTGAACCTTTGACAGGTGATTTGCTGCGCTCCTCTCCAATCACTGTGAGCTGTTACTTTCTCCTTTTCCGCAGCCAGCTCCCTAGAACAGATCCCAGCCCTGCTCAGCTCCTCTCCAGGGCTCCCACACATCCCACGGGGGCAGATCCCCTCGGGAGCCCTGTGCTCCATATCCCCACGTGCACCAGGTCCCAGCACAGCTTGCTCTGCCTCTGTGCTGCAGCTGAGCTCCTCTGGCCCTGCTGGAGCTGTGGGGACGTGTGGCTGCTGTGCACCTCACCGCTTGCCCTCGGCACCATGCAGGGTGCTTCTTCTGCAGCAGTGCTGCGGCCTCTGGCTGCTCTTTGGCCCTTCTTGTGGCTGCTTGAAGCTCAGAACGCTCTTCTGTGTTGCAGGCTGAGGCTAGGTAAATTATTTGTTTAACAGGCTTGGTTTATTCTTTGTAAGTTGGCAGAATAACTGTGAATCATCACATCCCCTTGCATTCATTGGGCTTCAGAGAGACACCAACAAAAGGATTCATTGTGCAGAGCAGCAGCCTGAGCTCAGCTGGGACCAGGAAGGCGTGCGGAGGCCCAGTTTGATGGGCTGGGAGCGCGGCACAGGGAGCAGCGGGAGCCACTCGGGGATCTGCCGTGTCCTTGTGCCACAGGCAGCTGCTCCTCAGCCCCTGACAGCGGCTCTGCTCGGCCAGGGCCACGTACGGGCAGGCGCCTCGCCCTGAGGAGGCGGGGAGCTGCGCCGCGCTTTGCTGGGCGGCGGCACCGGCTGCGTTCGGGGCGCTCTCCCGATGCAGTTTTTTAAAGACCGCCCCAGGCAGAAGGTAAACCGGTGGGAGCCGAGCAGCCTTTGGGGAAAACGCGCCTGGCAGCCCCCCCACACCTCCGCTACTTTCTGCACGTTGTCTGGCGGCCCGCCGGCCCGCAGCCGCCCGTAAGCGCGGCGTTGCCACGGGCAGAGCCCCGCTCCGCTCCCGCCGCCGCCGCTCTTCCCATACCCAGCGCCGCGGCCCCGGCAGCCCGGCAGCTCCCCGACGCCAGACCCGCGGCCTCCGGAGCCGCGAGGGCCCGGCCGCGCGGGGCCGAGAGCCGCATCCGCCCCGCCCCTCCGGCGGCCCCGCCCCGTTCGCCGCTCCTCGGAGCCGCGAGTCGCTCCGTCCGCCGGGGGAGGGGCGCGGCCGGCCCGCCCGCAACCTGAGCGCGGGAGCGGCACGGGCCGGCCTCGGCGCGGCGGGGCGGGGCTGCCGGGCGGGCGGAGCCGAGCTGGGCTGGGCCGGGTTGGGTTGGGCTCCGCTCCGCTCTGCGGCCGGCGGCGCTGCGCGGTGTCCCGGCCCCGCCAATGCGGCCCGCGGCCGGGTGAGGCGGCGCGGCGGAGCGCTCGCCCGCGCCCTCCCGAAAGATGTCCTCGCAGGGCAAGTCCAAGAAGGACAAAGAGATCATCGCGGAGTACGATGCGCAAGTGAAGGGTGAGCGGCGGGGCCGCGCCTTTGTGTGCGGGGTCGGAGGCGGTGCGGAGTGAGCGCGGGGCCGGGGGCAGCGCCGGGCGGGGCCGGGCTGGGGGGCGCGGGGGGGGCCGGGCCGGCCGGCCGCGGTCCCCGCTGGCGCTGCTGAGGCTCCCTCGGTCGGCCCCGGCAGCCGCCGGTGTCTGCGGGCGTCCGTCGGGGCGCGGCGGAGCTCCCGGCGCTGCTCGGCAGGTGCCCGGCGCCGGGCGGAGTGCGGAGCGGGGCGGGGGCCGCGGGTGGGAGCGGCGGTCCGAGGGGAAATCTGGTTCGTTTCTGTGTAGGTTCCTCAGCATCTCTCTTGGAAAGGCTCGGATCGATTTGCGCGCCGGTCAGGAGGCCCTGATCTTGCGGGTCTTATGTAAGGCACCTCGGCGTGCGGCAGGCAGCGGTTCCAGGGGACATCGTCGTTATGCAAGGCTCTGCGGAACGAAGGCGTCAAAGCGCAGCGCTGTATGTTGGTGTTAGAGTAGAATGCCCAACGCCTGCTGGGACTGCTAAGCGCCAAATATCAGCTCCACGTTTATTTTTATTACAGCTGGGCTTGTTGTGGGCAGTCGGCGCTCCCTGAAGCATCGCAGACGTCTGCAGTGTGGTGGAAGGAGGAGTGCTGCCATGTGTGGGGCCTTCTCTGTGCTGTAGAAATAGAGCATTTGATGTCAGTAGCGAAGTGTTAACTGGTATCCATCATTTCGTGATAACTTCAGTTTGTGAGTGCGTTCATCGCAGTGCCAGTCTGTGACTCTGGCCGTTGCCGGTCCCTTCCCATGCCCAGCCCAGGCACTGCGATGCCCACCGAGCTGCTGCTGACACACAGAGCTCCTGCATCCTTCTGGTGCTCGTCCTTACAGGCACCATTTTGTGATGTGCAAGTCTCCGCGTAAGGCAGAGTTAATTAAAAACACAACACAAGCTTTCTGAAAACGAACCTGTGACCGCGAGAGCCGCACTTCCTTACTTTACCCGGAGGTCACTCTGTTGGACCTTGAGCCCCGCGGGCGCTGGGTGCTCCGTGCTCACCCTGCGTGGTGCAGCGCTGCTGGGCGGAGGGCCCTGGGGAGGGGCTGCCTGCTGACTCGGTGCCATTGTTTATTTTCTCGCATTTCAGTCTTTTGTAGCTGGCTTTGAAGAATGATGTAACAGTCACAACACGCTCTGCTCAGTGCCAATTACCTTTCCGCTTGTGTATAATTTGGGCACACTGATGTTATTGCACCGTGCTGGGAGGAAGACGAAGTGTTCTCTCAGCCCCTGGTGATGTTCTGTTCTCCAGGGGGAATCCGTGTGTCCGTGGCTGCAGGCAGTGCTGTGGTGGTGAGGGCTGGGCAGGCTGCTCCGGGCTGCAGCTGGGCTGGGGCTGCTCTGCTCCAAAAAGTTCTGCTGCAGACGTCTGCAGTGTTTTGGTTTTTTTTCTTGTGTTTGTAACTGGAATATTCATTTGCCGCGATCACTCTTGGCCTGACATCTGTCATAGCCTCATGGGCTCCGTATGTTGGATCATTAATGCTGAGTTATGTAAAAAGATGGCTTATTGCAGCACGGTGATCACATCTTGGGTGGATTTCTGGGCAGCAGTAACATAGGCAGAGTGCTGATGGGACCGTAATCATTCTTAGGTACTATTTGGTACTTTGGTAATATTCGTGCCCTGTTATGTCTCCAAAAATGTCCGTTTTCTGACTGAGGGCATCCGCTCTCCTCTTGTGTCTCAGCAGCAGTTAACACAGCTTTCCCTGCACCTGAGGCCAGAGTGGTGCAGGAGCCAGAGGAGCCCTCGGGGGTGGCTGCATTGGTGTCACACAGCTGGCACGCGGGGTCTTGTCACCAAGCCCTCGAGGGCAGTGGTGGTGACACAGATGCTGCCTCCCAGTGCCTGCTGCCCTCAGCTCAGGCTGCATTGCTACCCCAGGAACCTGCTTTTCATTTCAGGGTTTTGGTCACTCTTCTGCTCTTACCTATGCCCATGCTGGAGAGTTCTGGGCTCCCAAATCTCTAGAGAAAGACTGAAGTGGGAAAGAAGTGATGAAGGGGAGAAAGGAGTGTGAGGGTGAAGCAGGCTTGCAGAAACCAACTGCTGCCACAGAACAGCTGTCATATGAAGATGATAAAGGATGAAGTCTTGAGGAAGGGGTGTCTTGTAATGGAGGATCTGAGCACAGCATGGCCGTGATCCCCAGGGAGGGGTTAGGGAGGACACAGGAGAGAGCTGGAAAGCCCCACACATGGGCTGCAGGGAGCGCTGGCGTGAATGGGGACGGAAATGATCTGCAGCAGGCTGCCTCTGAAGGTGTCACATCTGAGATGGCTGGGTGCTGGCCAGGGATCTTGGACAGCAGCAGCCACCTCACAGTGCTCAAACACGGGGTTGTGTGAGCTTTGTAGAGGGGTTTGACAGGTAGCTTGGCAAAGCCTGGCAGAACAGCAACAAAGAACAGTATGTTGCTTAGGCTGACTTCAGGAAAGTTGTGCTGGCAGCCCTCCTGCTGGGGTCCTTTGGCAAGTAGGGTGGCAGGGAAATGGTGGGTGATGGGTGTGGGGCTGAGCCCTGACCTCCTGTGCCCAGGGCACTGCCGTGTCCTAAAAATTGGTACGTGCACCATTTGTGTGGGAGGTGTGAATGGTGTAAGAAGGACTTAACCAGAGAATTATCTTCCTGCACAGGGTGTTTTATCAGCTACCATGACCCTGTATCTCCTTTCCCTCTTTGGAAAATTGTGTCTGCTCTTCTCGTGGTGGGAAGGAGTCATTATGAAAACGCTTTGAGGGTGTGGATGCGTGTTTGGGGCGGGCTGGGCTGGTGGGGAGCGCTGCCATCTGAGTGCAGCCGTGGCTGTGGGGGGCCGATAGCACGGGTGTGTGTGTGTGTGTGTGTGTGCGCGCAGTGCCTCTGGTCTTTGTGGTTAGGAGCAGAGGTACCTGGGCCCTGCTCCTGCTGCAGGCTGCCCATCCTTCTGCCTCTCTGCAGTGTTTGTCGCCTGTCTGTGCACGGGGACCTCTTTCTTTCACCTCTCCTGAATGTGTTTGCTGCTGACAGGCGTGGCCTCTCCTGTCAGTCCCATGCTGAGGGTCCTTGCTTTCCCTTCTGCTGCTCTGCATTTCACTTCAGCTGTCAGGCAGCCTGGCCCCGCTCCGCCTGCAGGTGCTTGTGTGGTGGTGCCGGAAAGGAGATGTGAAGGGTACCTCTTAGCAGGCAGCTTTCCTTATGTGTCTGCCTTAAATGTACAGACAGGAAAGGCAGCATTAAAAGTAAATGCTAATAAAGGTATGACTGCATATTTACAGCTGCCACATTAAAGCTGCTTGCAGAATGCAGAGTACGGTGGATCCTTAGATGCAGCATTTCATACATGCAGTTTTAATTGGTCTGTCTGGCCAAAATGATAAACAAATGTGTTGTCTTCCTCATTACTCTTGAATGCATGATTTGTTGCTTTAAATGCAGCAAAACAAACCAGTTTTAGTAATGTAGACAGAACTGTCTATAGTACAGTGTAGTAAATCTTGCAGAAAATAGGGCATGCTGTTGATTGGCTATTAAATTTCATATTGCTTCCTGAAGCTTTTTTTAATCCCAGGAAAAATTCAGGTCATTGTATGATCTGTGTGGTGATTGTTGGCAGGAAGGCTGCTGTGAGCCGATAGCATCTTGTTCTGTCAGATGCTGGCAGGTGAGGAGCATCCCTGGTGATCCTCAAGGCGATAGCCTTCAAACGGCGCAGCTGGATGCGGAGTGGTGCGGAGATGAGGTCTTACACATTAAGGACTCTTAGTTGCTGTTGAGCTGGGAATAGAACAGGTTTTGATTGATTTAGCATACAGAAATATGAAGAAGGCTTACAGACCTGTGGCCAAAGAGGACCAAAGTGTTTTTCCCATCTTCACAGGAGAACCACAGCTTAGGTTAATTTATAATTGCTTGTTAACTTCACTCTATCTTTGCTATTGCAGCAGCTGCATCTTTCATGTCTGTTCTCATTTCCCCACACAATGGTCTCTTTTCACTTTGCTCAGTAAATTTTGGGAAAACTTCCACCCTGGATTATTTTCTGGGCTCTCAGCGCTCTCGAGTAGGAAGCTCGGTTACCACCGGGGAGGCATCCAGGCTTGGAACCCAGCAGCCCAGGTAACACAGTGGTTCTATGCCAGAGGGCAAAGTGCCGCCCTTGGGCGGGCCATAGGTGGCTGCTGCGCATTCGTGGAGCCGCCTGCAGCAGGAGGATTCTAATGAAACCGATCTTGTTTCTACTCTTAGACTTCAGAACCAGCACTCGCTTGCTCCTTGTTTGCTGACTCCCATACAGGCTTGTTTGTCGTTGTCTGTCTTTACCCTCGCTGGGTCTGATGGTGTTGTCCTGGCAGGTGGGCTGTGTGTGGGACCCTCCTGTGCCATGGCTGGGAAGGCTGTGGCAGAGCAGAGGAGAACATGGGTGCAATTCATAATGGAGATGAACTGGAAGTCTCTAATGGAAACAAATCGGATCTATCAGATGTTTTCTGCTGTGCTAACACCCAGGGTGCTTCAGCAGAGGCACGGTGTGGTTCTGTCCCGCAGCCAGGTGTGTGCGTACGGCTGAGGCTGGGTTCCTCCTCCTCGTGCTGTGCCGGGGCAGCTGGAGCTGTGGGCAGCAGCTGTAGGGCAGGCATGGCGTGTGGCAGCAGGGCTGTGGGGCCTCGGTGTTCTTATGGAAGCTGCTCTGTGAAACAGAAACACGAGGCTGTCGGCCTGCATTGCGCCTCTTGCCAGCTGGCTGAAGGCCTCCTGCCCTGCACAGCTCGGGCAGCTCCTGGGTTGTCTCCTTCCTTTTGGTGAAAGTAACCTCCTGTACAGATACGGGTTCTCCTGTCCTTTGGGCCTTAGTGCATGCGAGCGGCAGTGGAGCGACCGGCGCTGCCAGCAGAACTCCTGAAGATTGGTTTCATTTCAAACTTTGCCACTGTGACTTTCTTCCAATGCATTGAGAAATCAGAATTCAGCTGTGCTTGGCGGCGTGCTGCAGCAAAGAGACCTCCATCGGCCCTTGCTCTGCTTTGGAGGCCTGCTCTGTGTCCTCGAGCCCCTGCCTTGGGCCAGGGGCCTCGTGTGGAGCCAGGAGAAAGAGTGTGTGGAGCTGCGGTGTGTCGGCCCCTCTGAGATGTGCGTCCCTCCAGCTGGGCCCAGCGCCACCACAGCCCCCTGAGGGCCGGGAGCTGCTGCTCCAGCCGTATCTCTAAACCTGATGGTTTCCTTTTCACTAGCTGACACATAGTTGGATGCGGTCGGACTCCTTCTCCCGATGATGGCGAGAACCTCCTGCAACCCATCCTTGTGGCCCCAAGTCAGGATTTCTAAGGGTTCTAGGAGTGCAGCAGCAGGCAGACCTCAGGTAGTTAATGGGAGTTCATACGCCTTCGCGAGGTGCAGCATCCACAGTGCTGCGTCTGCAGTTTCAGCACCTGTCGGGAGCAGGATTTACTCTTCTGTTCTGCTGGCCCATTTGAGGTGGGGAAAAAGCCGTCCCTTTGAGCTCTTAGTTTTTTGTAGCCTGGATTTGGCTTTGTTTCCATAGCTGTTTTTCAGTCTACCACCCGCAGCAGTGGCATCAATCACCTTCTGAAATGCATTTACTGCCCTCGGAGACATCTGTAGTCCCACCGTGTGCTCAGTGGCTGCGCGGGCCAGGCGAGCGCGGCGTGCCGGCTGCTGCAGGGCTGGGAACAGAGCAGTGCTGTGGGCATTGCTGGCTGCTGCCACGCCGTGGCACGAAGTGAGCGGCCCTTTCTGCAAGCTGGGTGGTGATTTGAGCCCAGGAGGCTTTTGCAGTGTAGCCAGCAAAACAGCCTCTTCAAAAAAGATGAATATTTCTTACTAATAGCTATTGTGCTGTGTTTGCCCCACCTCTGTGTGTGTTATTGGTATGTATCATAGCAGCAAGGGAGGACACAGAAATGAGTAAACAGCGTTAGCCCACGCAGTGACGGTGGTAATAATAGTTGATACCTATCATTGGTGACCTCCTTAGGGTTTCCAGTCTTCTCCCAGTGCTCCTGCTTTGTGCCTGCAGTCGTTGGATGCGCTTTAAGCTTTTGACACCTCCAAGAGCCTGATCTGTGAGCTGTATGCTGGAAAACAGGCCCAAGATGACTTATTCTGGTGTCCCTTTTCTCACCTCTGGAAGGCAGCTGCAGTGTGTTGGGAGAGGCAGCTCCGGGCAGCGTATTGCAACATACGGCGTTCGGAGAGGAAGTAGTGTATCAGCATGAAATTGCTGGGGGGCTTCTTGGCTGTGATGTTATTCCCCAGGCTGGGGTTGGGTCGGCACGATGGGGACAGTGTGTGTTGGAGTGCCACAGTGCTGCGGGGTCGTTCTGGCGGAGGGCTGCCAGCAGCTTGCTCTTAGAGCGCCTGTGAAAAATGGCACCATCAGCAGCACGGCAGCCTCACGTGCCAGGCTGGGGAATATACGGCCGCATTATTTATCCCAGTGCTGTCATTACTCATCAGCGAGGAGGCAGCTGTTAGGATCCTATCCATGGCAGGGAGGGAAAAGTTCTAAATCACCCTCTTTGTTTTAAATCATACCCTTTGTGTTAAATCATCCTTTTTATTCTATATCTTACCCTTTGCTTTAAAAACAAGGATATATAAGGAGATATGGTCTTAGAGTTCCATGTGGCAGTGGGTCCCTCTGTCCTCATACTCTGTTCAGAGGAACCCGGGAGCTGGAACTGGCATAAGGGACTGGGTGGGAGGCTCTCTGGCTCACATAACTTGTGCTATAATGCTGCTTTACAATGTTCTGCCGCCCAGCCGATGGGTGCTAATGAGCAAACAGTTTGTTAACTTCGCCAGGGTCCTTTTCTGCCTGCTAAAGCTGTGCTGACGCCCAAGGAGGTTCTCCATGAGGATGCCTGGTGCTGCAGGCTATCGGTCTGGGTCTTGAAAGTTAAGGAAAAATTGCACTGCCTCTCTGCGTCCGACAGCCTCAGAAAAGAATTTGCATTAGCGTCCATCACTCTTCTTTCCTCTGGAGTTAGAGAACTTCTGAAGAGGGAGGGGTGAAAGAACATTTTACTTGTCTTTTTTGCCTAGACCTTTGGGAGGAACTGTCATGTATTTGGCAAGGGATTGCACTTGCTATCATGCGTCTCACTGCTTAAAGCAGCTCTTTAACGTATTGCTGTCTTATCCAGAGAATTGAACTGCCTACACCCTAACAGAAAATTATTGAGCTTCTCTGCTGCACTTACCATTGCTACACTTTTTACTTGTGTCTGTGTTGGACGGCTGAGAGAAGAGAGGAGATTGCTCCTTAGGATGATATCCTTGATTTTTATCTGTCCCAGTGCCCCAGCCTCTATAGAACAAACAGCAGAGGGGGTGCAGCTCTCTGGGGCCAGAGTTTTGGCTGTGGGCTCCGGGCTTGGTCAGTGTGCAGGTAGTGAAGCTCACTGGGGAGATCGGGGGAGGCTCAGCACTGTCTTACTATGTTGATTGCATGGTCAGGCTAAATGTTAAAAAGGAAAGTGGAATACAAAGCCATGTCAATACGTTTGAGCCCCTTCTGCTTTTTTTCTTTCTGGGAAACCATTTGTATGTTGCTGCTCTGTGGGGTTAAACTCTGCCAGGTGTAGGCTGGGGTATTGCAATGCGTTTTGATTTTGCAGTAGTGCCTCCAAGTGCTTCTGTCTGGAGGTGGGCATGTTTTGAAAGGGGCTGGGTACTTCTGCAGTCAATATTCTGCGCAGCTGATCCTGCTGAAGTCAGCACAATCAAGTGTCATGCTTCGGGGCTGGAGAGATCAGACAAGTTTCTGGAGCATTACACAATTGGCTGGATACGTTACAGCTTCACCCAAAGCATCAGAGCTCTGCTCCGAGAGAGGCTGCAGGGCAGGATGAGGTTGGCGTGTCTGTGAGTAGCCGTGCAGCAGCCCAAAGTGCTCGGTGCCATAGCATGGAGCTGCAGGAGCAGCATCCTGCTTGGCCAGGTCTTCCTTTAGCTGCTCTTTATTTCCCTTTCTGCCAGACATGGCCGGTGCCCTGTAGGGTATTTCATGCAGTCCTATTCTTTGTTTAGTACTAAAGTGAACGGGACTTCTACTGTTGTAATAAAGAAGCTGGGATTCGGGCTCTCCACTCAGTCTATGTTTGGGTAGTTAAGGAAAAACCTGAGGAGGCAAAAACAAGTGAAAATAAAATAGCAGCGCTGAACCATTTGTAAGTTAAACGTATCAAAGGAATTGGGGAAGTGCAGTCTCCCAGAAGGTCTTACACAGCGTTTGTGTTTCTGGTAACACTCATTGCATGAGTTGTTCTGGGGGATTTGTGTTCTGAAAGCATTTGTTTTTGTGCAGTGCTTCTCTGCTCTTGACCTACTCTTGCTAAAATCCCTGAGGAGACAATAAGCAACACTGAGTGAAAATGTTGTATTATAAACCCCTGAAAGTGGGACCATAACATCTTCTGTCACGATGGTGCCTGTGGGATGGCGTAGGAGATGCAGCACCGCATAACAGTGACCTGTTTGATGCGGGATGTCAGCTCAGAACCAGGGCTGAGCATCCTTGGGGCTGAGCGAGGGGAGCTGAGCTCCCTGCACATCCCGGCGTGGTGCTGTTGTGTTCCCTGCAGTGCTGCACAGAAGCGTTCCTGCTGCTGCCCTGACACGTGGTGAGGTGCCCCCTCACGTCTGGGAGGTGGAGGGGCCAGAACTGCCCTGGCAGCACTGCTGGGCTTCCTAGTTCTCCAGTAGAGCATTCTTGGGGCTGTCTGGTGAGAAAGCCATCCCCCTGCTGTTGGCAGCAGTTCTGCTCTCTGCTTTTGTCCTTCCTGCAAGTGCGCTCAGATTGCATGTTGTGGGAGCTCTGTGCTCTTTAATTGTTGTTTGTCATCGTGGGAATTGCTTGTTCTAAAGCCAATTACAACCTGACAAATGGATCTGTCTTATTTACAAATACATCCATCTGGCTGTGGATGGCCTGCTGTCGCTGCCAGGATCATATCAGGCCTTCATTGCCATGCTGAGCTCTGAAGGGTTCCCATGTTGGCATCTCATTGCCCGTGGCTGTGTGATGTTTGCTGTGTGTAAGCACACGTGTCATTGGTGGTGTAGAGGGAAGTAATTTCTAAATTAATAACTTCCAAGTGAAATGAACAGAGAGAACCTATCTGGGGTGCTTAGCATCCGCAGTGGTGTGGAGCTGTCAGCCCCTGTGGGGCCATGCTGTAGGGCACTGCGGACCCACATGTGTTCCTGGAGATCAGCTCTGGAAGGGCAGGAAAGCAGAGAGAAGTGGGTGACTGGCATCAATGCTTGAACTGAAAACCCATTGCAACTGGTAGTTCAGACTGTTTCACGCTGCTTTAGTTTTTCCAGGAATGTTCAGTTACAGTTTCAAAAAGATGAGAGGTGTTGTGACTCAGCCCCGATGTCACCCGCAGGCCAGCAGCTCACAGCTGAGTGGAGCAGAGCCTGGACGCACTCAGCAGAGCATCTGTTCCTTCTCCTGGTGCCTCATCCACAGAGGGCAGAAAGCAGACAGCTTTAACCTGAGAAAGGGGGAAGAGGTGCCTCCTGCTTTAAGGAATTAAAGTTGGCATGATTGCTTCAAAATATAGCTGCAGGTGAGTTAGTCATTGTGAATAATGTATATATGACAAACTCAGGCCTGTTTCGGTTTGTGATTTATCCGGGAATTACTTTTACCTTTCATATTTATGGATTGGCTTTTGCTGGCTGGTCGAGTAGAAGTTCATAAGTTGGTGTAAATTGAAATACAGGAGACAGAAGCCTGCCTTCAAAAACCTGTGCTTACGTGGGCAGGGCTGAGTCTGAGTGGCTTTGCAGATGTCGGCCATCGCGCGGTTTCTGTTCCTCCCCGTTATGAGACCCATGCGTGTGAATGATGGGGAGCCCTACCAGGTGGTGGTGAATCCGCAGCGAACTGCGATTCTGCGCGGTGGGTCGGCGTGCGTTTGTGCTGGCTGCACGTGGCAGCCCTGCATGCGGTGAGCTGTGAGCCCGGCAGGCAGCCAGCAGTGCGGGCTGTGCGGCAGGGTGCGGTGCACACTTTGCACTGGGGATTAAGTTTTGTTCCCTGTTTTAAATCTGAATATTAAAACCGTTTTCTTAGGGTCTGGCCACAGGTCTGCAGCTGGGCTGTCTGTACTTGGGCTGGCAGATACCCAGTGGTGGCTGCAGAGTTGTTTCATGATGATGTCCAGTGGGAACCTTCCACCTTGTAACTGGAGCAGCAGTATTTTGTTCATGATTCACACTTAGAAGCATTTGGGTGGTATGAAGGTGCGTTGGTCCGGCGATGGCTCTTCTGGAGGCAGGCAGGCCCCCAGCTGCACGGTGCCCTGGTATCACCCTCTGCCTTTGTCACTCCTCCGTGTCATTAATTAGTTCCCTAAAGGCCATCATGTGTGACTTTCTCTGAAAAGAGAATGAGCACAAGGCCATCAAATAGATAAGGACCTCAAGACTGTTCTTGCTGTTGTTCCACGTGAACACAGGAATGGGCACTGCTGGCCTCTGCCCCCCATGGCACGCAGCTCCCATAGATGCATGGTTGGCAGCACCCCGTGCCGTGAGCTGCTGCCTTTGTGTGGAGAACTGATTCTCCCTTTCACAAGGAGGCTTTGTGGGCTGTGTGCTGGCCGTCCCCGTGTCCCTCAGTCTGTCCGTCCCCACCCGTGTGGTCTGGGAGGACGCCTGCCGTCACTGCTGGCCTTGGGGTCCTTCGGCAGCCCCTGCCCACCAGGGCACTGCCCACCAGGGCACTGCTTGTGGCTCTTTGCATTTCCCTGTGGCTGTGGGATCTGCTGCCCAGTGCTGTCCCTGGGGGCGGCGGATGTCAGTGAGCCCGGCTGTGGTCAGACGGAGCGTGGGATGGAGCGGGCATCCCTCAGAGAAACCGAGGGGTTACGTGGCTTAAGGTGTTGCTGCTCTGATTAGCAAAGAATGGTGGTATAAATCTCTTTCTGCCTGTTACTCTTCTGTGACTGAGAGGGGGAAGTTGTATGGTTTTGCTGGACCTGGCGAGCAGGTTTGGGTGTGATGGATGGTGGGCTCTGCTTCCACAGCTCATCAGTCACCAAGGTGCACAAATGGAAAATGGGGAATGCCTCGGTTCATCAGCACACACATTTATCATCTTGTTTGAAGCAGCAGCACCAGCTGCATTGGCTGTTGTGCTCCATGTGCTATGGTGACTTGGTAATAAGTGAGATGTGGCCTAGCCTCGGTGGCTAGAAACTCCACGATAATGGAAAAGAGCAGCTGTCAGAGCAAGCCTGAGCTTGAAGAGAAGGGGCAGCCCAGGGAAGCACTGAGCACAAGGAGAGAACTGCTTCAGAGAAACTGTGCAACTGCCTTTAGGGGCCAGCAATGTCCTAAGGGCAGCAAGAGAGCAGTTGTGGTTGTCTGTCCGAAATACCTGAGGGACAGCATGGAGCGTGCTGCTCAGGTCCAGTTCACACCTTTGCGACTCTGTAGGTGAGGATGAGTCCTCAGCAGCTGACTTTGAAATGGGAGGCTCACTGGTGAGCGGATATTCCAGGCAGCTTCTGAGACCTCAGGTGTAGCAAGGCGGGCAGCGGGGACACAGTGACAGCAGGGAGCCTCAGCGTGTTTCTGCCTCTGCTGCTCTAAGTGTTGTCTGATGAGAATTCATAGACAGACTTGAGGCTCTCTCTGTCTTGCTTCTTGCAAAGTCAATTCACTGCACTGTATTTGTAATCCTTGGCAAGGAGATATGCAAGGGCAATGCAAATATGAAGGTTGTGTGTGGCTTTATTTTTCTTTTTTTTTTTTCTTCCAAAAGATGAGGGGAACAATCCTTATATATACATCAGAATACCTTCAGTATACCCTTATATGTCAAACTCCTTAACAAGCACACCAGTGAAATAATGATAGGCTGGATTCCAGCTGGATTTATAGTACTTCATATGATTTGTGAATGTCTTTCCTATCGCGATGCCAGAACATGTGTCATAATTTTGAGGGGTAGCAAGTGCGGTTTGGAGAAAGTTTGAAGTTGCTGTGTGTTCTAAGTGAGATCCCCAGACCTGTGGGTCTCGTGGGCCTGGGCTGCTGCCAGTGTTTGCTGTAGGAGTTCTTCATGTGTGCAGTGAGGGCACAGCTGTGCTCTGTGCTTCTTTGTCCGTGTTCAGTCGATGTTTTTTAGCAGAGAGGATGTCGTGAACTGTTAGTGGTAGTAAAACTTAGTGTTTTGTCCTATTTTGCATTTACTAGCATACGCTAATTATTCCTAGAGATAATTACCCTTTACCAGTTCACATTAACTTTGATCGCTTTTGAAAAGCGACCAGGAGGAGCAGGGAATGATTATACATCAAAGTGAATAAGGATATGGCCCGGAAGATGTACGGTGCACCTCATTCTGTGTATGAGGCTGCAACTCACTGCTGGCCTTTTCCTTCAGACTGCTTGTTTGAACTCAGTTTGATGGTTGGTGCTACAGGCCACCACTTAAATGCATTGCCCGTCTCAAAAGTACATTTATGCTCTGCATCTGTCTTGTGTATCTCTTCAGTAAGGAAAAATATTATCTTACAGCACATGAAAAAAGCCAAAAAAGCATCATTCTACCACATAATCAGTTGCCTGCCTGTCACTGAGCAAATAGCCTTAAATTCTCCATTGTTTTTGTTATCAAGGAGTGTCTGAAGCTTGAGGCTTCAACAAGTTCTTGCCTTCCGTGGGCCTCAGGAATGCTCACTGAGGTCTCCTCTTTGTTGCCATGGTCAGTGTGTGTTGTGTAAGGGTGCCAGCAGCACGAGGGGTTTGACAGAGCGTGGAGATCTGGGCATGTGACGCCCCATCTCTGCTGTGCTGTTAAAGGGTACTGCCTTTAGATCCCTGCTGGGCTTTCCTGGCTTTGAGCTGGGCAGTGAAGGTGCAAAACCCAATGCCACAGAAAACTTGTAGAACGTATTTAACGTTTAGGCCAGATCTTTTTGCTCTGCTTTGAGATATAGTAGGCAGATGCAGTTCTGGTTAGTTCATCAGATCACATCTAGCTCCAAGGCAAAGAGTGCCTTGGAAGGCACAGGTGCTGGAAGAGTAAATGCTAGAGAAGGGCAAGGAATGTCAGGGTTACATCTAGGTCGGAGAGCAGGGTGAGCGACGCAGTGTGGATGGAGGCAGCACACCCACATCCAGTGCTGGCTGCCAGGTGAGCGTGTCCCAGCAGTGCATTGGCTCACTGCTTCATCCTTGTGCTGCCAGGGTGAGAATGGTGCCAGGGGGTGCCAGGAATGGCCGTGGTGCTGGGGTTGCACCGATGGTTCCAGCACAGCCTGCCATTGTGATCCCGCAATTACTGTGATTTGTGTTCAGTCTTCTGTTTGTTCCAAGCCCTGATGGTAGGATGTAATCAGAAAATTAGGGATTGGTGTGAGGAACACTTGGAGCATGTTTTCATCTAGGTACAATGTTTTACATTTAAAAAAAAAAAAAATCTGCATAGAGCATAGGGGTATGAGGAAAATACAGTTTTCTAGCAGAAATCTGACAAGTTTAAATTTGATTTGTAAATGAATTGGCAAGCATTTGTATGCAGATGCAAAGAAACAAGCAGATTCTGAGCACTTCTCTTTAGCTTGGGGTCCAAGTCCACATGTCCTTTCAGTGCCCTGGGTGGTTCGGAATAGAGATTTTCTCTTTGATATCTGCTATGGTCTCCCCTGGACCCCCAGACACGGGCACACCTGCAGTGCCCAGCGCTGCGCTGCTCCCCAGCGAGGCGGCTGTCCTGGGCAGCGTTTGGAATGTGGCCAACAGTAACAGATTGCACATCACCGTGTGGGCTCAGGGGGTTGTGTTTAGAATAGCTGCACTTCGGGCTGCTTGGAACAAAGCAAACTACCTGTCTTAAATTGTTGTCTTGCTAAGCATGACTTGCTGTAGTTGCGGTCACTTTGTTGGGTGTTTGGATAACCACAAGGTGCTTGTATAACAGCTTTGTACTTTAATTTCTTTTTTAACTTGAAAAGAAAAGCATTTTGCCAGATTGCCACCAAGGGGGGTCTCATTCATACAGCAACCATGAACAAACTCTTTCCAAATTCATTACATGTCTCGTTGCTCTGAGTCTGGCCAGTCTGGAGGAGCAGCAGCTTTTTCCTGTCTTGTGGGTCAGGTGGAGAAAGGGTCATTTCCCTACCAGCACTGGTCAGAGGAAGGCCTGCTGCCTGTGTGTTAGAAGGGCCTCCTTTCTATTTCCAGTGCTGTGGAGGGAGAGTTCACAGTGGTAACTACGTTCTCAGTTTAATTGAGCTTTAAATCAGACAGTCTGGCTACGTCGCTGTGTTTGGGAGATGCAGGATGCGGTCAGCAGCTCACCGGCTGAGCAGACGGCCGACAGCAAGGAGCAGGGTGGCAGGGATGCCGACAGCACTGTTTCCTTCTGCAAGTCTGATCTGAATAAATAAAATGGAATTTGGTATCTTTTATTTCTGACAGGTAGATGAGGTAGGTGGGACAGATGTCAGAGAAGCCTGCACTGAATTCCAGGGAATGTTGTATGGTATGCTCAGCATGACCCAAGTGCCAGGCCAGCAGGTGCTTGCAGCAGGAGAGCTGGGTGTCAGGGAATCGGGGAGAGCTCTGGAGGGGAGCCAAGGGCCACAGGAGGGCTGCGGCCATCCCACTGCTTGGACACAGCAAGCAGGGCACTGGCGGCTCCTCTGCTGCCAGCCCCACGCTGCACTGTTCAGAGCACCGGGGACTGCCATCTTTGAAGGGTGGGCATCCTTGCTGCAGGGCTCCCGTGCAGCTGTGTTCCAGCATGGCTGCGCTCCCCAGAATGCTGCCTGCAGGGTGCCAGGGCAGCAGGGACGGGAAATGGATGTGTGGAAGGTGAGCAGAAGCCTTAAAAAATAGGGCAGAGGACTTGGGATATCCTTGAAAGTGATCTTCTAAACAAAGCACAGGGCAAAGTAAGGAAGGATTATGAACATCAGATAAATGTAATATTTTGACTAATCCTCAAGGCTTGGAGTTTGTGTCTGCACTAAGAGGAGCAGAGGAGAAAGAAGGAGAGCAGTCAGCAGATGCTCAGCACGGTGCTGCTGCGCTGCATTCTGCAGCTGCCGGGCTTCAGGCTGTGCAGGGGCAGCCTGGGATTCCTGCTGCACGGGCTGGGAGGTGTCTGCACACCAACACTGTGCTTGGTTGGGAGAGCTTTGCCTGGTCCTAAAAAGAGTAATAATGTGCAGGGTCCTAATGGCTTCAGACCTCTTTGTGCTTGCCAGAATTGCAGCAGCGGTGGTTTTAATGTTAATTGTTCTTCCTGGGAGAGCTGTACTGGGGAGAGCACTGGTGCAAGAGCCCATGTGTGCCAGACAGCACACTTCTCCTGGTGTGATGGATCTTTGAGTCTCTAAGAACTTGTCTAGAGGAGATGCTTGCTTTTTGTTCCCATTGCTTCAGTGTAAGGCTTTTCTTTGTGGTGGAAGCATCTGCTTCCTTTCATGCTGTGCTTTTACTGTCCCACAAGGGAGCTGGAAGCAGCACTTGGGGCTGGGGGGCACTGCCCTGCCCTGTGCCCATGGTGGGTTTGGTGTGAGTGGGGCCGGCGCTGCCCATCCCACGGGACGGGTGTGTGTCTGCCCACGTGCACTCATGCCCTGTGTTTGCTGTGCAGAAGATGCTGAGCTGTGGCTGACACAGTTAGTTGCTCGAGCTGAAGGCATGGTGTGTAGCTGTGACTGTGCATGCTGTTTGTGTGTGGCAGATAATGTGAACATAAAGGGCTTTCAGGCTTCGTGTGTGTTTCCTAGTCTTGCTGCGGTAGCAGATCTCTGCTCCATGAGAGCATCTCAGGGTTTAAGGAGTGAAAAACATTGTGGTCGTAATGCAGGAGGTCTGTATGGGGTCTGTATTCTTGTGTGTGAAAGCAGGGCTGTTGGGCAGGGCTCTGGGAGCAGTGCGCCTTGGTGCTAAGTGGTGAATGCATTAGAGTTGTCCCAGTCCCAGCTGACAGTTGAGGAAGATGAAGGGAAAGTAGTGTTTTGATGTGCTTTTGCTATTGAAGATGATCTGGTGGTGATGCCCTAGGACACGCTGTATGCAGTGCTTGCTTACAGGTTTGTGCACACAATCACTGCTCTGCCCCTCGCCACAGACAGCTGCAGTTGGTGAATGAGTGGCAGAGGCCGGAGGTTGCTGGGTGTTGAGCTGCACGCTGCAGGGCTGTGCCACCGTCTCACTTCCCCGTGCTTTCCGCAGCCTGCTTCCAGCATGCGGTGATGTGGGTTCTGGCACTTCCTCTCAGCCTTCATTTTCAGTGCTGCTTGCCCTAGATAAAGCCTGCGGCCTCGCAGAGCCGGTGCGTCATGTGGTGGGCAGGCGCTGGTGGGCTAGGGGCCTCCTGCGTGTGGCCAAAGCTCAGGCTCCGGGTGGGTGGTGGCTCGTTACTCCTTTGGCAGCAGCTATGCAGATTGCAGCCTGAGCTTATTTTAGAAGAGCAGAAATCAGAAGCAATTAGCAATCTGGTTCAGGAGGAATTTATAAAAAGCAGCCGCAGCATTGCCGCATGTAGGGGGCTGGGCTCCATGTGAGCTCCTGTCAGCGCATGCCATGCAGCCTGTGGACGCGTGAGCCAAAGGCAGCGCAGCATTTCCGTGCATGCATCGTTGCTGGCCAGCATTTGAAATAAAGCTGTGATAAAGAACTAATATGGGAGATCCCAGACCTGTAGTGTAAGGAGATGAGTTAGTACAGAAGAAACATCGTGATGATGAGGGGAGAATGTAATGTGCACCTGTACCACCTCACCGCTGGGACAGGAACAGCCGTGTGCCCAGCGCAGCCCCGTGAGCTGGTGGGCAGAGTGCAGCCCCCTGCCGGTGTTGGGACACGGCAGGATGTGGGCCAGCACCATTCCGCCCTGCTGCACATCTGTCCTCAGCTGGTCCCTCCTCCCCAGCGCCTGAGGGTCTGAGAGGAGGAAGAGCTCTCGTACTGCGACAGGATGTGTATGTTTTCCTTCGTATTGTTTGTCTATCACCATCTGGTCCTGTGCCCACTAATAAATAAAGCCTGGGGTGCTGGGGAAGAGGGTGAGGAGACAGTATGCCTGGCTGATTTTCCTTGGAGGAGGAAGTACTGTGATCACTTCATAGCAGAGGATGCGATGACTCATGCAAAAATGAAGCAGTGAGGGTGATTATCACCCTGCGTTGTGGGTGGCAGCTGCACAATACAATGATCCCAATAAGCTGCATATTATTAGCCTCCACTTGGGCTGTCTGCAGCCTGAAACCTGCTCAAGGTCTGTAGTTGGTGATGAATTCATCATGAAATTGTGAAGCGTTTGGTTGGGGCCCTGCCTGGGAGTCCTTCAGAGACCACTTCTCTGCACCTGTTGGCTTCTCCATTGTGTTTTCTTTGCCTTCCTGCACCCACACCGTCCTTCTGCAGCACAGCTGTGCCCAATATCACAGGGCTTTTTTAACCTGAGTTCAGTGAAAACTAGACCAACATATAGGATGGGCACCCAACTTGTGAGCAAAATTTTTCCTAGTTCATTAAACTGCTACAGAGTGCAGAGCTGCTGTCTGTGCTGACCACTTAACTCCAAAAGGGGATCTTTTCCTTTATTTAAAAGTTCTGCTGGCTTGGATCAAGAAAAACTATCAGTCATCTTTAACTGCACCTGTAGTGGAGAAGCAAGTCATGGCCTGAAGCAGAGATGGAGCACCTGGTGGAAGGCAGGGCCAGCCCAGGGAGCTCAGGTGCATGCAATGTACCGGAGTGACTGGAAGGGATGGAGCCAGGATCCACCCCTTGCCAGACCTCATTTAAGAGCTGGTGGTGGAGGCAAAGATATTTTGCTGGTGATCCCTGCATACCTGAGGCCTTTTGAAGGTAAGCAGCTTCTTCCCCCCCCTTTTTTTTTTAAGTCTGAAGCTGAATTTGCAGCTGTTAGCAGAAAGCTGTACTGGTTGTCTCCTCTTGCATAAAGGCACTGAAAGATGAAATCCCTCCTTATCTGTGTGCTTCCTTCCTGCAGTTTCCAAGCTGGCTGGGTATGAGGGTGATGTTCTTCTATTGGTCATAGCGTAGTTTTCTTTTACTATTCCCATGTTATGTTTTTCCTGGAAAGGAGGAGTGAGGTGTGTGCCTCGGGCTGACACTTGGCAGGCACCAGAGCAGGAAGCTGGCAGCAGAGGGCCGTGCTTGGCTGTGTGCTGTGGGAGGGCTGGGGGCAGCTGCTGAGCTGGGCAGCAGGCAGAGCGTGCTGAGGTGTGCCTTGCTGCAAGGGTTGGTGGGGACAGTGAGGAGGGATGGGGAAGAGGAGTGTTTCTAGGTGTTAGGGCGTGCTTCGAGCATTGGCATGGGCTGCCCAGGGAGGGGGGGGGGTCACCATCCCTGAAGGTATTCAGAACTGTAGAGATGTGGCTCTGTGGGATGTGGGCAGTGGGCATGGTGGGATGGTTGGGGCTGGGCATGGGGATTCTGGAGGTCTTTTCCAGCCTTAATGGTTCTGTGCTTCAAGTGAAGCTCAGGCAGTGCTCAGGACAGTGTGGTTTGAGGGCACAGCTTCCCTTAAGAGGCCACCCCATGCTGCCTCTGGCTGCTCTTCCACATGTCTGTTCTCAGCAGTGACACTTCCAGGGGTTTGGTTGGACCTTTTCCTGGGACACACACCCGTGTCTTGAGTTTCAAACCTGCCGAGTCAGCGTTTCATACGTGCTGAGCCAGCGTTTCCAGCCTGTTGAGTCAGTGTTTCACAGGAGCTGTGCCTGCGGTGTGTCCTTAGCTGTGCAGGCCTGGTGCTTCCCAGAGGCTGTGCGAGGTTGTACTGCTGTGGTCTGCAGGTTGCTGTGAGGTGCTGGATGAGAATTTCTGAGGCACAGCTGTATGCTGTTCATGTATGAATGAAGAGGCTCGGTGGCCCTGAAGAGACCCGTGCTGTGCCTGCAGGTGCCCAGCAGCTGCCGCTGACCTGAGCTGCTGGTGCTCTGCTCTCGTGGTTATCCTGCCCCAGCTGGGGGCTGCCAGGCTCCTGGCTGTGGAAGTTTCCCTGTCTGGGTTAAGGAACCTGAGGTGCTGGAATGAACCCTTTAATGATCTGCTCCTTTATTCCATTTCAATGACTTGGGGCGTGATTCACATTCTTGCACAGCTCCCTTTCTTTCTCAAAGTGTAAGTAACTTCTCTTTTGCATTTTAATAGCCCCAAGACACAGAGTTCTCAGTGACATCATCTGGGGACATTCAGCGTGTGCCAGGGGCTCCATCTGATCCTGGCAGGGACGGTGCCCAGGACTGGCTGTGCTGTGCAGCCTGGCAGAAGCTGTGGCAGCGCCCGGTGCTGCGCAGCCCCGCGGTGTGAGTGTGGGATGGGCACAGTGTCTGCCCTGTGAGCTGCCGTCGGTCCTTATCGCATCTTGAGTAAACCCAGCAACCGGGCTGCTTGGTTCTTTCTTTTTAATGCTTTAACCAGTTTCTTGTGGATTTCTTACTTCTTCCTTGCATTGTTAAACCAGAACACAGGCAGCATGGAGTGGAGCAGCTGGCAGCTGTGTCCCACCCTCTGCTCCTGCCTCTGCAGCCCTGGCCTTCCCCTGCCCAGCAAGCTGAGTGACTCATGCCCTCTGGAAGCTGAAGTCTCTTGAGGTTATCTTTTTTTCCTCTTCTCAGTTCATCAGACTGGCACAGCAGCACAGGAGCTGTGGCTGGAAGCATCTGCTCCAGCACAGAGATTGGGGATGGTTCTTTGCAGTGTGGCTCTCCAGCTCTGCAGCCTGCCTGCTTCTCTGTCCATCTGCACTGCTGGTTCTGCTGAGGTGGTCAGAGAAATGTTTTCCTAAACCGGTGTCTGAAGCATTCCTGCAGCTCTGTGTCTTCTCCTTCTGGCTCTGCTTACTAAACGGTTGGCCTAACCTAGTCTGGAAAGTATTTTCCTCATCTTCTTTTTTTTGTGTTTATTTCAGTTTGCTCATACAGATTTGTGTTCTGCCAATGTGATGTTGTTTTTGCTACATTGACACACTTAAAAAATTTGGAACTTTTTTTTCCTGGAAGGTTTGGCTGCAGCTGAAGTAAAACCTGCTTGGGGAGCAGGCAGGGCTGACTTGCTTGGATGGGATTTCTTGCTGTGGTGTGTTGGGTGTATATGTAGGCAGGGAAGGATGGCAGAGGGTATCCAGACGTGTCTGTAAGTGGCTGCCTCCCCAGGGCTGGCATCACTGGGCTGCTTGGGGTTTGTCTGCAAACAAGACAAACAAAAAAAGTAACTCTGCAATGGCAAGTGTTTCTTTGTTCTCTCTGTCTTCAATCCTGTAAGATGTAGCTCCTGGAATATTGCTGCAATCAGTGCAGGGCAGTGTAGCCCAGACAACAAGATGTACCAGGGTGTAATTGAGATTTACATCCTCTATGCTGCTGGCAGCCAGACAGAACGATGCCATCCAGACCGGGGGATTCACAGGCATTCAGGATGGTGCTTGGGCTGTCGGTGTGCAGATACGTGCTGTGCAGCTGTGGTTTGTTGTGCAGAGAATACTGGTTGTTAACACAGAACAATTCCTTTCACTGTGTGTGCGCTGCTGTCTCCTAGGAAGGAGAAGGACTGAAGGAAGAATGGTGAAATTGAGTGGCCCCAGGGGTCACTTAAATAAAGAGAAGATATATGAAAGTCAAACAGGGATGTTGACTGGGTGCAATTGGAATATCTCACTGATGGCCTTGTTGTTGCTGGCAGTCGGGTAGTTGGTTACTGCTCTGGAATGCTCAAAGTGTGATGCATTTCTCATGGTGGCCCATATTCTGGAGTCAGTTGGACTGGATTTCTGCTGCTTATGGTCACACATCGCCTCGTGCTGTGCTGGATCTGTGGGACTGCCTGCATCACGGCGGTGCTCACGGACCACATCCACAACCCCCTCACTGCATTGCGTCTGGTTTGGAGATGGACTTTCTGTGCTAGAATTTTCTTGCAAAATTCCCAATCATTTCTGGCCAACATCGTAAGTAATATAAAGAAAGAAGGAAAATTGTTCTCCAGAGCGAATTGCTGACCACACAAGGAGGAAGGTGTCACATGGTTGGCTTTTCTGGTCTGCTCACAGTTTTGCCCAAGGTGCGGTAGAGACCGAAATGGAGGACGGTGACTCTGTGGCAGAGGTGAGCTCGCATCGCTGTGCGGGTTGCAGTGCTGAGCAGCATTCTGCGGTGCAGCTCCTCCCAGCCAGCCCTCCTGTCCATCCTCCATTGATGGAAATGTCCCCAGTGATCTCAATGGAGCAAGGATACTTCTTCAGTTATTGGGAGAAGGGGTGGGTACAAAATGACTGAATTCTGCTTTTTCTTCTCTATTCTCTAATAATGCTGAACTTCCTGCCAAGTCCTTTAGAAAACACTGCATGGAACTCATTGGGGGCTGCCACTCAAACCCACTTCAGGAGAGCTGCTGATGGAAAAATGTGCAGTCCATTCATTTGAGGACCAGTTCTGCTTTTGGATTCGTCTGTTCCTTCCCCCCCCGCCAATGCTTGAATTTGTTTTTCATACTTAGAGAAATGCATTTTGACTCTGGAGTCCAGCTTTTAAAATTGTATTTGTTGAAATAACTTCCCTCTGCTGATTTTCAGTCAACATGCAGCGTGTGAAAAATGCTGGCTTTGGCCGTGATAGAAGCATAGTGACCATTCTTAGTATTGCAGAGCAGCCTGGAGTGCTTTGGGTGTGCCTGGTCTGGGTGCTGGGCAGCTCCTCTGCAGCTTCTGCTTCCCATCTGGTATGCTCAGGATCTGAAATTCTGTTCTTAAGTTTAATGGAATTGCAACACAGCATTACATTTATTGTCAGTGTTTATCCATGGGAAGTTTTGGTCTTGAGGCAAGGCTGGAGTTGGTAATAAACCCCATTTACCCCTAGTGCTGTCCTAGGAAAGCAAGCCCTCCCAGCAGGGCAGGGATAACCAGCCTGGCTCTCCTCTGCACATGTTGCTGTGGTGTGGGTGGGTGCTCTCTTTTGAGCCAGCTTGCCATCTGATATTTGCAGTAAACTATTGAGGCTAATCACTGTTGTGAGGAAAACAATGGCTTTTCTTGCCAGGCTTGCTTTTCCACTTGTCACAGCTCAGCAGGGTGAAGTGTTTGCCCAGGAACCACTGCAGGGCTGCCCCTTTGGGGTCAGTGCAGCGTTGTTCTCCTGGGCAGGAAATGCAGCCTCTTCCCAAGTGCTGAGTTTGCTTCACCTTTGTTCGTGGGTTCAACAGGGCTGTGAGTGTTGCAGCTCTTGAAGAGTGAAGCCTTGGACATACATATAGTGCTGGCCATTTTTTTAGGTATTTCTTGGCTTGTTTGAAACCCTGGTTGTCTCCTAGTTGTGTAAGGCAATGGAGAAGATGTGGCAAAGCTGCAGAGCTGTCCTGCTGCCTTGGAGCAGGGAACTCAGCTGGCCACGTTATTCCCTGTCCTGAACTCTGCAGCAGCAATATCCCTTGTTCTGCCCTTTGCCAGTGCTGCAGGCCTCGCTGGATTGCTATCTTGTCGTGTTTCCTCACCTCCAAAAGGGACAAAAGCTTCTAAAGCAGAAGTGACCAGTGCTGTACTTTTATAGGATTGTGGAGTCATTTAGGTTGGAGAAGTCCTGTAAGGTCATCGGGTCCAACCAGCGCTGCTGTGGTGTGTGTCCTGCTGGGGAGCCCAGCCCTTGTTGCTTTGAGGTAGGGAGCACTGGAGCCAGGGGTTACTGGGAGAGGGGCAGGCTTGTGTAACTGCCTCTGGAGAATGCTGCTGTGTTGCTGTGCACTGCTGAGAGATGAAGGTTGCTGTGCTGAGCTCAGTGGGAGCTTTGCCACCATCTCAGCTGGGGCTGGGATTTCAACGTGATGTCTGTGAATGTCTGAAACTCGGAGTTTCTCGTGCCCAAGAGAATATTTCAACTACATGAGGACACAAAAAATAAGGAAATAATAAGAACAGGAACCTCTGGTAAAGGCTGTATTGTACTGGTGACAATCATCTAAGGTTTCACTGTTAGATTTTAGAGAGATGAAACCATATGGAAAATGAAGCTCAGCGAAGTGTGGGTGGAGCTGGTTGAGCAGCAACACGTTAATGCTGAGCTGGAACCGAGCGTGCCGGGTTCATCCTGACCTCTCCACACAAGCATGTTGCTGGTGAAACGAGGGCTCAAATTGGCCACAGTTAGTCCCAAGGAATTTTGTTCTTTGTGAAGTACTGCATCATCCAAGCAGTCAGAGGTTTGCTATTTGAAGGCATGTAGTCGTGCTCCAGCTGTGTGTCCTGCCAGTATTGTCCTCGCTGGGGAAGGGGTGAGCCGAGCAGTCCAAGATAGGAAAAACTGAGGTTCACCCTGAGCTGGCCGACGTGTCTGCATCAGCCACCGCTGCTCTAAGTCTGCAGACAGCCAGAGGAGCGCCTTGCTGCGCCCTTTGGAGGCAGCCGGTGGGTCTCTGCCTGCAGGGCTGGCTGTGCTGTGGGATCTGAAGGCCCGCGGCCGGCACCCTGAGCACGGCCTGCTGCCCCAGCGCAGGGGAGCGGTCCCCAAACCACGCCAGCAGCGCTGGGTACAGCAGCTCTGTGTCTCAGCGGGGTCCTGCTGGTCATCCCATGTGCTGCTGCAGGGCCTTTGTTTGCCAAGGAATTTTGTTTTCTCCAATATCCCTGCCGCTGCATTTCAGCAGAGCCGAGGAAATAATTTTCTGTCTCTCATCCTGCATTGTGAATAGCAGGAGTGCTCCTATTGGAAACTACTTTCATATAAAGAGGACCAAAGAAAACTGGAAAGAAAAGCAGCAAATGGTGAAAGCTGGTTGCCCAGCAGTGTTTGAGGGAACTTGGGGAACTCTGTTGTGCACTGGTTGCAGAACAGCTCATCTGGGGGTTAATTGGCACTGTGGTTTTGTGTATTCTGAGTCAGACCAGCTCGTGTGGAAATGCGACCAGCTGTACGAGTTTCTGCTGTGCTTTGCTTTCTCCTGCATTAATTTCAATGCAACCCTTAATTTTGTTTTCTGCTGGGCACCTTTTCCACGTAAAATGGAGCAACAACTCCTGCAGGCCGGTGTCCTGCTGGGCTCCGTGTGGTGGCTGCAGGTACTGGCCCTGTGCCGCTGCTCTGCTCAGTGCCTGCGCTGTGCTCGGGCCGTGGGCAGGTGGCTGCGCCAGGAGGAAAGGGCCGGAGAGCTCAGACCTGGGGAAAAGTAGCAGAGAGGGAATTGAAAAGATTGGAGAAGCTTTATTGGTATTCTTTGAATCTCTGTGCGTTGCCATGTCTGTTAAGAGCTGTTCTAGAAAGCACCTCAGGCTGTAATTCTCTATGAAGAGAGAGCTAGGGATCAGAACTGTGTTTAAAAAAAAACAAAACACCTCTATCAAATGGGCTCAGCAGAGCAGAGAGCTGTGAAGCAAGTCCTGCGTTGGCAGCAGCGGGAGAGGGAATGTGAAATCCATACGGGATGTAATGAAACTTCCACTGACCTTGTGTGGGAAGGAAGCTCTCATCAACACGGAGTGTGAAGGCTTTAACAGCGGTTTGTTAGGAACTGGTGCTGCTGCGTCCTGTGGGAACATACTGGGGCTCTTTAGGAGGCTTAACTCCAGGCAGCTGCTCCTTGCCCAGTAGTGCTGGTGGGTGGCAGCAGCACTGCCTGGTGGATCCTGGAGCAGCACTGCACACCAGCTGGCATTGCCCCTGTCCTGTCCTGCCCCATCTGCTGCGGCTGTGTGTGGCTGTCCTGGTGTCCCTCAGCACCAGCTCCTGAGGGAGCAGAGCTGCCCTGCCCGCCTGCGTGGCCTCTGCAGAGCCTTTTCAGCACATTCACTGTTTCCAAGGTGCTTTGTATTTTTAGGTGACCTTCATGCAGCCTGCATCCTCTGGTCCCATTAGTGCTGCTGTTCAATTAAGCTGTGATGAGGTTGACGCAGGTGTCCTTGTTCCCAGCTCAAAGCTCACCTGGCAGGCTCTGACAGGCCTGTGTTTGTTATCAGGAGGAGATGCTGATAAACAGCAGTGCCTACAGCGGCAGCTGGAATCTCCTCTATGTGGGATCCTTGCTCAGTGAAGGAGCTCAGAACTGTCTGACTCATCTCTGATTTCTGTTGGTGCCTTGCATGGTTACTGATCAAGAAATTGCCAGCATGGAATAAGGATTGGATTGGGCAGGACAGTGCAGTGCTGTGGCCGTGGGGCTCTGAGCCCTTCAGGCTGGTGCTGCACTGGGACCGCTCATGGCAAACTTCTGCAGGCAGGTGTGGATAAAGTGAGAGCATCACTGACCTTCAGAGCAGCAACTGGACGGCTCTGCAGGTCGGGTTCTGTGTGCTTATGTAGATGATTATTTTGACAAAAAACAAGTTTTTAACGTGAGACTGGTGAATGGGATTCTCCAGCTCTCATTCTGTTTGCTTTGAACTGAGGGAGACTTGCTCCAAGGTGGCTGGATGGCCCTCCCGTGTGTGGCTGTAACTTACCGTTTCTTCTCCCTCGTGTGCCCCCAGAGATCCGCACACAGCTGGTGGAGCAGTTCAAATGCCTGGAGCAGCAGTCGGAGTCGCGCCTGCAGCTGCTGCAGGACCTGCAGGAGTTCTTCCGCAGGAAGGCCGAGATCGAGCTGGAGTACTCCCGCAGCCTGGAGAAGCTGGCCGAGCGCTTCTCCTCCAAGATCCGCGGCTCCCGTGAGCACCAGTTCAAGTGAGTGGGCATCGCAGGGCGGGGGGAGCTGAGCACTGGGCTTGGGTGGGTTTTCATAGCTGCATAGTCCAAAAGTGCATTAAACTGAATAGCGTTGGCGTGGCCCTTGTGTCACCACTGTGCGGAGTTCACAAAGAGCCGGCAGCATCGCAGACCTTTTCTGCTGTGATGGGACTTGCTACATGCTTCTTTGAGCAGTAAAACAAAAGCATGAGGTCTGGCTGAGGCGGGTGTACAGCCCTGGCATTGTTCTCTGGGAGGCCCAGGCCAGCTGTGGGTTTGGTGGTGCACACAATGCCAGCACCTTTCGATCTCTCGATGTCAGAATGCACCACTCTGCAGATAGAGCTGCTTTCTGGCTTGGGAGCAGCTTGTGGAAATGTAATTTATTATGCTTCTTTAAAAATGAAATATGTATGTTTTCTGTGTAAATATTTTAAAACAAAGTTTTGCAATAGGAAGCATGAACTGAATCTGGAATAGTGTGAAACTCAAACTCATGGTGAAAACTGAAGAATCCTTGAATGTGTGAATATGTGCAAGTTTCCAAAGCAGCCTCTCTTGAGAATAAGCACACTCTCAAATATGGATGGAACAAGACAAATTGGGGGGGGGGGGGGGAAGCAAAAAAAAAAAGGAACTTGAGGGAGTGTTGTCCTGTGTGCCTGCAGGGGATGGAGCTGGGGGTCCTGGGAGCAGTGCTGCTGTGCAGTGGCCCTGCGTGCTGGCACCACACAGCCACCCCCTCACAGAGCTGACATTCCTCGCCTTGGTCTCCCAGAGCACTCATCTTTGATGGCCGTGTCCCTGAATTCAGTGGGGAGCACATGCCCTTTGCTGAAGATGAACCAGGTGTCATTCAATCCATAGGCCAATGAACGCAGCTGTTTTTCTAGGAAATGGAGGTTTTTGCCTGTTGGATGCACTTAGCCTCACTAATCTCTGACTCTTCACAATGTCTTTATAACCTCCTGTGATTATTTTTTCCTGTTTCAACTGCAAGAACAGCAATTTCTGCTGTTACATTACTAAATCCTATTTATTCCATATTATGAATCCCATTTAATCTGTTTATTTGGTCTCTCTGGTGAGCAGGGGTTTGTAGTTGACTCGCACAGAACTCTGCTCACAGGGAGTTGCTGTTTTGTGCTGCCTCTCAGCCGTGTGGTGCCCGCTGGGCTGTGTGCGGGGTGGGCAGCTGGGCAGGGCCAGGGTGGGAGGCAAGCAGGCTGTGCAGGGTGCTGCCAAGGTGCTGGGGCACAGCTCTGTTACATGTAGGAGAGGTGCTTGTGCTGTGACGTGCCTGCTGGTGACAGTAGTTTCTCTTCTCTGCAGTGCTCAGGCACCTGGGCTTGGCAGTTAGTGATGCACTGGTGGCATTGGTAGGGTCAGCTCTGCAGTGCCGTGCTGCTCTGCAGGAACACTGTGACCAGGGCAGGCAGTGCAGGCGGAGTGCTGGCAGTGGGGTTTGTTAGCTCCTTGTCTGGAGGCTCTCCATGTGTCTCAGTTAGACAGTGGGAAATGCTCAGTTTCAGATGTGTCATATTTGAAAATTTCAGTTCACTTTATTTGCCATTTATACTAAGTATAATACATGGGAAAGGGAAGAGACAAGAAGAGAAGCGTGTCCCCACACTCTGGGGACAAACAGTGGGTATTAATGAAAACTGGGATTCTTTGCAGCCTTTGTGTCTGAGAGATGGAACTTGGGGAAACCACGTGCTGCCCGGGGATTCCGGTGGCACGGCGGGATGTCACACAGCAGTGTGGCACCGTTTGAGACTGATAATTTCTAATCTGAACAGATGTGAATAAACACGATGAAATGAGGGTTCCTGCAGTTCACTCCAGTAGCTCTTTACGCTGTGACTGTTGTCACAAACCCCTTTGCCCTCCCAATACCATGAGTACTGAGCAGTGGGTGCGGGCATGCAGAATGTCAGCACTGAAGGCTGTGCTCTGGGCCGTGCCAAAATCCAGCTGGTCTGTGCTGAGCAGGAAGGTGCTGTTAAAGGGCTGACAGCATTCACTGGAAGACTGCATGCCTTCCCGACTTTCACCCTCCTGCTTGTTTTTTGTTAATTCCCCTAGGAAGGATCAGCACCTCCTCTCCCCAGTGAACTGCTGGTACCTCGTGCTGACGCAGACCCGTCGAGAGAGCAGGGATCATGCCACCTTGAACGACATCTTCACAAACAATGTCATCGTGCGGCTGTCGCAGATCAGCGAGGATGTCATCAGGCTCTTCAAGAAGGTAATGGTGCTGTGCTGGGAGCTCTGTGCAGTGGGGATCTGTCCTTAGGTTTTAATTAAAAAAAAAAAAAAAGTATATTGTGGACTTCTACACAAACTGGAGGCTTTTTTGAAGATGGAGAATGAATCTACTTATTGGGCATCTGATTTTTTTGAGACTGTGCTTAGCAATGTTTCTGGCTTAGCACTATAGAACTCTGTAAAAAGTCCTAGTAAAAAGGCGAGCTTGAGACCAGTTGGAGAGCGCTATGGGTTTGTGGTCCTGGTCCAGCACAGCAGCTGGCTTTAGCAGGCAGAGAAGTAAAGTTGTGCCCAGAGCTGCAGTAGTTGGTGTCTGGGCACAGGCTGTTATCTCTGCCCCATGGTTCTGCGGGTAGGTGTAGGAGAGCATTGGTAAAAGGTAGAGGAAGCAGTGAGACTTTCTAAGTACGTGTCTCAATTCAGTGAGAAAACCAGAGAGGAGCTGGAACTCTGGAACATCAAAATGTAACACCAGAGTAAGGCAGCCAAATAAAATTCTCTGAGGCAGTTTGTTAAGACATAAAGCTAATAAAAACTCTCCAAAATCACAAGAAAGAAAAGGGCTACAGGATGTGAAGGAGAATAGATTTCTGAAGTACAAAAAGAGCAGGAGGTAACAGCCAAAGGCTGCCTGGCTTCATCTGGGTGCCTGGGATGGAAATGCGTGGAGATCTGCTTGGGGGCAGGGAAGCAGCACCAGCTGTAGGAACCTCACCCAGCTGAAGCACCAGTGGATGTTTTAGAGCAAACCAACACAAGGGCCTGTTGCTTAGGATTCTTTCCAGATACTCTTTGTTCAAGAGTTTTAAAGAAATGAGAGATAAAGTTCTGAGGTGACTAGCAGTGACGTGTGACCTAATGCTGAAACTGGCATTGGTGCTGGAGGAGCGAAGGGTGGAAAATGTGATGACTTCTTTTTTTGTTTAAAGACTTCTGGAAGGCTTCAGAGAGCAGAATAGCAATCTGACTTTAAAAACAGACTGGTTGGTTGAAACTTCAGTAAAGAGCAGGATTAAACAGATGTACAGCCAAGTACAACCAGGGGGAGCGAGTGTGGCTTTCTGAAGAGGAAAGTCATGACTTGGAAGCCTGGTGAAAGTGTTTTTGGGAGTCAGTGGTCACGAGAGCAGGTTGGCATGGTATCTTCAGTGTCTTACAGCCTTTAGAAAAGGCTCTTGCTGAAGTGCTTGAAAAAAAGCTGTTGAGGAATAAGGAAGAGCATTTGTTTTCTGCATGAGTGACTGATTAAAGGCAGAACTAGAGGAAGGGCAATTTTAGCAGAGTTTGTAATCATTTGGAAAAAGGACAAGCAGCAAGCTGACAGAGTCTGCTGAAAGGAGATGGTGGAAAGGAAAGACTTTTTACAATGTTATAACTACATATATTTTATCGCATTTGCATTATTATGGGTGATATTACATCTGTTGCGTCATGTTATAATGTTATATTTTTGGAAGCCGTGTGGGTAACCTGAGTCCTAAGGCGGTGAGAAAGACTTGTGAAGGAGTTGTCCCCATCAGCAGCTGCTGGTGGCAGTGGGGCACAAGCCTGGGCTCTGGGCTCGTGGCCTGCAGCTCCTGGGGCTCCCACACTGCCTGGGCCCTCCACTGGGGCCATCGCTCCAACACGCTTAATTTCTGTAACTTGTTTTCAGTGGGTGGGTGGAGAATTGCAGTTAAAGGAGCAGGGCAAGTCCTGTGGGATGACTCCACACAGGAGGAGAATTCTGAAGTCTGGTTATCTTGAAATTTTAGCCCAGCTGGAGAGTAAATGAAATGCGATATTTTTATGACTAGTTTCCTCCTCTTTACAGATCTGACCTAGAAATTAAGCCGCAAGGGTGGGTTTGGACTTGTTCTGATGTGAGATGTCATCCCTTTTCCAGTCCTGGTTAATTCTAAGCTGTCAAAATCTCCCTCCCATTTTCATGTTACTCCAAACTCAGTTTTGAGCCATACACTGAGTCTGTCCTTCTGCTGCGGTGGTGTGCATCACTGGAAACCACAGGGCAAATCCAGTCACCACTCAAATGAGGGCACGGATGTTGCAAGTATTTTTCTTGTAGTAATTCAGTCTTCAACCAGGTCAAGATGAAGTATTTCATCCTTTCAGCAGGATTATTTCTTAGTGTTTGTTTTTCCTCCATCTCCTTACATTGTATAGAAATTGTTGCTCTTTACTTCTTCCTCCCCCATCTTCTGCCCAGAGAGGTGAAATAGCAGCAGCTCTGTCTGCAGCCTGCCAAAGCCAGGGCCTGCTTTTAATCAGAGGGAAGCTTTGCAATTGAGTCCTGGGGATCTGTGATTTCACTTGCATTTGTCCCTGGAGGCTTAAATTGTAGCAGAACACGTGTGTCCCTGGGGGTAGTTATCAGCTCAGTCACCAAAAGGCTGTGTTTTATGTCATCGTTTGTCCTTAACGGGGTTAGGGAGGTTGACTTTTGGGGGAATCATACAGTGGCTTAGGTAGGAAAGGACCTTAAAGATCGTCTCATTCCAAGCCCCCTGCAAGGTTGGTTTTTTTAACCTATTACATACTGTGTTCGAAGCAGAATCTGGGGCTGTGTTCTGTAGCAGTGCTTGGGGGAAAAGTATGTCTGTGGGAGTAAGAGCATCCTGATAAAAGGCTTCTTAGACATCAAGTCTGCAGCTGGTGCTAGATTGCGCAGAGCAGGCGTCCTTCAGTATTTCATCTGATCTGGTTTTGAGTATGAGTAAAGATCATCAGGCACTGCTGGTGACACTGTCCCGTGGGTGCAGGACAAGCAAGCCAGCTCCGAAGGGTTAAAGGCAGCCACAGTTGTGGTTCAGCTGCTTGGTTTTGCTGCAGATTGCTCTCTGATGGTAAATTAAGGTAACATTTTTTTCCAGAGATGTCGCTTTTAATTCCTCCCATCTAGACTTCATTAATGGATTGTGACATGCTGCGGGTACATGGAGGAACTGGAAGGTTTTGTTTTGTGCTTTCATTATGTAAATGTAAACAATTGCTGCGAAGCAGCAGCTACATAATATCTGGGGTGTGAGGATGTGCATAACTGAGAAGCAATTGATCACTGCCATGGTAATTTGCCAATGAAGGTGCTGAGCTGATCTCCCCAGGCTGCTCTGTGCCTCACTCAGCTCCACTCTCCCACGCTGCACCCCAGTGCCCCGCGGCCCTTCCAGCAGCTGCCGGGGCTGCTGTGTCCCTTCCATGTTTTCCACAGCTGGATTGCTTCCTCTTGGCTTCATAAGTGATGACTTCTTAGCTTTGAAAGTAAGAAGGAAGCCTTGCAGGGAAAAATGCAAACCCTCCTCTCATTGTCCGCTGCTTTTTGATATTGCAGAGCACTGTGAAGTAGGGGAAGAAGAGCCTGCAGCCCTGGGGGAACGAGGCTGTGCTGCACATTGCAGAGGGCTGTGCTGGACTCGGTGAGGGCTGGCTTTCAGGACAATGCTGGTGGCATTTAGGGTTTTGATGAGGTTTGGTGGAATGGAACACGAGGGATATTCTGCAGCTGGGATTGAAACTCCTCCTCCCTGAGAACCTTCGTAGAGCCAGAGCATGTATAAAGGAATTGCTGGAAACAGAGCAGAGAACATTGATGCAGGGACACATTGCTGAGGTAGCGCTGCTTGTCTGAACTGTGCTGCAGTGCTCCCAGGCTGGGCTGTCATTACGCACTGTGGCAGTGTGTTTGTGTCCTACACTGCAGGCTCCAGCCGGAGGTTTAATGAAGTGGTGTCTGTCTGGAAGGAAGCTCCTTTCTGTTTCCTTAAACAAGAGCTCTTTGTTGCTGGCAGTTGTGTTGCTTCTTCCTGCTACTTTGTCTTCAGCACAGGAATTTGGACAAACCTGCAAAGCCAAAGTTACTGCTGATTTACTGAGAACTCCTTTGGTGGAAGTAATGGGCATAAAGCAGCAGCTAAAGTGGGGACTTGTGTTGGTGAATGGTGCCAGGCAGTTCAGACACTGCATGGCATTTTGGCTTTGTCTGCAGTATTTAAACACCAGTTTTCTATTACAGAAAGGGCAGACAGCAGGACTGGGGCAGGTGAATCTGTCAGCTCTCACCTGCCCGAGTCTGTGATGCTACTGGAAGAGGCTCTGATGCTATTGGGCCAAGTGCTGCTCACCCTGGTCCCCATCGGTTGGCTGCAGGGCTCTTGGGTACTGTCTGCACAGAAATAGGTCTGTAAACACAGTGCACACCTGTGGTCCCTCAATGGCAATGAGACTCATGTGAACAGCAACCGAGCCATTTCTTTGTGCTCTATTTAAATGTCTAAAATTAGCTTTGAAAATGGTGGCTGTGTGGGCTCCCCCTGGGCTGCACAAGAAAGCAAGGACGGTGGCTACCGCTGGCTCTGGGCCATTGGCTTTGGGAAGAGCTCGCTTTGGAACCCGGGCTCTAGTTCCTGCAGAAGAGGGGCAGCTGGAATTGCTGAGTGCCCCTGCCCTCATCTCCTGCAGGCTTGGGACTTGGGGTCCAACTTGGCTTTCATGAGAATTCTGTGCTGTCACTCAGCCAGTAAGCCAATGGGATGGTTTTGCTTTATATGCAAGATGCATGGAATTACTGGAGGAAATCTGAAATAAACTGCTTTTTTTTTTTTTTTAACTTGCTGTCTTTGTTTTGTGTTTTGAAGGGGAATCTATACTTAGTTTAAACATATCTTCAAGTTATAATTAATGTTTCCTAGCCAAGAAGATTCCACGGAGAGATTTGTGGTATAATTACAGGGGAGGCAGAGAGCAGCAGCCGTGCAGCTGCACAGCACCCACTGCTGGGTTTGGGTGGAGCTCACTGGGTGCTGCTGCTCTGCTCCGTTCTGCAGGGCGTGCAGCACCGCAAGTGGTAGATGGGCTCAGCAGAAGGGGAGGGAGAGGAAGAGGCCGTGGGCTTCGAAGCTCACATCTTTATCCTGAGCTTGCTGAAGTTTGACTGTTGTGGTTGTGAAATTGGAAACTTTATTATGTAACTGTGGTGCGGTCATTTCACAATGCCGTGGCTGGCTCAGGTCGGAGCAGTGACAGCGAGCACTGAGGGCAGAGCAGGGATGCTGGCTTATGGCTGCTGTGACAGCAAAACGTGAAGTATTTGGGCTGAGAAGTCCTGATAATTCTTATTCTGAAGCGCAGAGTTGGCCATCTGGCAGCAGGTATCTGTAATAAACCTGTCAAATCAAAGTAGAGTAGCAGGTGATGCTACTGCTGAGGAATGGGAATAGAGGCAGTTAGGGTACCCACAGGTGTTTGCTTTTATTTTAACAGGGCAGTTAGTTAGCAGCGTAGTGCTGACGTGGCTCTGGGAGGAGAGTGCAGCACTCAACCACATTCAATTATGGGGTTTTGTTGAAAAATAGGCAGTCGAGCTGTGATGCACTGCTCTGGCTGTGGGGCAGCCCTGCTTCCCTGCCGGCTGCAGCCTGTGTGTGGAGCAGGGCACACTGTCAGCCCATGTGGTGTTCCCTGTAAGCTGCTGGAATTCCAGCTCCATCCTGGGCTGCTGCACGATGATAACAGAATGGTGTGTGCTGGTCGGCGTTATCGCCTTGGAAGCTTGGATTGGGTGATGCATGGACCAGCACAGACCTCAAGTAAAAGTGCAGCAGTTCCAAAACAGCATGAGGATTTGCTGTGCTGTGTGTGTTTGTGTTTATGCATTCTGTTTTATTAAGGATTTGTAGCAAATTAAAGCAGCATTTTGTTTTCCCTTGTTTCTGAATGTCGCTGTCATGGGCAGACTGGAAGAGGAGGCCATCTGTATTTTGGTTTTAATGTTTAAAGATGGAAAAAATGGAGCCCAGCTGTGGGCTGGCAGCCCCATTGATGCTGTCTTTGCAGCTTCTGGAGCAGGAAGGACTTTAGACAGTGTGCAGTGTTGTAAATAAGGCCCCTGGGGCATTTCTCATGCTGTAAAGCCATTTCATTTTTAAAAATAATATCTGTAATTAAAATGTGCCGTTTTTTGTTTTTTAACTCTGCTGCAGAGCAAAGAGAGGAAAAGCCTTGTGACAGGCAGAGGAGTGGTGCGGGCAGATCTCTGGGGGCACAAGGCATGAAGAAAAGGCATTTCCAAACCCAGCTGTGCTGCTAAGGTCCACCCACTGCACTGAGAAATGAAAGAAGGAAAGGAAAACCCTGCAGGCACGATAGCAATGTGAAAAATGCAGCTAGATATCAGCAGCCTAAATATGTTGCTATGTTTTGTTCTCTGTGGAATGGGTGTGAACGCATTTCCAGGAGATGACCAGGGCTCTCTTGGACACGGGAGCTGGGAGGCCTGGAACAGATGCTTCGTGCTTCACTGCACTTGGGTTCGCCATGCAGTTTACAAAGGCAGAGGAAAACAATTCCTGCTTCCTGGCCAGCTTAGCTGTTTGTGGGCTGCGTACTTCTGCAGAGGCAGTGCTCCTCCATTGCTTCTTACTGCTTAAGTTCTTTACTATGAGGGTGATGAGGTGCTGGAACAGCTGCCCAGAGAGGCTGTGGATGCCCCGTCCATCCCTGGAGGTGTTCAAGGCCAGGTTGGATGGGGCCCTGGGCAACCTGGTCTAGCATTAAATGGGGAGGTTGGTGGCTCTGCGTGTGGCAGGTGGTTGGAGATCCGTGATCCTTGAGGTTCCTTCCTTCCCAAGCCATTCTATGATTGCTTCATGCCGCTGTTTGCCTCTGCTTGATGAGTTGGGCAAGGCTGTCAGCTCAGCTCACCTCCCTGGGGCTGGGCACTCCTGTGGGCCCTGTTTTCCTGCTCTGTCTCATGACACCATTGGGTGCCAAGGTCCCAAATCTCCCCGTGCACACACTGGTGGCTTGCTGCTGACTGCTGGCCCTGCAGGGCTCTGTTGCCATGGTGGTGGGCCTGGGAAATGTGCTTGCAGGAGAGGATTGAGAGAGGTGTGTGTGGAATATTTGAAAGTCCTGTGGTTTTACTCTCCCCTGCAAAATGTATTTTGCTTTCAGAAATGCACAATATGAGCACGAGTGTCAATTCTTATTCTTTTTGTCTTCCAGAGTAAGGAAATTGGCTTACAGATGCATGAAGAACTCCTGAAAGTCACCAACGAGCTGTACACGGTAAGCATGGACCCCTGGCTCTCATGCTGTGTGCAGTGTAGGAGCACAGCAGTGTGACTGTCAGAGCAAAATGTCTATCAGGCGCTGCAGACACCTCGGGGGGGCTCTCGCCCTGTGCCTTGCTGCACTCCAGCCTTGTGTTCTGTTCATTAGGAACATTTCACTCATTGCTTTGATGAAGTGGAGGAGAATTTCCATTTGTCTTGTGGTGAAGAGCTTCGGTGTCTTCATCAGGCAGTGGATGGTGCCATCCACATGTTTGTAGATGAGATGTTTTGGGTGTGTTGCAGTGTGGCTCTGGTGCCTGCGAGGCCCTCACCTGTTGTGCCCTGTGCACAGTGCTGCCTTCAGACCTTTCTTGACATTCTCTTGGCTGGTGCTTTTGGCCAGGCACTGATGGCTGCTAGGCTGTACTCTGAGCTGGCATAGCTGATCTGTGACTGGAACTTGACCTGCTGGTGTTGTGCTGGCTGGAGGGTTCTGGCTGAGCACACATTCACAGGGCGCTGGTCTGGGTGTGCTCTGCTCCACCTCCCTGCTCAGAGGTGCGCTTTGGTTCCGCTGCCCTGGCTGAAGTCAGTGCTGTTACTCTGGACATCTCCCTGCCTGTAGGTTGCCATAGTAAAAGTCTTTGTGCTGCTTCTGGCTTTTGCCCCACAGATTTTGTTTTAATTTTGCATTTTAGGATCATTGATGCAGTGTAACATTTTCTGCTGGAAAAAGGAGATGATGTATTTGCTTTCTTCCTTTCTGTATGCTTCTGTTACACAAATGACGCAGCAGAAGGTTTGTACCTAAACAACCATTTTATTCCACTTTTTTGAAAAATAGACCTAAGCTACAGAGTGTGAGTGATACCACTTGGAATTTCTGGCACAGAACTGCTCTTTACAGGTTGGTTTCTGCATTGGTTGTTGAAGGACAGCTTTTGTGAGACCTGCAGTGTGGGTGGGCAGCCAGGTTGGATAAAAAGCCTGCGAGAGATCTGGGATTGCATTGTTGATGGTTGAATGTCACAAGCTGCATTAGTGACAGTGACTAATTAAGATTAATTACAGCGCCAGCAAGGCAGATGCATAGCAAGTAGAAAATAAAAAGGGCTGGATTGGCCTTGGTGCCTGTGGAGCAGCATACTCAGAACACGACCCTGGGACAGGAGCATCATCTGAGGGACACCATTGGGTCTGTGAGCATCAGAAGCATTCTGGGGGCTGAACTGTAAGGTTAGAAACTGCAAGGAAAACACTGTAATTTTAGTCCTCTTTGATTCTGTGGCAAAACTTGTTTCCACAAGAACAGAGAGAGCACTGTGTTTACTGCTTTGCTCCCACTTGCAGAGCAGAGGTGTCTGAATGGTCAGACAGACTGGAATGGCTGGAGGAGTTCTGCAGTTTCTTTGAGCTGACCTTGCTGCTAAGATGTCAGGCCAGTTACATCATCCTGCTGGGAGAGTGGGGGGAGGCACGCTTATTTCAGAAGTTACAGAGAAACACGAGTGAAAAGTTGGGCCTTACAAGGCACACAGGATTGCCTTAAGTCCCCTCAGTACAGACCAGCTCACCTCCAGTCCCTAATCTCCTGTCCTTGAGATTTCAGGTAGAAGAGGCCTGGTTGCATGCCTGAGTGCTTGTGTTGTTCTGGGACATCTCAGGGCTGAGCTGCTGTGTTCGTGGCAGCAGGCTGTGCAGCGAGGAGCTGCACCCCCATAACCCTGGCTGCTGACAGAACCAGGTGTAGAACAAGGACCTATGGGCACAGAGCTTGTTCTTGTGAAATGTCACCCATGTGCAGGCAGCACAGGGAAAGTGTTTGTCCTACCTGTGGCCAAGCCATGTATCTGTAGGACACGTGCCAGGTTGGGCTGCTTTTTAAGGCCTTGAGAGGGTAATTCTGATCAGTGTGCGGAAACTGTGTAGGTTTGGTTTTTTTACAGGTTCCTGCAGTTCAGTGTCTCCAGCTTTGCCAAAGCAACTAAATACATTTCAGCCTAGGGAGCGTCTGTTCTGTGTGCATGCTGTGGTGCTCACTGCAGAAACTGCAGTTTGAAATACGTGGTTCAAACATGTAGACTTTTGAAGCAGGCCATCTCAGAAACAGGGCAGGAGCCTTTGCTTGCTGTTCCTTGTAGCTGCCAAAATAAATCCCAGGGATTCGTGAAGACTTCCTTGCAGCAGTTGGAGGGCAGTAGGCTCAGTGTTCATGTACCTGCTACCTGGAGCTGTGCTTAACCTAAGCTATTTCAGGGGAATTCTGTTGCAGCTCTTTCTGGGCTGTCCCAGCCCCGTGCTGCCAGTGCCTGGGTGTTCTGCCAGAGCTCTGATCTTCAGTGAGAAGCCAGCCCTCTGCCTTGTCAGGGCAATGTGAACTGAGACATCCAGCTCCTGAGGGGAAATGATAAAAGGGGACAGTGTGACTGAAGGCATAAAGAGAGAAGAGCAGATGTGTTCCCCTTGCCAGCTCTATTAGAATGATCACAACTGTGCCCTTTGGGCTTCTGTATCCAAAAGAAAATGCTGCAGTGGAGGCTGTGAGTTTTCCTGGCAGCAGATCAGTGCTGTGTGTCCAGTCCCTGGTGGTGACGTTGGGTTCAGAGGAAGAGATGTTGCTGCACTCTACCTGTCATTGACTGTGCTTATGGCAGCAGTGAGATGGGAATTCAGGGGTGATGGGCGAAAAACTCCATTTCGGCCTGAACTTGCAGCTCCTCCACCTTCAAGCTGAGATCTGTGGTTGGGATGGCAAGGGATGTGCTCTGTTACACTGTTGGTTTAGCAAGTTCAGTTGCAGGAAGAGAGGGATTGGGTTCAAAGTGGTATCAGGCTGATCATGTTCTCTTTGCAGTCTCTTATTGTGGACACCCCAGTCCCATCTGCAGAGCACTGGAGGACATTTCTCATCTCCCTGTAGGAAGATGAACCACTAACACAGTGCGTGCTGGAGGCATGGCTGTCTGCTCTTGCTGCAGTGGGGAAGCAGTGCATAGTGATTCTAATGCCAGCGCTGTGCTGTTTCAAAACAGGACTTGTTATGGGGCTTTTTCTTCCCACCTTTTTGTTTCTTAATGCCATAGTAGCCTCAGGCAGCCTTGGCACAGCCAGGACTGAGCTTCCCACTGCCGCAGCTGTTCTACCCTCGCGCATTGGTGCCTCCTGGCTGTGGAGCAGCTGTCTCACTCAGTCTTGTTCCCTCAGGTGATGAAGACCTACCACATGTATCATGCAGAAAGCATCAGTGCTGAGAGCAAGCTGAAGGAGGCAGAGAAGCAGGAGGAAAAGCAGTTCAACAAGTCGGGGGATGTCAGCGTGAACCTTCTGCGGCACGAGGAGCGGCCGCAGCGGCGGAGCTCCGTCAAAAAGATTGAGAAGATGAAGGAGAAGGTGGGTGCATGGGGTGAGGAGCCAGGCTGGAGCCCAGGGCTGTCTGGGGCTGCCTGTGCAGTGGGAGCTTAGCTCTGATCCATTTCACTTCTGTGCAGCTGCTCCTGTCTCCCTGGAAGGCATTAGGAAGCGTATTGTAACTGCACTCGTGTGTTTTGCTGTTGACAGTGAACTCAGGGTACCTTGAGACAGAATAAAAATGTGTTGGATATATAAGATAAATGCTTTTCCTGTACAGGCTGCCTGGGATTTAAGGTGCAGCCCTGGGATGGCTTTGCTAATCAAAACATGTAACACCACTCTAGCTTCAGCTTCTCCCTGGATGTTGGAATCTTTAAAACTGTTTAATTCTTCTGTTAAATTCTGAGAATAACAATAGCTTCTTAAGTGTGTATGTTGGCCCAGCACTGGGGCACTGTCATGCAGCAGACCTCTGGGAAGGGTTTATCTTCTATGCTAAACCTTCAGGCTAGTGATCTTCCTGAGCAAATGCCCCAAATCCAAGCACATCTGCTATTGCAGTTTTGAATTCTGGGTACTGTTCTTAATTTTGTAGTTTGGGCCTCTGGGCCAGATTCCACTTTGATACAGCTGCTTAAACCTGGAGTAAATCCAGATGCATGTCAGCATATCTGGGAGGAAAATTTGGCCCTCCAGTTGTGATTGTTGCCAAAACTTCCATGAATGTACAGATAAAGGAAGGACAGCTGTGGTTGGGATGCTCTAGATACATCTGAGCAGAATGTGCTTATTGTGCATTGGTTGATTGTACCAGGGACATTCAGATGTGATCCCCTCTAGCCTGGCAAAGATGCCTGTTTTCATACCTGATACCAAACTTCATTAATTCATGTGTCACACCTTGGCTCTGGGGCGCTGTGGGGCCCTGCAGCAAGAGAGACTGTGACAGGAACGTCCTATACATACTCTAATGCTCTGCTTTGCTTTTTCAGAGACAAGCCAAATACTCTGAAAACAAACTGAAGTGTACTAAAGCCAGGAATGACTACCTGCTGAACCTGGCAGCCACCAACGCAGCTGTCAGTAAATACTATATCCACGATGTCTCTGACCTCATTGATGTAAGTGCTTCCTCCTCTGCATACATCCTGCCTGCTTGGCACTGATGAGTGCACAGCTCAATCTTAGACGTGGTTTGGTTCCTAAATGCACTTGTGACCACGTAATAGTAGTGAAGGAGAATTTGTTTGGACTTCAAAATGTGCTTATCTGAGGCCTGATAATGTGCTGTGAGCTTGGATTTTTCCCCATTTTTTCCCCCTTGCAGTTGTATGCATGCATGTGACTTCCTTCTCAGCTGATGTAGGTGTGTATGTGCAGTACTGGAGCTGTCACTATATGGTAGTCAGCCTTCTGAATTTTATGATGGTCACACAACAAAGTAATTATATTTATGCTATGTAGAAGCTTCTGTTATTGTTGTCTAGAAAAAAAAAAAACAGTTTTGGTTTTAACTGCATGGTATGAGCCAACATGCATAGCAGTACCTTCAGGAATGCACAGGCAGAGGAGCCCAGATTTGGAGCCAGCTCCATGGATCTTTTGTGTGGTATCACAAGCAGGCTATGGTCTGGGTGTCACTGTATGTTGGTTTTGGCTTAGGAATCGTGCAGTAATGGTGTTTCCTTCACTATTAAATGACAGCCTCATCCTCTGTGGCTCCCACACACAGTGTTTCCTGCAGCTGGAGCTTTTCGAAGTCCAGTAGTCTTCTTTTTAGACAGCTTTTGCAGTAGAATTTGCCTTGGGGCGAACCAGGTGGTCCTCAGGTTTCTTCCCGGCCCAGCCATTGGTCTGCATTTGGAATAGATAATCTCTTGTAAAAATTACATGCGTTTTTTTTGTTGTTGAAAACAGAAACCTGTTCTTTGTGCCATGTGTATCTGCAGTTTCTATCAGCTTGGATAGATGCTCAGCACTCCTTAGCTCTGGTGGCAATAAAGCAGATGGAAGTGCTTCCCTAGCTAGGAAAGACTCCTGCTGAGTTGTATCCGAAACATTCCTTGCAGGAAATTGCCTCAGGGCAGCAACTCCCAGGAGCAGCTTTTGTGGAAATGACAGGAATTGAAAACGTGTGTATGTCAGGGGCTCCTATGAGCTGCTTTTAAATGATTCAGGAGAAGAGTTTTCTATCTCTTCCTTTAATAGGAGTCTTCACGGCGGTATAGATTGCACTGCACAGTTCCTTCCTGCTAAGGCAGCTTCAGTGAGCAGATCACTGTCCGACCTGTGAGCACCAACCTGTGAGGTTGGCCTTCTGGCCTGGTATTCACTGAATGCATAATTCAAAAATGTGTTGAAGTGTTACTTACCAACTGATGTGTATGTATACTTCCAAGCATTAATTAAAGTAAGTCTGATGCAAAACCCCTGAGGATTTCAAGATTTTAAGGTATGGTGAGATATGCTCTTAGTATGTCCTTATTCTCTTTATCACTGCAGATGAGTTTGGCTATGTTAGAAAGAATACTCAGTAACTCAAACATGAAAACAGTCAAGCAATGAGCTGTGATAACTCCTTGATTTATCCAAGGAGTTTCTCTTCCTGTTGTCCGTTCTCTCTCCTCACACACACTCTTCTCTCCCTCATTGTGTGTTTTTTGTTTTTTATGAAAGAACACCTTCTTTTTGTGGAGTTCTGAGCCTTTGGTTTCCTGGAGAGGTGATGAGTTTCCAGTTCAGTTCTGGCTGTTTATATTGTTTCTTCCAACTTTATTTCCTTGTGCTGACCCTTCCTCTGCAGTCAGCAGGTGGCTTTTCTTCCACACTCAGGAAATCCCTTGAGGGGACTTTAACTAAAACATTTTTGATGCTGTGCAACTAAATTCCCCTAATGACATATCCTGGTCACCAACGGAAACAAAATACTGGATGCATGTGCTGTACGTGGGTGCTAATTTTAAATCCCCAGAGGGAGAGCAGTTCATTTGAACAGACTTCTCTTGCAAAACATTTGCACAGCATGGCACAGAAGGTTTCAGAAAGTTCCAGAAGAAGGGGATCCTATGTAATGCTTTCCATTGGATGCCCCTGGAGCCAGCAATGTTGTGCTTTCTGTCCGTATTGTAATCTCTGTAAAGGAAAATGAAGAAAACAAGTGTTTTCAGCTGTGACTTTAAAGTTAGCATTTTAATCTTAATAACTGAATGAGATGGTGCAATAGTGCCTTTCACTCAAGTGCTTGTGCTGCTTGCAGACACCAGGTTGGCACCGTCAGAGCATGCAGGATGCAGTCAGCTGCTGTCTGGTGCCATCCTGGTACTTCATGGGGTACAGCAGAGGCTGTGAGCAGAGGAGGTGAGTTTGCCCTCATGCCCAGTACAGCTGCTGTGCTGTGCAGGGCCGTGTGGTATGGAGCTCCTGCACACCCTTCACACTGAGCAGAATTGCCACCTGCAGCCTTTCGTCTGTACGTAAATCCAAACAGGCAGAGCTCTGGAGCAGCTGATTTGGTGGCTTTTCCCCCAAATCCCAGAGGGCTCTGTGCTGTCTATTAGGCACAGCCTTGATGTTTCTTGTGCCCTCAGCGGCACTGCAAAATGAGACTGTTAGAACAAAGCCTCTGCTAATCTCCCACTCCGGTGAGAGATGTGGTCCCAGCTGCTCTGTGAGGGCGAGCCGTGCTCCCAGGACCTGACTGTGATGGCAGATGAAACGCTTGGAGGGGCTGTGCCCTGCTGTGTCCAATGGCCTTGTTGTGTCTTTCTTTAGGAAGGAGAAAAATAGGGGGACGCATCAGATTAGACTTGGGCTTAAAGTACATCATTTGCCTCTTCCCTCAAAAGAATCGTGTTTCTATTAAGGCACCTGTGTTCTTATTTCTGTCATTAAGTGTATGACCAAATTGATCTCTGTAGCCTTGCATGTGGAATGGAGATAAAGCTGTTTCCATTCCCCTGGAGCTCTCCGCTCAGTAGCTGTGTATTTGAAGTGCTCACACAAAGGGTATCACCAGGTCAGGGCATGGTGTGGCAGTCGGTCCCCCAGGCTGGGTCAGCTCCCTGACATCGCCCTGAACCGTCTGCGTGGATGGAGCTTTTGCTGCGTCTGAGACAAATGGGTAATGGAAGGGAGTTCTTAGGAGTGTTAAATTACTGTCAAAAGTTTTGGTCGCTAGAAAATGCTGATGACATTGTTATTCTTAATAAGGTCAAGTGATGCTTGGGAAGCAGTTTGGGAAAGTCGCTGGTAGCTCTAGCAGTAGAGCCCTGCTGTGGGACTCGAGGGAATAGAAATGTGCTTTAGGGACAGCTTCCACTGGGAGAGAACTGAGGCCTGAGGAGGTACTGGTGCTGTGCAGCAGTGCTTTGCTGTGCCCCGGGTGGCTGCAGCCGGTGGTGTTGATGCACTGAGGAGCAGGGTTTGCTGGGGCCCAAGCTAAGAACAGAATTCTCCTCTGCAGTGACCTGCAGGCAGTGTGTGGCATGGCAGGCTGCCCCTGCGGAGGTGGCAATGGCAGCAGATGAGAATCCGGATGGACCTGCTGTGTTCTGAGTCTCATGCAGAGTGAGGGAATGAATGGGAGAAAAAGAATGTGGTTTGTGTGATCTTTTTCAAAGCAGGGCTGATGTGGCTGTAGGGGAGGGGAGGGGTGCGCTGACTCGATTTACTTTCAGGAGCTTGACACCTTTTGTTCTCACACCAGTACCCTGGTTTAGTGAACTCACATTCTGTTTCTATATGCAGGTGGTGAATATAAAGGCTGCCATACTCCCTGTTTGTCAGCATACCTTAAATTGTGATAATCCAATAACAGTGCTTTTTTCTAAGCTGTTCTTAGAGTGCTCTGTTCAACTACAGAAGCCAGCCAGCGCTCGTTTCTTAAACTTTGCCTGTCTTGGCTTTAATAATACAGCAAAACTATGTGTTTTTTTCTCCTAAGTTTGCGCCTAGTAAACGATTATTTCCTCATACAGACACCACAGACATTGAAATTGTCTTGCTAGGTTAATGAAGCCCGCTTGCAGATTGTTTTATGGCTTGGAGTATCGTGCAGTCTATAAATTCTGCTGCTTGAGGGCTGTGAGCAGCCTTTGTCTGATGGACCTTGTTAGCGCGGCACAAAAAGGCAGCAGGATGTTCCCTTGGAGAGAAGAATTCCTTCTCCACATTTTCTGTGCTTTTCCCAGTAGTGTGAACGAATTGCCTCAAGGTCCCAGTGTCCTTTAGGAGATTAATTTACCAATGAGTTCATCTTGGAAAAAACCCAAACCAACACACATGCACAAAGGGCTAAGAAGGTGTACATGGGAGAGGAGTGCAATAGGGAGATTAAGGGGCAGAGTGAAATGTGGGTCAGAAACCCTTTAAAGAAACCCCCTCTGGGGACCACAGAGGTAATTACCATAGCGGGGTTTGGAGGGGGCCGCGTGGAGCTGCGCTCTGCGGTGCTACGAGTGGGAGCATTGCTTGGAGGTGATCCAGCCTCGTGCTTCAGAGTTGGTTATGGAAGTCAGAGGGCCCCGTTCTTCCCCTGCTCCATCCCTGTGTGCTCACAGCTCCGTGTTTGGCTGAGAACAAATTAGGTTCTGGGGGCTCTGTCTGCAGTGCTCCCTCAGGCACCGAACCTGATGGCCACAGCCACTCCTTCGGGAGAGGTTGTGTTGGAGCTGCAGGGCCGTGTGTGGGCTCACAGCCTTGTCCTGCAGGGAGCACGGCCATGGGTTGGCTGCGGAGGGGATGTGCGCGGTTGGCTCTGCTCCCGGGCATGCTGTCCTCGTGTTGTGGGGAGGGGCTGCGCAGGGCTCAGTGGGCAGCACTGGGCTGTGCTGCTGCTGTGCCCTCAGCATCGTCCTGTGCTGCTGGCCTTGTGCTGGGGCTGTGGGGCTGCAGACACAGCTCTGTGCTGTGCATCCTCTGGTGTGTCCCAGTGCCCTGTCATGGCCAGCCCTTCCCGTACCTGTGCTGGGGTGCTGTTGTGGCCAGGCTTGTTTCCATGCTGATGGCTCTGAGGGAGGCGTGGTGGCTGTAGGACTGCTGCTGTTCTGTTCTCCATGGCCATGAACTGAGCTCTGTGTTTTCTTGGACCGCTTCTCTGAAGACCTGAAGGTAGTTCCAGGTGCGAGGTAGGTGCTGGTACCCAGCATTGGTATGGCCAAGCACAGTATTATCTTAGTAAAGCATTACTTCATGATTTAAAATGAGTTAAGTATCTTCTAACTATGTAAACAGTGAGATGAATCAGTGCTTCAGAAAGCACTTCATTTTCTGTGAGGTCTGGTACCGCTGGAGCCTTGCTGTACGAGAACTTTGTGTTCCTGCAGAGCTGCCATACCAGAGCTCTGGGGGGAGCGGGCAGGGAGGGACCCTCAACTCACCCCGAGCTGCTGCTCTGCAGCCCCCAGCCTGGCAGCTGTGCTGGGCGCAGGGCAGGATGCATGCGGCTGCCTCTGTGCTCTGAGCAGAGCTGTGTGACCTCCCAGGTCTCACTGTTTCTCCGGTTGAGCACTGCAATATTTCCAGCCCTTGTAGGGGTGGTATGAGACTTAATGAATTAATGTATGAAGAGCTTTGAGCTCTTCAGATGAAAGGTGCTGCCGGAAGTACTAAGGGTTGTTATTTGTGCCTCTAATTTATTTTCCATCAAAGAGGGATGAGAAGAGTAAGAAAATGCCATTTGTTCTGGAGCTGGGAATCAGAGTTGGAAGTCTTTTTTTTTTTTTTTTCCCCCCCCATACTTGGTGTGTTTCTCAGGGAATAGTGTGACTGCTCCTTTCCCTTCCAGGCAGCAGTGCATGCAGTGCTAGCACAGTGCAGAGCCTCAGTGCTGGGGCACACAGCGAGGTGCTGCCCTGAGTGTCAGCGTTGGGCACTGCTGGCTACAGCACGAGCTCTGTGTGCAGGGAGGATCTCAGTAGCATTTCTTTCCACACGTCACGCATTGCCTCCTCAGAGACTCACAGTGCTGTATCCAGTTTGCACAGTACTTTCCCCACTTTGATTCCCCCAAAGAACCATTTTTTGGAGTGTTGTTTGCTGAAGGCAGAGCTGCACTAGTTCTTAACTGCCCCTATTTTAAACTAATAAATGTAGAAGATAAATAGCAGTAGATGTGAATAGTAGATTATGACCACTTAATCAGTCCTACCCCTGCTGGGGGCAAGCAGAGCACACTGTAGATCTGCAAGCAGAAGCAGTCCTGTTGTGCTGTCACTGCTCATTCCAGCACAGACCAGTGAACGCAGCTCTGTGTGACACGATGTGAACTGAGGGTTGTCCCTTCACGTGGGCAGGAGGAGTGAGGTGACTTCTCTGGTTGGAGCTGCTTGTGGTGCCAGCTGAGTCTTCACATTTCACTTTGAGTTATCAGTGCTGATGTTCTGATGCAGAGGCACTTTTTGTGCCTTTCTACATTGGTTAGAAGTGATTCCTTTGGGCACTGCAGAGTTGGAGGAATGGCATCTGCCCCGAGAACATGGCTTTGTGCTTCCAGAAGCAGAGGGGAACCTGGTGGGTAAGCTGGGATTCTGGGTAATTTGGTTACAGCTCAGACAACGAGGACTTTCTACGCGTTCTTTAAGTTGTGTGACAACAGAGCTTCTTAACTGTAATGTACGTGGCTGGCGGGTGCCAGCTCAGTTCTGCTTGCTGCAGCAGCACTCTCAGTGCCCATCAGCACATTCTCCCTCAGCGCCTCCAAAGGACATTGCTCTGTGCTGCAGCCCTGCAGGGCACTGCACTCGTGCAGGTGTGTGCCAACTTCAGGCTGTGTGTGTGGCTGCTGCTCACAGGCTGTGCTGGTGACAGCGTGTGCCACTGTGCCTCAGCTGTACCAGGAGCCAGAAGGGCATCCAGGGGACATGTTTTATGGAACTCCTAACGGTGGATGAAGCTGTGGTTATCTAGCTTTACATCCTCTGTCAGGAGCTTCAGCCCTCTTACATCTAGAAGTAGATGTGCCTCAGTTTTGGATTGCAGCCTCCTTGCAGCCCTGCTAGCACGGCTCAGTCTGATGTGCTGCTCTTCAGCTCCCAGCTGTGCCTCCTGTGCCCCTCCTTTCCCTGCAGAGCCACTGCTGGTGTCCCTGTGCTGGGTGCCTGTGGCAGGGCTGTGCCTGATGCTGTGCTGCCGTCCTTTTTAGTCTGGGAGGAGACCTGCTGGGATGGGAGCTGCTGCTTCCTCAGCTGTGATTCGATGTTCAGAGCAGCAAATCCTTGAGCTGTTGCTATACTTAATGTGCCAAATTGAATTATATAAAAAAAAGAGTTTAAAAACAGGGTTTTGCTGCCCAAATACCGTGCATTAGGCAGTTGGCTCAGTTTTATCATGTTCTCCAAGATGAGCATAATCGGCTGTGCATGAGGAATGGCCTTGTTGTGAGCTTCTTGGTGAGGGTGGAGGGGCCGTGCATGCACTGCAGAGCCCTTTGGTACCACTGTGCTCAAGCACCTGTCAGTATGGGGTTACTCAGGGAATGGTTTCTTTGTGCAAAAGGCACTGGCAGGATTGCTGGAGCTGAAGAGAGCCCTGGGCAGCCCGCAGTGTGGCCCTCTGGCTGCTTTTCCCAGGGACCTCTGCAGGGCAGGAGTTCTGTCATCAGTGCAGCCCTGCCCTGGTGCTGAGCAGCCAGAGAAACCATGCTTTTGTGTGATTTTTAGTTCTCTCCTTCTGAGAGCCACTTGTATCTTTTCCCAGCAAAACTAGGGGCATTAAATTCTTGTGCTGTGCCCAGACACCAGTGCAGGGTAGTGCACAGCCCAGCTCTTTGCGCACCCTGAGATGCGGTGTTGCAGTGCACTGATGGCACGGTGATGATGGTGCTGGTGGTAGCTGTTCCTGACTCAGCCCTGCCTTGCTGTGCCGCAGTGCTGTGACCTGGGGTTCCATGCCAGCCTTGCACGGACCTTCCGGACGTACCTGTCTGCTGAATACAACCTGGAGACCTCCCGCCACGAGGGCCTGGACATCATTGAGAATGCTGTGGACAACCTGGATGCGCGGAGCGACAAGCACACCATCATGGACATGTGCAATCAGGTCTTCTGCCCTCCATTGAAGTTCGAGTTCCAGCCCCACATGGGGGATGAGGTATGGTGCTCGGTGCTGTGGAGCTGCCTCGCAGCTTGGCCTAGGCTGGTCCCTGTTAGCCATCACCCTTTCATCGTTTCTTCCCCTTTGCTCTGTCCTCACCTGCTGCTGTTCGCGTTTCCTTTTTTAATGATACACTTACCTTATTAGCAGCACTCCTCCTTTCAATCTGCTCTTTATCCTCTCCCAATTACAAATCCTGTGGTTTTGTCCTCAGCTAAACTGTCTAACAGATTTGATGGTAGGACTTTGATTTACCTGCTGTAATTTGAACACTTCAGAGTGCAGCTTTAAAAAGCTGAGTGGGAATGCTTTGTGCTAGGTCCACAGCACTACTGCCTGGAAACTGGACCACACTTCCTGAGGAGGCTGCAAGGAGCTTGTGGGTGCTGAGAAAATCTTTCTGCTATTAATGCGCGTATCTGGTCTGTGTGCAACTCACTGAACCCCTCTCCTGTCTCTGCCATTCTCCTGCCCAGGTGTGCCAAGTCAGTGCCCAGCAGCCTGTGCAGACCGAGCTGCTAATGCGGTACCACCAGCTGCAGTCCCGCCTGGCCACCCTTAAGATAGAGAATGAAGAGGTAAGAGCTCATCCTCTGCTCGGGTGTGGGAGTGTGCAGTGCTGAGATCTCCCTTTGCAGCTCACGCTGGGGCAAGCCCAGTACTTACGAGCTGCTTGTGGGTCAGTTGTTTTGGCTCCAGATGTCATTTTTTCCGTTTGCTTCAAAAATGTGCTGTCTTTTATGCCTGATAGGTACGAAAAACTCTGGATGCCACAATGCAGACTTTGCAGGACATGCTGACAGTGGAAGATTTTGATGTTTCAGATGCCTTCCAGCACAGTCGCTCCACTGAATCGGTCAAATCAGCTGCTTCAGAGACCTACATGAGCAAAATAAACATCGCCAAGAGGAGAGCCAACCAACAGGAGACTGAGATGTTCTATTTTACAGTGAGTCTCATATCACGTGATGCAGGACACAGGGCATTAATTGCGAGAAATGAGTTGCATTTTAAGTGCTCATTAGTGAAGAGCAAGAACCTATTCAGTCTTTCACTGTTCGCCTTCTGTATAGTTTGAGATTGGATTGTACTTCACAGCACCGTGGAAATGCATGGAGAATGACAATTTAGTGTCTTGCTCTCATTTTTAATGGAACAACTGCAGCAAACATTTTTGACTCAAAGTTTACAGAAGTCAGCAGGAGTGACACAGCACTGGGCAGCAGGCTCCAGTTAGGCCTAGCTGATGGATTCCTTTGGAAGCCTTTCCTGTTTTGAACCCTCAGCTGAGCCTTCGTTTTCTGGTCTGCACAGCTAAAATCTGTCCTGGGCCAAGGGTTGAAATAAACGGCCATCAGCATTTTACACAGGCGTTGCAGGAAGCTGTGCTGGCTGGGGTTCTGTGCTGTGTGCATGCTGGGCAACAGCAGCCTTGGTCAGGTACTGTGCATCTGTACTGCTCTTCAGGTTCTCTGTTATCACTCTTGAAGCAGTGAGACATTAGCTTGGCAGAAGTGCTCCTTATTTAAATGTGGTTAATAGGCTACCGTTGATGTATGTAAATATCTTGTGATGTATACATGAGTGTGATTTCTCAAGTGGTATTATTATTTCTGGGTGGGCACAGAGGGTGGAAATCAGCACATTAGTTTGTTTTGAGTTGTGCTTGTTTCTTTAATTTTGCAAGAACTTGTGATTTTTTTTTTCCTTTTTTTTTCTTTCATTTTCCACGTCTGTCTCCCTTACTCCTCCTCTATAACATCACTTGCTCTGGAGCGCTCCTGGGTGCACAGCAGCCTAGCAGTGCAGTGAGTTGTGCCATGTGGTTTTCATTGCCCAGCACTCTGTGTGTCCACTGCCTGGGCTGCTCTGCTGCATCACTTGTGTGTATGGGGCCAAAGCACCGCCAGGGGAGGGAAAACCTCTTTGATTTTCCAGGCTGTTCTCAGAAGCCTGACAAAAGAAAGTTTGCTTTGAACTTTTTTTCTTTGGAGCAACTTGCGTTCCCAGGCAGGGGGTGCAGCACCAAGGAGACCAGGCCAATAATGAGATCTTCAGAACTGTAGCTGGGGCAGTGGGAAGTGATTATTAGACCCTGCTCCATCCAGCAGTGCATCTGCCGCCTCATTTGTTGGAGCCTGACAGCCTCTGTATCCCCTCAGTAGCCCCCCAGGCAAAAGTGTACATCAATTACAGACGATTATTGCCAAGAATCTTAACCTACCTTGTTTGTTCTGTTCTTAATTCCAGAAATTTAAAGAGTATTTGAATGGCAGTAACCTTATCACAAAGCTCCAGGCTAAGCACGACTTGCTGAAGCAGACTCTTGGGGAAGGTGAGTCGTGGGTTTAGGCCCAGGGAGGGAACAAATGCTACCAGCATTGCTCTGGCATCTGGCTCTGAGCTCTGGCTTTGGTGGTATGGGGACAGAGCAGGCAGCTTGTAGAAATGGGCCTGTCTGAGCTCTTCCCAGAGATCCCAGATGTTAGCACCAGACTCAGGCCTGCTTGGTAGCTGTGGGGCTACGGCTGCTGGGGGTCGGTGCAGGAAGCAATTAATCTCTTGATAATGATTTGATGACTGCCCTGCTCTCACACACAAGCACTATTGCGGCTGTACTTGGGAGGAGGAGTGTGATGTCAGTCATTGCAGTTCTCTGAGAGTTGTGCAAAAGCAGCTGTGAAACTTTTCACATGGAAACTGAATTTATTCCAGGTCATGGGATTGTCCAGCTACGTAGACATTTAGCAAATATTTTACCCAGACATGCAGAATGCTATGTTTCAGCATGAGCTGATTCTCTTTAGGAAAAAATCTGGGTTTACAAAACACTCGTGTGGAATTCTTTGCTTTTTCACTGAGGAATTGGCTGCAGGCTTGCTTTCTGCAGGTGCCAAGGGAGAGCAGGAAGGAGGCACGTGTAGCCAAATGCTTCCTTTTATGTGCCTTAGAAAAAAAGAAGACTAAATCACCTTCCTTGGCCTTTGGAGAAAAGCACAAACAGCATGTGAAATGGGTTTATTTTTTTCAGTGGATTGACAAACACTTTAAAAAATGAACAGATCTTATCACTGGTGATATGCTGCTGTTTATGTGAAATCTAAGCGCTAAAAATACACGAAGGGAATGAGAATATTGACAGCCAGAATAGTCTGCTTGATGATGATTAGATGGGCTGTTATCTCATAGGAAGAGCCAGGGAGCAGAATTACACCACTGTATTTAGATGCTATTAGTGGTCCTCCATGAGGCAGTTGGATAATCTCGGCAGCCTCCCCAGGGGCTTCAGCCCTTATCAACCTCCCCCTTTCCTATTTGAATTTGGCCAATACCCAGCTAGTGTAAATGAGCACTTATTGCGGAGGACCTGCAGTGCATCTGGTTATTTTTTTTTCAAGATGGACTTCATATTGCAAATAAACCTTTAATGTCAGTGGGAACAGAAGATGCTTTCCCTCCCTTGTGACTGAGCCCTGGACTTCTAATGCCTCATATGGAAGGGGTTTGCATAGCAACCAGCTTGACATCTCCTGCAGCCTGCAGGGCTTTCAGGCACAGTCAGCCTCTTTGCCACAAGCAATTAACTCGGGACTTACAGAGCCAGAATGGGGGCATGAGTGCTTGTGCAGCTGCGTTTTAGGTCAATTTTCTAGTGATACGAAGAGTTGATGGGAACTTATTTTTCTTCATAGGTGAAAGAGCTGAATGTGGAACAACCAGGTGAGAAGTTTCTTTTATTTCATCTGTATTTGGGAATAATCTTTGGCTTGTACTGGCTGTGATGAGGGTGGCTTTCTCTGCTGCTGATGCAGCTTGGTGGGGCTGGAGGGCAGGCAGACCCTGCTCCCCAAGTCGCTGACATGCTTCCCGGCCTGCAGTGGAGTAGTTGGGGTGAGGACAGCAGGGCCTTGGTGTTGCTGCAGTGTAATTTCTAGCTGACTGACTCAGAAGTGTCTGGAAGTGCCATGTCAGCACAGTGCATTGCAGTGCCTGATAGGCACAGCCGAGATTGGGTTGTGTTCAGACAACACAACATGAACATGTCCACCTGCTGCCTACCATCCCTGTTTGTTTAAAGGCTTTGATGCATCTCCTCTGAAAGCCTCTCCTGTCTCTTGCTCCTAGGCAAAGTAACACAGAGAGTGTTTGTATTCCAACGCTTTCATCCAGCTACAGCAGGAGATAGTGCTAGGGGTGAATGTAAAGGAAGAAGACTTTGATCTGTATCCAGTCCATAAAGCATCTCCACAGAGCTCTGGTGGCTTGCTCTGAGTGTGCTGCTTTCACAACAATAAGACATGGGCCAGCAAAGCCTGCTGATGGCTCCCCAGAATGTGTAGGACCTCTCTCTGCATCATCTTTTTACGATCCCATTTCAGTGTTTAATTCAATTTGCAGAACCAGCAAAAAAGCTGCATGCCTCCCACGTTTGAAATGCTGAAGCAGATGGTAATGGCAGGGCTGCCCAGGCAGGCAGGAAGGAGGCTGCCTGACAGAGAGCAGGGGTGAGCAAGGGTGCCTTGGTCTGCTGCCTGCTGGCAGAGATGGGCTGCAGTGCAGTGCTGTGCTGGGCCAAGAAGGATCAGTGCTGGACTTCCAGTACAAGGTACCATCAAGACAAAGAAGGAACTTTTGAGCCCGGAGTGGGGAAGAGAGCAAGGACACAGGCTAAGAAATCCAGACATCCTCAGGTATCACTGCAGTCTTTTGTTCCTGGAGCTGCCCTTGGCCCTTGCCGACTGCAGGGCCGGGTGCCCTAGGGCACTATGTTTGTTGAGGATCCCTGCAGAGCAGTGGATACCAAGCTGCTCCTCCTATGTCACTGCCTGTCCCAGCAGAGCTGCCCTGCAGGGCTCTCCCAGCTCCAGTCCCTGGCATTGGCTTGCACACTCCTGTGGGCTGAGCTCTGGTCCTTTGGGAGCCCCAGGCTGGGCTTTCTGCTGAACTGGCTGATGAAACCAAGCCAAATCTGAAATAGTTTGCTCTCGAGTACTTTGTTTCTCAGGAGTGGGTGCCCATGGATTGGTGATGATGCAGGCCAAAACAATCAAAGGAGTGAATAGCAGCCTCCTCCATGAGAGATGATGGCACAACTCCCCGCTGCTTCTGTTTGCTTTTGTTTCAGCCTTTGCTTTTACTACACAAAGGAAAACAAACGAGACAATCTCCGTCTTGTGAGTTCAGGCAGAGCAACCTTCCTGCAGACACAGCTGGAGGAGAAGGACTGCCTACTGCAAGAGGAGATGGCACCTCAGCAAGCAGCCCTGGGCTGTCAGCTGAGGGTCAGGGATGCTCCTCTGTGCAGTGATCGTTTCTGCTCCAGTGGTCACTGTAGGCTGGGATAGAGGATGGATCCAAGATCACTTAGAGAATTCATGCTATTTTTCTCTCTCCTAGATGTGGGTGCTTGTGTCTTAATGTCCTTCATTATCAGAAGGAGAAATCAGAATGCAAACACCATTAGCAGAAGCAGACCCCAGATCCCTGGTCAGAACGCTAAAATAAGTCATGTGTTTCCATGGCTGCGTTCCAAGAGTAACGTGTGTCTGTAACCCTTGCTGAAGTCAGTGGAGTCCTCAGGGTCTGTTTGCCAGGCTGGTGAGGCCCACTCGTCCCTGGGTGGCACAGGCAAGGTCATACTGCTTCATGGTGCAGTGCCACCTTGTGTTGTTTGGTGGTGCTGAGGGTGGCTTTGCTCAGTGCTGTGTTTTGATAGGGCTCACTTGTTTTTTTGGATCTTGGGTTCCTGGCAACTTCTTCCTGCCAGAAAGACTGACAACCATTCACATCCCTGTGAGCCTTTCCCAGACAAAGTAGCTGCAGAGGGAGGTTCCCACTGTCCTCTTAGGCAGTGTATGAGCAGAACAGGGTGCACTTCTCAATAATGGGATTGCTTTGATGTTTTCCAAAGGCTAGCTGTGGTGTGTTTGGGGTGTACCAAGGGGTTGGTTGAACACTTCAGCAGCTGTTGGTGCTTTTTCATGCTGGCAGAGTGCTGAAGTGGAAGAAGTAGGAGGCTGGTGTTAAAATCCTTCATTTTACATCAAAACATTATCCTTGGTAGCAGAGCAAACACCGGGCAGCGGTTGCACTTGCTGACACCTCAGAGAGGGAGAACTGTGTCTGCAGGTTGTGTGTGAAGGCAGTTGTGCTGAGCTGTGCTTAGCAGCTTTATTGTTTTCTTGCTTGAATGAAGGAAATTTTGCGTGAAGGAAATCGCTGCCAACCCATCATCCATTTGAGATGTGGTTGCTGGTGTATGTACTGCTTTGTCACTGTCTGGGGATGATTTGTTTTTTGTGGTATCAACCAGGAGCCTTTGAGACACCCATCAGCACAGCCGGTTAGAACAGCCCCTGCGGGCTGTGGCTGCATCGCCGGTCGGCGTGCGCAGCGCTCGGGCCGCGTGTCGGTCCTCACCACGGGGGTTTCTGCTGGGTTCAGTTCTTGTTCTCAGTCATAACCTTTGAGATCTCACCCGTTCATTGCATTTATGTTGGTGTTTTGTTGATTTCTTTTGTTCCATTTTCTCCCAGGCCCCCATGTCTTCCCCCTAAGCCACAGAAAATGAGGAGACCTAGGCCTCTCTCAGTCTATAATCATAAACTCTTTAACGGCAATATGGAAACGTTCATTAAGGTACTCGCTGGCTGACAGTAAGAGTTGGTGAACGCTGTGAATGTAATGGCGGCTTTCCTGTCCTATCTGCCCACTGCTTTCCTGCCCCGCACCCAGCCGGGCGGCCGGCAGCCCATCGCAGTGCCGGCTCCACGGCCACCCCGGCCCGTCATGGCCGCCCGTAGCTCTGCGCAGGAGGCCGTGGCAGCGCGGTGTCCCCGCAGCAGCGCCGTGCTGAGCTCCCACCTCGTGCCGCGGCTCCCTGCCGCAGGGTTAGGGCTTTTTTCTTTATATGATGTAATGGATTTGAGGTGGGGTAACTACTGAGCAGTAAACAAGATTTTCAAGGTGGATTTCCCTGGAATGTGCTGATTAGAAACCTTAATGACGTACTCCCTTATTTTCTCCATTTTCCTCCATATTTGGTGTTCTTGCCCTAGGGCAGAAGCAGCAGACAGACTTACAAGCTCCCAGGTGTCTCCCAGTTGTAGGGACCACAACCTCGAGATGAAATACCGAGCACTGGGAGGGTAGACATGCCATTCTGACCCTTTAGGAAAAGAAAAATGCTGAGCAGCTCAATTGGTGCATCTCAGCATGACTGCTGGCAGCCAAGCAGAGGAGCAGTGTTGGTTTGGGCAGAGGCTGGGCTTGGCCCACAGCACACATCCTGCTGTCCAGCTGTCCAGGGTTTTGTATTTAGACTGATTTTTAAAAAAGATGCTGCTCAGAGCCATTCCTGCTGAGTACCACAGCAGTGCTGGCTGCAGCAGGGTGCTGCCTGGGGCGCTGCGGGTGATGCTGGGGGCTGCTCCGGCCGCCAGGCTCAGTGCTGGCACGGGCTGGGAGGGCGGGCGGGTGCCACAGGGCTGGGCTCGGACCTTGCTAAGCTGCCATTGCATTTGAGCGTTCATGGCCTCCAAAAGAGATGCTTACCTCTAACTGAACTCATCTTTGCTTAATCTCTTCTTTTTTTCCTGCTCTGCTGCTTTTTTGTGTTCTCAGAGGAAGGAGGAATGCGCGAACAAGAAATCAGGTATTTACTGCAGGCCCGTCTGTGAGACGGAGTAAATTGACCAGAGAGATGCAACTGTACTGGGATAAAAAGAGCCAAACAAAGCCCTGAGGAACGTGAGCTCCCCTTGTGACAGCAGGCACTGCTCATGTTCCCCTGAGCTCCAGCCCCAAGGGGCGGCTGTGAAGGAAAAGCCAGAACCCACTATAGGCTCAGACGCAGGCAGCATTTCACAGACTGATGGGGTTTTTTTCTTTTTTTCTTTTTCTTTTTTTTCTTTAGCATCTGCTGATAATGGCTCTTTCTTTAGGTGGAAATATTGTTGTAAGCTCTGTTACTGGAAGCTTATTTCATCAGTCAGGTACAGCACAAGATTTATTTTGGTTCAGCATTACACCTGTGAAATGGAGTAACTGTGATCCAGTTGCATCAGCCCACTATCTCAACCAGATAGTGAGCAAGTCTTTGTCACACACTTCAGTGAAAGCTTTTTGTGAGCAATCGAGTGCACACAGTGTATTCAGCACTGCTAGGTGGCTTGATGTGTGTAACACCTCCTTTTCTTGCCTGTCCTCTTACTAAACTCAATGGCACTGTTTTTCAAATCTGTTTTTGCAGCCTTTAGTGCATTTTTCCAAGCTTTATTATCAGTCAACCAGTAAATTTTTGCCTTCTTTTTTTTCTTTTTCTTTCATGAAGGATTCAGGACAGGCCATTCCGCTTGTAGTAGAAAGCTGCATTCGTTACATCAATTTGTATGGTAAGTTAATTCAGCAATACTGACGGCGAAACTTTCTGCAGAGGTAATGAGTTACTTGCAGCTAGCAGAGAAATGCAGCAGAGATGCCCTCAGCCCTTGCTGTATGGCCTCAGGTTATAATTAGAGTGGCATTGACTGTGATGTAATGTTGGATGACTGACAAATATTTAGGTCTTGTTAGCACTCATCCACGTTAAATTGCTTGCTTAGGCCCTGGGCCAGGAGCAGCTCTTCTAGCACTTTAATCTGGGGGCCTTGCTGGAGAGAAGGAGCAGGGCTGGCTCATGTCTGCTGCCTGCTCTCTGAGCCTTTCTCTCTGGGTGCATCAATTGCTGGTTTCTGCTGTTCTCCACCAGAAAGTATTGGATAGCAGTTATGCAAATCTTTTTTTTTTTTAAATTGTTCTTTTCCAGGCCTTCAGCAGCAGGGCATTTTTCGAGTTCCTGGCTCTCAGGTAGAAGTCAACGACATCAAGAATTCCTTTGAACGAGGTGTGTTGGCAAAGCATGTAGTTGGCCGGGCCTCCTTCTGCCTGTGCTCCTGGGGACAGCTGGGGGGTGATGGGGGGTGATGGGGCACCAGGCCTTATGTAAATCCACTAATAAAAGCCTTCCTGTGAGAGAAGTTAGGAGGCTCTGTCCTTCTGGCTGTCCTAGTTTTGTATCTCTGCAGTGGCAGTAACCCAGGGGGAGAATAGCTGCGGTGGGAAGAGCTGCAGAGATCCTCTCCACAGCCATTTAGTGCTGAAGCCATAAAATGATTTGTTGAGACTCCATTTTCATGGAGCTTTTGTAAGTTTCCAGGACAATATGAGAATGACAGTGCTATAGAGCAGTTTGGTCTGTTCCAGTGGTCTAACTGCATCCTCCACGCAAGCCTGTCTTCTCATGCCATCGCCTACCATAGCTCAGATCTGCTCAGCTCTCCAAGCTGTTGCCTTAAATGCAAAAAATGCACTGGGCTGGAAATGGTGCAATAGAATCAATTAATAACATCCTCCTCTTAAGGAAAGTTTTGAAACGTGAACAGTAAACTACATACCGTGGCTTTTTGTAGGTAAGGCTGCAGGATGTCCGAGTGTGACGCAGAGTTACGGAGCACCTCGTTAAGTTCTTCTTTTGCTGAGAAAGCACACAATTACCATTCCACACATGAGGGTTTTCTGAACTGTGGGAAAGTCTTTACCAAGCGAGGGGAAAAAACCTTGTGGTGTTGGTCTAGTCTGACTGTAATGCTAGAAGTAAAAACTCTTCCCTGGGCAGGTGAAGATCCCCTTGCTGATGATCAAAATGAACGTGACATTAACTCAGTGGCTGGAGTCTTGAAGCTGTATTTCCGAGGACTGGAAAACCCCCTCTTTCCTAAGGAAAGGTTTCAAGATTTGGTATCTACTATAAGTAAGTACATATGACATGTCTTCTTGGAGAACAGGGTGGGACAAATAAAGGAATAAACAGGGCATATACACCTGTGCTTTGCAGCATATGCTGTCAGAAGGGCTGTAGGTCTGCAATGGAACTTGTGAGGAAAAGACATTGAGGATGCATCCTGTCAGTGCTGGAGGTAAGGCAGAGGTGTAACGTCTTGCTATGGCTCCTCTAAAATCCAAAGAATCAACTTCAGGCTTAGGCTAGTGGGCTGTATGCACATTGCGCGTTGCATGAGGGCTCTTTGGTCACTTGAACACAGCAGGCAGTGTCTTCCTGCACAGTCTGTCTGCACAGATCACTGAGCTGTTGCATGCTGTGCAGCTGGGACCCAGAGAGTTTGTAGCTAAGCAAAGCAGAGGTCAATACTTCATAGCTACTCAGGAAATTTCTGTGATCCATGAGGCCAGCAAAACTGGTTTCAACCTCACACAGTCAGGGATGCTTGAAGTATTTGCTGCTTGTTTGTATGCCCCAAAGAAAAACAAACTTCACTGGGATGTGAGCAAAGGTGGAAGCTGAGCTGCTTCATCATGAAATGATGTGTGAACCAACTGTTGGGGTTGGTTTAAGTGGAGAAATCTGGTCACCCCTAAGTTCTGTCCTGACTTCTCTCAACCCAACTTGTTCCTGTGCAACTGAAGAAACAGATCTCCCAGCTGGGCCTTATTTCTCACAGTACCTTGTAGTGATGGTGTTTGTTTATTGGCAGGTCATGGAAATCACTCCCATTGGGCAAAAGAAGGCAGAATAAATTCAGTGCATCAGAGACAGTAGAAGAGTGTTGTGCACTGTGGCTACAGGACTGCTTTGTTTGATGGGAGCAGTGCTGGGCTGTGTGGTTTGCCTGTTGGCCTGCGGGCTCTGGGGCTGACGAGTGAGGGGCTGTGCCCTTGCTGAGCTGTCACTGCTCAGGGCTTCTTCCTGCCTCGTGATGTCAATGTGCATAACTGCTAGAGATTGGGTAATGTCAAGACAGACAGATGATACCTGGAGGGGAATGACTCAGGGATGCGTTTGTTCCAGAAGAGGAATGTATTCTTACTTCTCAGGAGCAGTTGTTTTATAGAGTAGCTGTTTGAAATTTGCTATTGCCTTTCACTTCTGATGTGTAGAACAGTGCAACACACCTGTAACACTGCAAGCAAAGGAAGCCATTTCTGCACCAGGCCCTCGCCCCAGGCAGGGAGCTCGTTGGGCCATGAGCAGACTGCAGCCACCCCGGGGCTCTACAGCAGGGGGAGCAGAGCTCTGGGAAGTGTGCCTGGTGCTGTGCAGCCAACCCTAATTAATGCTGGTTTGCACCATTTGTTAAGCTTTTGGGAGGTTCTTGTTGCAAACATAATCAGTTAACTTCCTGGGTTCTGCCCCTGGGAGCTGCATGATTCCCTGCTAACGTGATGGGGTGATGATAAAGGAAGAGCTGTTTTCTCCTTTTGCTTTATGGGGAACTGAGAATTTACATGGAGACATCCCTTAAACACGCCTGGGAAGCACATGGGTAGGAAAGGCTCTCTGCTAGCAAAGGTTCATTCTGGGATATGCTTGTGTTATAGAGCAATTGGTTACTCCATTAATCCTCTGAATTGCAGCCAGTTGAAACATTTTGGTACGTAGAAAGGCAGGAACTTCAAGCCAGCTTGTTCCTCTGGGTTTCAGAACAGATGCCTGTTGTTGTATTGCTTTATCCCGTGTTTGTTTGATATTTTTATTTTTAATGTATTCTTAAATAAACACAAATGGAAGAAATGAAGAACCGGTAAGCTGCGGTGTGATGAATTCATTCCTCAGAAGGGAAGAAGTTCTGAAACAAAATATTATAAAGATTTCTGGTTTTGGATTGAAGCCAAAATTGGTTCTGAATTTTTAAACGAATGGATGGCATTGTGCCAGGGAAGTTCATTCTGATTAGCAAATGTCAGAGTTTGAGCCAGCACAGAGGAAGCAGCCCTCCACTGGTGTAGTTTGTTCCACGCATCGAGGGCTGCCTGGCCCCAGGCTTTGGTGCTCTTTGCCAAAGGGCAGAAGTGAATCTTAAAGTGCCAACTCAGATTAAATTCCCTTTAAAACCAGTGGGAAACTTAAGCAGAAGGGCTGAGGAAGACCTGATATTTATACCCATGAAAGAGCAAAGCTAATAAAAACCTTATCTTAAAATCTGCACTAGAACACCAAACGGTGTGCTGTTTTTCAGTGCCAAATTGGCTGAAGCTTTTGAGAAACAGAGGAACTGCTGAATAAGTAACTAAATAATGCATTAACGGGCATTTTAAAAATGAAACCATGGAAATGCCTTTATTTGCTTTTACACTAAATCTTGGCTGTACATAGGAATTGACCTGTGGAAGAGCACTGTGCTGATTTTCTGCTGACTCCATAGTGTAAACCAGTGGATTGAATCAGCATTTGTGCTATTGTTTTCCTTGTGTAGTTGGCTATTAAATCTGGAGTAAGATCCTTTAGTGCCATGTGCCCTAGTCCTGAGAAGTTTTAAAGATGTACTTATTCCATGTATTCCAGAAACTGAAAATCCCACCGAGAGGGTGCACCAGATCCAGCAAATCATCGTCACTCTGCCCCGGGCTGTCATTGTTGTCATGAGATACCTATTTGCTTTCCTCAATCAGTGAGTCTCTTTCATTCTTTCCTAAATTGCTCATTATCTGCCTTTATTTCAATGTCCCTCTATTTTTTTTGAGAGTTACTTTTGGTATTGCTATAGTTATATTTTGCCTCTTCCTTGGCGTGGCCTGGACATGTGTTGGGGGAAGATGGCTTTGGGTGCTGGGGGGGCTTTGGTGGGACATCTTTCTGAGCTTAATGGGGGCAGAGGATACCACACCTCCCTAATGCGTGTGCTTGCAGCTTGTCACAGTACAGCGATGAGAACATGATGGATCCCTACAACCTGGCCATCTGCTTTGGGCCCACTCTGATGCACATTCCAGATGGGCAGGATCCGGTGTCCTGTCAAGCCCACGTCAATGAGGTCATCAAAACCATCATCATCAACCACGAGGGCATCTTCCCCAGCCACAGAGAGCTGGAAGGACCTGTCTATGAGAAGTGCATGACTGGAGGGGAGGAATACTGGTAAGGAGCAAGGGCAGAACTTCATTGCATTCAGAACCCAGCAAAACCAGATCCCCTCATTGGGCTTATCTTCTTGTGCTGCAAATTAGGAGTGAATCTGTGACAAGTGGGAGGGCTTTGGCAGGATTCATGATAAGCAGAACCGACTCCAGCTGCATGAGTGTAAGATAAGGGCTGTGGAGATCAGACCCCTGAGAGGATGAGTTGTGAAGAGAGCTTTGAGCAAGTTCAGATGTAATATTCAGGGCAGCAGAGTACAGTGCAGGGATGGCTTTGACTCTCTGCAGATGCAGCGTGCCCTTTTATCTTTGTTTTTGGCAAACGTTACGAATAAGATATGCAAGAGCTGGGGATAAAATGCTAAAGATCATTGTGAATGAATAGGAAACTTTGTTATCACTTTTTTAATTTTGCCAAACATGAGTAAAATGCATGAGCGATGGGACATGAAGTTCTGGGCTTGAACTTCATGGTGGTGCACGTATCTGCCATACTCAGAGCAGTTCAGAGGTTTGCTATGATTTTGTAGGACTGAGATATTTATTTTAAAATGAAAACCAGAATTCCTTTGAGTATCACTGGGGCTCCTCAACAACTTATTTTTGCAGAGTGCCTTGGGAACAGAATCTTGTTCTCTCTTTTAAAGCACCATGTGTTTATTTCAGCGACAGCCCTCACAGTGAGCCAGGCACCATTGATGAAGTTGACCATGACAATGGCACGGAGCCACACACCAGTGATGATGGTGAGCGCACACGTGAGCTACAGAAACTTGGATCTATGTTAGGAGGACTGTGCATATGGGAAAGTACTGTGCACTTAGCTCCTCATCACGTCAGGCTGGATTGTTGTCTGGCATGCAGATTTTTCTGTGTGTTTGGCAGTGTATGTGCATGCTAGTTAATGTTGCTTATAGGTTTTCCTCTTAGGATGTGCAAGGACTGCAGTCTGACTCCTGGGAAGAGCACAGGAGTTGTTTTTGTGGATTTCATATCGACCACGAAGGCGAGTGCAAGACCAGGGTGCAGGCAGAACCGGGGTATGAGATGTGCTTATTACAAGCTGTGGTGCCCAGAGTCGGAGAAAGCAATGGCCTTTCCCTGCCTATGAATCACCTGTAACTCCACTGCAGGCTGGGAATCGAGCTGGTGCTGCTGAGAGACAGCAAATGTCATCGCATGGCAGCAGTGCCACTGTGAGACTGTGCTGTGTGGCAGGGTGCTGCACAGCTGAGTGCTCCCCTCCTGGTGTCTTGCACCTATGCTTCCTATTCTGTCAAACACTGATGCTCCCTGGCTGGCCAGGCTGCAGGGGGGAGCACGCAGCTGGCTTGGGCGGAATGCAGCCTGAGGCCTGCCTGCACAAAGCACCTCTGTGATTGTCCATGTGATGAACAGTCAGGAGCAGGGTGAGAAGATGAAGGAGAGCAAGCTGTCTTTTAGCCAATTTTTTGCCTGGGTGGTCACATTAATAGCTGTGATTGGAGTTTCTGGGTGATTAACTGTGGTGCAAGTGTAGAGAAGAGCATCTTTATTTTGTGAATGTACGTGTCCCTTCTTCCCCTCACCCTATGCACCCCTCCTGCTGGGAAACTCAGTATTTTATCTGGCTTGGAAAGCCCTTCTGATAGCCTCCTCCCTACGTATCCTCCAGAGAGCATTCCCCATCGATCCTGTGGTGGCAGACCCAGGCACCGTGGTGCTCACACTGGTGCAGCCATATTTTCAGCTAGGGACAGTCTGTCCATGGAAATGGCCCCTCTGCCATCGTGTCAAGGGGGACACGGTTTGTGTTCAGCACCTCCCACATCCTTCAGTGGTTCCTGCTCTGAGCAGAGCAGCAGGTCGCACCCCAGTGTGGAGCCCATGGTTAGTAACAGCGCACATGGAACAGAGTTTCCATGTTCTCATGAGAACGTGGCAGATCTGAAGGAGGGGTTGATCTGCCTTGTCCAGCTTTGTTCTTGTCCAAACGCTGTCGGTCCTCATGGGGTTTAAAACATTTGATATCTCTGCAGGGTTATGTTAGCTGCTTGTTGCTGGCTCCAATTGCAGTTAGAGCTGGCAGAGTGGTGGCTGCTGATCTTGCACCTCCTTCTGGGCAGGGAGATGAATTCAGAGCTGATACTGTCATTTTTGTAGGGATCCCCAAAGGGGCATTTGTTATTCATCAGTAATTCAGGCCAAGCTGTCTCCAGGGTGAGGGAAGGAATTGAAGAGAATGTAATGGGGGGGGGGGGGGGGGGGGCGCTTTGGGTGTTGTATCTGATACAGCTTGGTGAGATCCCAGTCTGGAAGATAATGGTGTTCTGTAACTGAAGAAGTCACTTTATTGGAAGAAAATACAAGTGTAGACAAAGATGCCATATGTACAGGGAAATTTCAGCTGCTCCCCATCTGGTTTGCAGCTTTCTGTAGTTTGTGAGCCTAGAAATTCCAGGAAGGCTGAAAAGACAAAAAAAAATAATCGGTTGCTCTAAAAATAAGATAGTTTGTGCTCAGTGTAAGATGCTCTTGGGAAGCTCAGGCAGCAGGATGAGAGCTGCTCAGGTGAGGTTTCCTCATTCTGGGGCTTATTGTGCCCTCATGATTGTCATACTGAGCTTCTCTATCTGTGTTCCTCTTCCTTTGCAGAAGTGGAGCAGATTGAAGCCATTGCAAAGTTTGACTATGTTGGACGGTCTCCACGAGAGCTGTCCTTTAAGAAAGGAGCATCACTCCTCCTGTACCATCGGGCATCAGAAGATTGGTGGGAAGGGAGACACAACGGTGTGGATGGCCTCATACCCCACCAATACATTGTGGTACAAGACATGTGAGTAAAGGCACTGCGTGCTGACCTGGGATGTCAAAATTGCCTACCCATGATGGTCTATCTTTAGCTGCTTAAATAGATCTGGTTTTCCCAGAATTTTAATGACTTGAGAAATCTGGATCTGTTCTGGTATGCTCTCCATGTGTTGGCTTAGGTTGTCTCTTGTTCAAACTGATAGCCAAGCACTACTGTCCTTGGTGTGCCTACTCCATGTCCGTCCCTGACTACTCTGGGAGGCAGGATGCAGATGCAGCATTGGTCTCTCCCTGTGTATGTAGCTGCTGTTGCACACTACTCGGTCTGCCTGTCCTTTGTAGGTGCTACTGCTGCAACACCCAGATTCGTTGCAGTGGCAGCCTGAATGGGGTCTCGTTTCCACAGGGACGATGCCTTCTCTGACAGCCTGAGCCAGAAGGCGGACAGCGAGGCAAGCAGCGGCCCACTGCTGGATGACAAGGCCTCCTCCAAGAACGACATCCAGTCCCCGACGGATCACCTTGTGGACTACGGCTTTGGCGGAGTCATGGGCCGGTAGGGAGCTTTCCTTTTCCTGCAGACACAGAGGTGGTCACTGTCACGTGCAGGGAGAGTCAGTGTGCAGGGCGAGGCAGAAAGGAACGTTCTGTTCATGTGGATTGCCAACATAGATCTTAACAACTAAAATGGTACAATGCTGTCCCTTTCTCAGCGCTGGCTAAAATGTCTGTCTGTCCTCTTGCTTTAGTCTTCTGGAGCTGAAGGGGTTGAGTGATTTGGTCTGGCTTCCCAGAGCTAAGAGATTGCCTTGCAGCATGCAAGCAGACGCCTGTCTCTGCCGCGCGGTGACCCGCTCTTGTGATGAATTCTTTGCAGAGTGAGATTGAGGTCTGACGGCGCAGCTATCCCTCGCCGTCGAAGCGGGGGGGACACCCACAGCCCACCCCGGGGGCTGGGTCCTGGCATAGACACTCCTCCTCGAGCGGCTGCCTGCCCTAGCAGCCCCCACAAAATTCCTCTAAGCAGAGGCAGGATTGAGAGCCCTGAAAAGCGCAGGATGGCGACATTCGGCAGTGCAGGGAGCATCAATTTCCCAGACAGGAAGGCCTTGTCTGACGGCCACCCGCTGCGATCGACCTGTGGATCCACCAGGCACAGTAGTCTTGGAGATCAGAAATCTCTAGAAGCAGAAGCACTTGCCGAGGTAAGAGGTGGTGAGTGGCTCCTAGTGCCCATGGATTGAGAGGTAAAACTCAGGGGTGAGCACTGCACAGCCCCTTTCATCTCACGGCACTTCAGAGTGGTGGAGCTGTTGCAGCTGCAGTGGTTTAGAGATGGAAGCCAGCAGTGTGCTGTCAGTTCCTCCAGCCCTGTTGGTTGGTCTAACAGGATGTACTGCTGCTCCACATACCTTGCTTCTACACTACAACAGGCAGAGGTATTCAGTGCACCACTGAAATGCGCTGCCATCCCCTCGCAGGGAAGGATGTGCATTACCTTCATTGGGCACTCCGTAGAAAGCATCTGTAAGTCAGAATTCAGTTGGTGCTTAGTGCATTTCAGGTTTTTTTGGTGGCTATGTGTAGGACCTCAGAACATTAGTCTAAGCACAGTAGGATGTCCCCAGCCATACACGTTGTCTGCAGCATCACTGCAGTTTCATGCTGCTTGTTCAGTGTACTCTGCTGTCAGCACAGCCTGTGGTCTGCTCTCCTTGCTGCTAGCTGGGGGCTGTCAGCCAGGCACCACTAACCCTATTAACAACTGGAGTGTGGTACTTCCATGGAGCAAGCTGCAGCATTCCCATGCCTCTGTGTGGCCAAAGCCGTGCAGAAGAGTCCCACGTGCCAGCACTTCCAGGCCACGTGCTGTGTGCCACTCCTGGCCAGGCACGATGGAGATGGGAGAAGAATGGCTGCTGGAGACGCTGCTGCCTGTCACATGGAAGGATCTTCTGTGGAGCTTAGCAGGTTATGCATAGAACTACCCGCTTTCAGTGGGATAAGTAACAATAATGGCAGAAAGGAAGAACTCTTGCTGTCCTGTCTGCTTTTCCACCAATCACGCTGCTTGTGCGCTTGCTCTGCAGCACTCTGCCCGGCTTCTCTGTTCATCAAGAGCTTATGTGTGATGTGAACCAATCTCAGGTGCAGGGGATGCCTCCAGAGGAGCAGAGAGTGCTGGGGTTAGAGCACGATCTGCCCTTTCCTTTTCCTTCACTTTTTCTTTTTTTTTTTTTTAAAACTCTGGAAAGGATTCTTGCTCAGCTGATGAAAATAAGCATTTACTGTGAAGTCAGCTGTACTGAACTTGGTAGTCCTAAGGCTGAGCTGTGGGAGAATTATTTCCACTCATTTTCTGCACAGTTTAATATAATTAATTGGAGCTAACTTGATAATTTATTCCTTCAGCTGAACGTGATCTAAGGCTTACTAAGTATTTTGTATACGTGAGAAGACATAAGGACTTCTCTACACGAGGATAGCGAGGAGAGTTAAGCGGAGTTGCTTCTGAAATGGTGGATTCGATTGCTGTGAATCACTTTTCAGATGGTCTCTGAGTTAAAGTGGCCTTAATTCATTTAAGGCTGACTGAAGTGAAGCCAAATTAGGGCCTCTTTATCTCTGAGTGTGAAGATCAGCAGCCAGTTGTAGGCAATTGAGCAAATTTGCTTTGAGTTTACATTTTCCATTGACTTGGGCTCCCTGTCTGACAGATCTCTTGGGCAGACCCAGGGATGCCGGGTGGCTGGGAGGTGCTGGCTGTGGGGGCCCTGGTTCTGCCGGGTGGGAGATGGGGACCTGCTGCCCCTGTGCTGTAGGGGGTGCCTGGGGCTGCCTCCCCCAGCCCTGAGCCCCTCGTGCCGCTCAGCCTGTGTGCATCACTGCCTTTCTGCCGCATCCTGAGCGGCACGTGGGGAGCGGAGGTCCTGTGCGCCTGCTGGAGGCTTCAGGGCTGTGGTTTGGGAGCAGGGAGAGGTGTCTGTCCCTGGGCAGGGCAGGGTGCAGGTACCGGGGTTGGTGTCACAGTGTCACGCGGGATTTATTGCTTTTAGAGTTGGTGACCAAAGCCCCACTGGCATCCCAGCCAGCGGGCGCCTCTGTGCTGCCGGAGCGGGGGCTTTGTCTTCTCCCTGAGCTCCCGCTTTGCACTGAGGGACTCCAAGGCCGGATTCCCCTGCAGCACACAGGGCAGGGGCACCTGGGCTGGGCGCGGTGCCGCGGCTCTGACCTCCTTGTGCCGGTGCGCTTGGCAGGACATCGAGAAGACCATGAGCACGGCCCTGAACGAGCTGCGGGAGCTGGAGCGGCAGAACACGGCCAAGCAGGCTCCCGACGTGGTGCTGGACACGCTGGAGCTCCTGAAGAACCCCCCGCTGGGCGCCGCCAACTCGGAGCCCGCCAGTCCCCTGCACACCATCCTCATCCGGGATCCCGATGCCGCCATGCGGCGCAGCAGCAGCTCCACCGCCGAGATGATGACCACCTTCAAACCGGCGCTATCGGCCCGGCTGGCCGGGGCGCAGCTGCGGCCCCCCCCCATGCGCCCGGCGCGCCCTGCGGTGCAGCACCGCTCCAGCAGCAGCAGCAGCTCGGGGGTGGGCAGCCCCGCCATCACCCCCACCGAGAAGCTGTTCCCCAGCGGCGCGGCGGACAAGTCGGGCACCATGTAGCCGGGCTGCGGCGCTGCGCCCAGGAGAAGCCCGCGGGGAGCACCGACGGTGTGACGCGGGTGTGGGTGTGCAGGGTGGGCCCCAAATCACTGGAACGCTCCCTGGGCTCACGGCCGCGTGGCAGAGGGGATGGCAGGTCTGCGTGTCATCACTGGAGAATACACGTTATATGTAGAAGTATATATTAAAAAAAGTGTACAGGATTTGGTGACTTTTTTAAAAAGTAGATTTACCTCAGAAACTGGCTCTGAAATGTCCTCGCTAGAGACGCTGGGTTGGTTTTGTCATTTTTTCCAGGCTCTTTGTGTGTGTGTGCGTGGCCCTGCACAGCAGCTGTGTGCCGAGCGATGCCAGGCTGCTCCTGGGAGCTGTGCTGCACCCTGCACTGCTGGGGAAGCAGGAGTGGCTCATTGGGCTCTGCTGGCACAGTCAGGTGCAGCGCAGGCCCTGGGCTGGGGCTTCAGCATCAGCAGCGGATAAGAACTGGCACCAAACCTGTGGTAAAGCGTAAATAGAGAACTTGCACAGCCTGAGATGATTCTTTTTTCCCTTTCCCCGTAACACTTGTTTTTTTGTTTTTTTTTTTCTTTTTTAGTTTTACCTGTCAATATCTCAACAAATGGGGCTGAAGGTGAGGGGGCTCCGGGGCGGCGACTCCTGGGCGGTTGCACAGCAGTACCTGAGGGTCTTGATTCAGATTGTGTCTTCTTGCATGCGAAGCATGAGCCATATTTGACCATATCAGACGTATAGCCGATCTGATGGGGCGATATTTTGCACTTTCTGTACTGTACTATATAATGCAGCGGTTTGAGTTTATGCAAAGAAATTGACAGTTTGTTTTTCCTCGGAACATTTAACCCAGAGAAAATAGACATATGCAGAAAGAGCTGGGGATTGCATGGGGTTTGTCTGATAGCCACCTCTGTGTAGTGCTGAATCCAAGACGCTCTGTGCTTCTCCTGCAGTCTCCCCCCTCCCTTCTGCGCTGCACTGTGACCCGTGCTGTAATTCAGCCCCATCCCCACCATCGCTCCCAGAGCAGTGCCTGACTGCCGGCCCGCAGCCCCCACCCCCCCTCGGCCCCCAGGCAGGGCGGTGGGGCAGCAGCACTGCAGGCTGTGGGCACGGTGGCTCCGGGTGCCGCTGCTGTGCAGGGCCGTGCGCCGCTCTGCTTTTGTTGCTGTATTTGCTTCAGTGCTGGGAAGTAACTGTGGAAGTGTAAGCTGTACAAAAATAGGGTAAGATTAGATGAAAGCCAACGCCGCTCACCGGATCTTTGCACTTAGTAGGTAGCTCAATGTACAAATAAAAAGTAACGTTAAAAAAAGAAATAAAGCAGCAACCTAACCTTTCAGTGTACATAGTGGGGGAAAGTACTGTACGTAGTGGTTCTGTCATTGTTCCTCGGTATAACGCTGTAAGGGGAAATGGTGTTGACGTACTTGTCGATTAACATAGGTGACATTTGTAACTACCACCATTAGTTCCTATGGATGTTTGTTTTTCTCCATGGTTTCTCCCCTCCCTACACGTGGGCTGACCCCGCGCAGTGCCGGCAGACCCAGCAGCCGCGCTGTGTTTGCTGCAGCTGAGGGGGAGCAGACCTGCTGTGCTCAGAGCTGTGCAGTCATTGCCAGCCACATTTTCCATTCGGTTCCTGGAGAACATTCACTTTGCTCTTCTCTTTATTTCCTTTATTTTTTTAATATACTTTCAGAGATGACTTGGGAGCAAACTGTGTTTGTTGGGTTTGTTTTTTTCCCTACCTTCTTTTGAAGATGCGGTACAAACGCCAGTGTTTTTCTATTAAATTATTGCCTTTTGTTTTCTTTTGTTTTGTTGTGGGTTTTTAATACGATTATTTTCTTAACTTTAAGTGCCTTTTTGAGCACCAGAACAAATGCTTGGAATCGATGTCCTTGGAGCTGCGTCCCGATTTCCTTTGTACAGTTACGTTGTGCTGTGGCTGATTGCTTTTGAAGTACTGCTAATTATCATTTTTGTTTTTTAACGAAAGGAAGCCGAGACCTTTTGTTGAAGAGTAAGCAACCCCTTTTTAATACGGTATTCCAATTGTAGTTTTAACTACTGTAAATTTAGGGGGGGGGGAGGGAAATGTATTTTTCTGTAACTTGGCACAGAATTTAACCACATGGTAGGAGTATCATAACTGGAACCCGCTCATGTTCTGTGAGTGACTTTATCCTGCTCCTCGATATCTCTTCCAAGGCTCGAAGACTGGAGGCTCACCGAGTCCCGGGGCAGTTGGCTGCAGCCTGCAGGCAGTCGGGGCCCCGGGGCCGTTCCTGCTGAGCCCCAGGCACGGCCGTGGCCTGCGGGAGGTGAGGCTGCCCCGGGGGCTTCTCTGCTATGCAGAGCCGGTGCCGCCCTGGCGCCTGCAGCCCCCAACCCTGAGCCCGTCCCAGGACCGCGGCCGGCCGAGTGAGCATTGCTATGGGAGGCCCTCATGCCCGGCCCTGGGGCTGTGCTGGCTGCCCATCTCTCATCCTTGGGCTGCAGTGCGCCTTCCTGCAGTGCTGGGCTGCGTACCTAACAGCAGCGCTGTGTTTTCACAGTGTGGCACAGGATGGCCCGAGGCTGATGGGCTCCTGGTGCTGGGCTGCGTGCTCTGCTGGGCTTTGGTTCTGTCAGGAAACCTCAGGAACTGCTGTGGGCTGCCCCTCGTCGCGGTCGTCGTCCTCCCTGTGGGTGTTGTCTCTGTAATGTATGGTGCGATGCCGTCAGCTAGAGCGGTTGGGTCCTCTGTCCTGTGCGCTGATGATGCCGTGTAGATGGAGCCACTGCTTGGAGGTGGACTCGTCCTGTTGAATAAAACTGCTTAACTTTTCTCAAAATCACCCGTTGTGTTTCCAGTGTTTGCCATCCTACTGCTGCCTGGGGAGCTGCAGGGCCCTGTCCTGTATCCCATCCCTCAGCCCCTGTGGTTCTGTGCCCCACTCCTGGCCCTGGCAGCACCTTGCAGCCAGCACTGAGCACCTGCACTGCTGGCACTGCCTGTTGTGCCCCGTGGGTTGAGCCCAGCTGCTGAGAGTGCAGGTGGATGCTTTGCTTTCAGCCGTGGACAAGTGGGGAAGAAGGGGGAAGGGATGTGTAGGCCAATAAAAACCTAAAACTTCAAACAGGTGTAAATTTGTACATTTCTATGGATGTGGGAGGACTTGCAAGGGTCTACGCCAGCTGGGGCTGTACCCTGTATCCCAGAGCTGTTTGTTTTTCATTTAAAATGCCTTTCTCCAAACCCCACGGGGATGTTCCCCAAAGTGTGAACAAGTCTTTGCCCGGAGGGTCCCCACCAAACCTCTGGGGCTGGGAGTGCAGGTGAGGAGGTGGGTGCTGCTGGGATGGGCAGGGATGCTGGTACTTATGCTGGGCTGGGGCTGTTCTGCTCTCAGCTTCAGCTCAGTGAGACATGCTGTCCTGCCAATGCAAACATTACAGTCGTCTGAACAAGATAGTAAGTCTGTAAACAAGGGGAGGCAGGGGATGTTTAGGTGGGATGCAGATGTTTAAAAGTGCCCTGCTCGGCACACAGGGGTGTAGGGGATGTCCTTGTGGGTGGCCACGTGAGCAGGGTGTGCTGGGCTGAGCAGCATCCCTTCCTGGGCGAGGAGAAGCCCTGTGCCTGCCGAACAGCCACGGCTTGGTCCGTGTCCCCGGGCACGGCGGTGATGGGATTGCACTGCACGGGCCTGGAGCTGCGCAGGGGCGGTGCTGGGCCACACCGTGCAAGCGGGGCTCGTGCAGGGACGGCTCAGCAGGTCCGTGTTGGGAGCGTTTGGGGCGATCACGACTACAAGCGTTGCTGCTGCAGCGCTTTCCCCTGCACTGAACTCTGAGCCGCTCTAAGCAGTTTAGCTCGTTAGTGTTCGTGAATCAGTATGAGATTATCTTGAAACGGAGAGCTGCTCTGGCGGGGAAGCGCAGAGTCAGGCCGGCTCCTGCGTGAGAGCCGACTGCGTGTACAGCAGGCAGCCCTGAGGGGGCACTGCGGTGTTGGGCGAACATCCACGGCTCTGTCAACGGGTACCGGGAGTGCGGAGCGGGCTGAGGGCTGGTGCGGGACCGGAGCGGAGCTTCTGCGCTGTGTCCCGTGCTCGCCCCGCGGCTCTGTCCCGGGTGGGAGCTGTGCAGCTGCGCGGGGCTCCGCGGGGGCACGCGGGGTTTTGAGCGCAACTTCAGCTGCGAAATTCCGCGCCGAGCGAAGCTCCGCCAGCGATCCGTGCGCAGCCGGAGGTGCGCGCAGCCCCGCGGCCGCCAGGGGGCGCCGCCCGCCGCCACCGCGGAGCTCGGAGCGGCGCGTCGAGAGGGGAGGGGAAGGGAGGGGAGGGGGTCGCGTCCGTCATCTGCGGGGCTTTGATGGAGGCGGCGATCGTCCCGTGTGAGCTCTGTCCGTCAGCAGCCTGTCCGCGTGGTGCTCATGGCACAGCATGAAAAGGGAACGCAGGAGCGAAATGGAAAAGGAACGGAGGCAGAACGCGGAGTGATTAATGCTGTGAGCCTCGACACGGAGCACTGTGAGTGCTTTCGGTGCTGCTGCCTGAATTAAATGAGACAAATAAGTGAAATGTTTAATCCCCCTCCGCCCCCCATTTAAAATCAGTGAAGTGCCTTTAGCTAGCGAGGTAAAGATTTTCCATCTCTCTCTAAAGCAGAAGCGGAGCAATTGCGCCATGGCACAGCTGTGCTGAGTGCACGGTACCCATCCTGATCCCCTCCCTGCCCTCAGCTCCACTGCGGGAGCTCTGCACCCGTGCTGTGAAAATCAGCTTTCCCCACTTTTGTTAGAACGAGAAATTAAAAAAGATGGCTGATACAGCCCTGCAGGCCGCTCTGCACAGAGACACTGCAGACACCTTCAACAGGTGCTGGGGATCGTGGTGTTACCCATCTCCTGGAAGTACCGCAGCACGGTGGGTTGCAGTGTTTGCCATGTTTTCCCAAGGGAAAGGAGCCAAGCAGGCAGTGCACGAAGTGATCGTGGCAATGTCTGGCTGAGCCAAACCAGCCCTTTCTGAAAAGTCTCCATTTGTACATTCTTCCCCCCCAGCGCCGCATGGCATCTCTCACTGCCCTCAGTCAGCCCCGACCCATCAGCATCGCTGTGTTATCAGCTGCTCAATTGGCTGTGCTCACTGCATCCATCTCATGACAGTTCAAGAGAAAGTTAAATATTATTTCTGGCTGCTCCAGATGCTCACTCTGACAGCTCTGTGATGGAAGTTTCCACACCACTCTTCTGAGCTGTGACATTTTTTCCATTGATTTACACTGGCCTGAAAACACTGAAGATAAACAAACCTGGAAGAGAGTTTTCACTGCGCTTTCGAGGCACTTCTGCATGAGAAGAGCAGGTGCCCATGGAGCTGTGCTGTGGGCAGAGGTGCTGCGGGCAGGCTGTGGGGCCAGCAGCCAGCATCGTCCCTGCTGCAGGGCAAACCTTGAGGCAAGCACCACGCAGTGCAGGGTCCCCGCACAGCCCCCCTCCATCCCAGCGTGCCCACCGACCACGTCCCGCAGTGCCGCGTCCCCACGATTGTGGAACTCCCCCATTTCAGGAGCCGTTTGTGTTGTGCTCATTCAGCTGAGGCTCCTCGCTGTCAGCCTGGCGGTGCGGTGCGACACAAGGGGAGCGCTGCCCGGAGATGCTCTCAGTCCCGCATCACACGCTGCCCAACACACGGGCTGCTACTGAGCGCTGCTTCTGTGCTTCGGAGGGGAGGAGCTGAGCCACGGCAGCTCCTGCAGCCGCTGCCCATCCCGGCTTTGTCGGCGCAGCTTCACTTTGAAGTTTGCAGGTGGCTTTTGGTGGAGCAGTGGGAAATACTGAATGCAAAGTGCGGGCGGCTCCGCTGCGGGACCGCGCCGCCGCCGCCGCCGCCGGCCGCGCGCATGCGCAGAGCCGCGCGCCTCGGCGTCGCCGCGCGGGACTACGGCTCCCGGCAGCCACCGCGACCGGAAGTGACGCGCGGCGGCGCGCGGGATTCGGACCGGGAGCGGCTCGGGCCGCGCCGCGGGGATCGGGGTGGGATCATGGCGCTGGCATTGCCCGAACCGCCGTGGCCGGCCAGCCTGTCACCGCTGAAGGTGCGTGGGGCGGGGCGGGGTTGGGGCGGGGAGGGAGCGGGACGGCGGCCCGCGGGTCCCGGCCTCAGGTGGAGCGCTGCTGCGGAGCCGCTGCGGGGATGGAGGCCAGGCCCAGACTGTGCTTCGCGCCGCGCCGCCCGCCGGGCACAGCGGTGCCGCAGCCGCTCACCCAGCCCGCTCTCGTTGCAGGCCGTGGACGATCTGCTGCGCTGTGGGATTTGCTTCGATTACTTCAGCATCGCGGTGATCATCCCGCAGTGCTCCCATAACTGTAAGTGCGGCCCGTTCTCCCTCTGCGGTCGCTGCCGCCCCGTCCCGCTGCTCCGTGCCCTGCGCGGCGCTGCCCTGCCGTGTGCGGCTCACTGCGCGCATCCGTGCCGGCCTGCAGGCTGCGCCTTGTGTCCCACTTTAGCACGAGGCCCGCGGTTCCGTGACGTGAGCCGAGAGTCGCTGGTTCCGACCAGCAGCGTGCGGTCAGGGTTGTCTTCCCTCTGCTCTGTGCAGCTCACGGCAACGCTGCTCCGCTGCGTCTCTCCGTCATTACAAGGAGTGCAGGCCAAAGCACGGCGGCCCCGTGGGCTGACCAAACCTTCAACTTCGTCATGTGGGTGACAGAATTATTAAAAAATGTCTTCATGAGGTTTTCCTCTCCTGCAGAGTTTCATGGGGCAGTTGTGGTTTGACCATTTGTTACCACCGTGTTGCACAGAGGTCTCTGGTTCTGCGCTTCCTTACGAAAAGTGCAGCCCTTCCCTGTGTGGTTTGGGCAGCAGGGATGTTTTCCTGTGTGAGGCTGTGGAGGAGCAGTTTGGGGTGACAGCTGTGAAGCGGCCACCGATTTCTCTGACAATATGAAAACCTCTTGTTGGGTTCAGTGCACTTAGACATCGCCCGGTCCTGAAATCCTTCAGTTAAATGTCCTTCATTCAACCGTGAGGGTGGAACAAAACCCACACTGTACTGCTGAGCCCATGAAGTGTTCTGAGGTACAGCTGTCTGTGTGGGGCTGCTGCCTGCTGGGTGCGGTAGCCAAGTGCTTCCCGGGATGTCAGAGTAGCCCTCTGTCTTTTCTCACATTCAAATAAAGGCTTACAACTTTTGTTCAGAATAGTAGCACTTCTTCCTTTCGTGAAGGGGAACATTGTAGCTTGGTGGTGAAATCCAGTTTAGCTTGGCAAAGCTATAGGCGTTGAGAAGGGTGTGCCTGCAGCGGGCGCACTTTGCAGCAGGTGTGTCAGAGCTGCCTGTGGATTGGCTCTGATGCCTGTGGCTTCCAAAGGGGCTGCCTGCCTTGTTTGGCAGGTTTTCTTTTGATCCTCCCCTGCAATTTGCAGCAAGCCTCTGTTTTCCTCTGTAAATCAAGATGTCCTGAAATGTTTCCTATTAGGTTGTCTCTGTGTCATTTCTTCACTCAAGTGGACCAAAAAATCCTCTCCTGTTAATGAGTGATTGTTTATAAATAGATGAAGAAGAGATGCATCTCCCTTTGCGTTTGCTGGCAGCACGTTTTTCTGTTGATTTGTTTTTCTTAATGCTCCACTGTGGGGCTTGCAGCCATCTGTAGCGTTTGAACCCATCGCCCCCTAAGGCCCCTCCTCTGCCTGTGATGGGTGGTGCTGGGCAGCTCTCCTGGCAAGAGCCTGAAGCAGTGCTTCAGGTTGTATCTTCAGTGACAGGGCAGAAGGGCCATTCCTGTTTCTTTCACAGAATTAAAGCATCTGCTGAAAGTGACCCGTTACATTCTGTAAGAGAATGTCTGCTGGGGAGTAGTGGTGCTTTTCATCTCTTGAAGTGGTTATAAAAGCTCATGAATGAGCACTGGCAGTGGGGTAATATCAGGGATTTACTGCAACAAAGTGAAGCTCGTGGTGTATTTCACCAAAGGGACTACTGAAGGATTGATCCTCTGGTGGTGATGTGACTTGCTTTTACCAGGAAACGTTTAAGCTGCCTCTCACTTAGCATTCCTGTGCTGTTTCTCACTATTCTTAGCTGTTCTTCTCAGTAAACGTGTTGGCTTCATTTGTCAGAGATTCTGGGGAAAGAAGTATTTAATTCTATGGAAAAATGGTATAGTTTTGGTACTGGTGTGTTGTGGCATAGCTTACATATATAGATAGGAAAATGTGTAAACGTGTGTGTGTGTGTATATATATATATGAAAATATACTAACAAGTGTGCGTAGAACTGCGTGTGAAAGGAGACCTGCTAAAAGTCATATATTTTCTTTTTCCAGATTGTTCCCTTTGCATACGCAAGTTTTTGTCCTACAAAACTCAGTGTCCAACGTGCTGTGTGGTGAGTGGTTGTCTTTGTGTTGTTTTTACCCATCTCAGGACGCTGCTCTCTGGGCTGAAATTCTGGACATGTTCTGCCACCTTTCCCTTCCTGTTTGGACAAAGTGTGGTGCTTTGATCCCTGTAGTAGGTGAATTTCTCTGGTACTTTTCAGTCAGCAAAAGCAGATGGAGCATGAAAGCTCAGTTTTGGCTCTGAGCTGCATACAAAATCTGTCATGAAGCATTCAGTGTTGCCTCCTGATTTGTTTAAAATAAGTCAAAACGTGAGTGCTAAGTTAAAGCATTTCAGTGTTCTGTAGTTGAGAGGCCTCACTTCCCATTCTTTCACAGCTTTAGAAGCACCTGCAGACCACACAGTGGTCAGTGCATGGGCTGTGCTGTGTGGCCTTCTGGGGATGGAAGAGCTGCACTGCATGGCAGGGAGAGGAGATGTGTGCTGTTAGAGTGAGCCCGCATGTGAGAAGCACTCGTGTGGTTTTGGCCTGCCCTGCAGCCATCTGACTCAAAGACCTTTCTGGTCAAAGCACGCAGCATGCAGTGTACCCTAGGCCCTAGGCCAGCTTTCTGTCTTAAGCCAGTGTGTTGCATTGAATCCTTACAAATGTTAGGCTGCCCGAAAACAATCAGCAGTGCTTTGTGAGCATTGGCAAGATAGAAGGCATTTTCTTCTGTTTGTAAAGCATCCACCAGATGAGACTTTTTAAGACTAGAAAGCAGAGCTAGCTGTAACTTTGTCAGTTTTTAAACATTCAAACAAGCACAGACTATTTGATGCATGTTTCTGGGAGTACATCTCACTGATGCCTTCTTAAAAAATATCAGGACTGGTATGAACAAGACCAATAGAAGCTGAATTACAACGAAAGAAGAGCAAAGAGAAACAGCCAGAGAGATAAAAACCAGAAATTGTTTAAAAAGAATGAATTGAATGTATGATTCGTATTTCTTTTTCCATCTTCACCCCAGAGATTACATCTTCTTCATCTCTTTTCATTCCTTGTTGCTTAAAGTTCTTATCACATGGATCCTTGTTTTGGTTTTCAAAATGATTGTAGCGTGGCTATAGTAGAGCACCATTGGTGATGGGGTACACTGGGTTTGGTTCTTCTGCCTTTCTACTTCAGTTTCTATTTTGCTGATCACTTGTCAGACTTACAGTCCTCTGACTCTTATTTTAGATGTTTTTAAGGAAAAAATGCTTATGCTCTATGCATCCTTATTCACATTACAGCCTGGGGGCTGGTGATTCAAGCACAGATCCACCAAAGTTATAGGACACTTGGACACTTTCAGGATACTTGCTGTTTTCGTGGTATTTGACTGTTTGTTTGTGTTGCTTTCTTCATCTCTTTTCTTCTCCCCTACCAGGCTGTCTCGGAATCTGACCTGAAAAACAACCGGGCATTGGATGAGCTGGTAAAGAGCTTCAGTTCTGCAAGGTATGCTGTAATCTTTAGAATACTGTCTCTAGTTTGGCAGTCCAAAGGGAGGTTTGACTTGGGGTGTTGTGATGGAATATTGTGCTTTCACCTTCTTTTCTGTTTGATTTGGTTCACTTTTGATCTCGTCCCTTTAAAAGAAGTACAAAATCAATGTGACATGGTAGGTGCATCCTGCAGATGTGTGAGCTCTGCTTGCTTTTGCCTGGAGGCAGCTCTGTCACTGCTCTGTTTTCTGCAGGGGTTCCTAAGGCTATGGAAGATGCATGATAGGGCACATTTTACTGAAATGAATCTGGAGATTTAAATCAGTGGGATTCTTGGCTTCATAAGCAACAGGAAGCATAGTTCTTCGTATGGCTTTGTTTCTTAAGAGAGTTTCTGTGTGACAAGGAACTAATCTTTTGTATGACTGCTATTAGATTTAATTGATTTTATTCCAAGAATTGAAATTCTGCAGTTCCAATATTTTAGCTGGAACTCTGACTTCAGTGTTTCTTACTGATAAATGGATTACTGTATTTTGGTAACATCTAATTTCATAGGGAACAGGTAGTGCTGACTTGGATCCATTATGATAATGAATCTTAACCGTTAATTTTTTTGACTGCTTTAATGGATCAGTATAAATCTTAGCAGAGCAGTTCAATAACCTTTCCTTTTGTGACTTGGAGTTCAATCAATTTCTCAACATGAAGTTAAATCAATAAGCCTGAAATGCTGGTGGTGTCCTGGTCCTCACTTGGGGCGAGGTGTGGGAGCGGAGCTCCTCTGGGTCTCACTGAGAATTGCCTGATGGTGAATGGCTTACAAAGGTAACTGCTGAAGTGAAACAGAAGAGGAATGCAGACAGTGAGCAAACTTTGCATCGCTTCAGATGCTGGACACCCCATGTTGGTTCTCTCATAGCCTGACACTGCTTTTGCTCTGCAGACAGCTCTGAGTTATGGGGCTGCTTGGTGCAGAACGCTGTATGCTGCTATCCTACATCATAGGAGTGTTTTCTGCCTAGAGATGCTGTATAGGACGTGTTTTCTGGCTCCCTCCCCCTGCTTCTGTTTCCCTTTGGCCCGCCCTAAAACAAATCCAAACTCCAGGGTCTGATTTTTGAAATGTGTAAAGTTCTTAAAGTCCATCGTGCCTTGACTTTGAGCCTCAGGTAATTCAGCATTTGTGAAAATTAGGCATTAAGGCTTTTCAGTATTTCCAAAAATGCAAATACGTTTTTAAGTCAGGCCTGTAGGGAAAGGAAATGGTAATGCTTGAGTACTTAACAAAGTAAAAACTGTGCTCCAAGGTCAGCGTGTGCGTGGGAATGGAAATGGTTCTAAATAGACCTGAATGCTGATCCCACCGATTCTCGTGCTCAGTGTTTAGCTGTGTGTTTGCAGAGCTGGAGCTGTCATGGTGATCAGTGCTCGGCTTCGCTCAGCAAGTGCTGCCTTAGCAGGGCCAGAACTGCCCATGCTGTGCTCATGTGCACATGAAGGTACCAAGCAATGAATGCGGGAAGGGAGCGCAGTGCTCTTACCCGCACCCTGCAGCTCCTCCTGTGGATGAAGAGCAGCCTTTGCTCTCTTCTCTTGGCTTGTTGTGCAGTGCTTTGTGGGCAGGATTTGTCAGTCCTTGGGCATGGCAGTGCTACTTGTGCCGCCTTTCCTTTACAAACAGTGTTTTTATCAGGTGCACTGTGCCATGGTGAACGTCCGTTCACAGCTAAACTGAAATAACTGCAACTCCTTGCCCAGCCCAAGCTATCTGTTGAAGAGGATGGGGGACAGAGGGGCTTTTGGGTTATGACAGCGAACATAAGGACACACTAACATCTTGTTGGTTCATGTTTCACCATTGAGAAGGTATCCGGTGCAGTTTAACAGGTTTGTCAGCTATGACACATTTATTGCTTTTGTGCCAGTATAGTAAAACTTTATCTGCTAAAACCTCTCCAGGCTGACAGTAGTCTGTGTTAAATTCGTAAGAGCACAGAGTAGATATCCTAAGTGGAAGTAACTGGAAAAAAACATGCAAAATGAAAAGCTGTCTGAAAGACAGTTGTGCTGACATTTATCACCTGAATCAATCTGTAGGTGAGCTGCATATCTGGTGGTGACAATTTTGGCTGTCTTTGTGCAAGTGTTAGCTATTGCATTCAAAGAGAGGTGCTTGTACACCCGGGGCTCTGTCCTGTGGCTCTCACACTCCTCTCCTCCAGCTCAGAAGCCTGGCCCTTGGTACAGCATGTAACCTGGGTGCTGAGCTCTCCTGAGGGACAGCATTGTGTGGAGCAGAGCACTCTTCAGAGGATCCAAGATGCTGTGAGCAGTGGTGGTGTGGTGTGTCCTGAGAAAGAAATGTGGTGAAACAGTGAACCAGAGGAAAGCTTTGCAGAAAGAAGCTGATCTGAGGCTTGAATTCTAGGAGTGCTGTCAGGCAGTGTGAGTACATGGTGATATGTGCCAGCTAAGGAGTATATGCTGGGAGAAAATCAACAGCAGTATTTGATAGGTATAGGTATGGACTGTGTTACTCTGACAGGAGGAGGAGCTCTCAAAAACAGTAGAAAATGCACTGAAAAGATGAGTTGACTGTTGGGTGGGAACTTGGGAAGTCTGAAGAAGTCACCATTCTGCATTTCTACTGTTCTGTCTGCTCCTCTGAGGCTGCAGTTTGTAACCTGTAAGCTGAAGAATGTTGTGCATTTATCTGCAGCAGGTGAGACGCTTAATAATGCCTATTATTGCTGCTAATGGCCCTGGGCAGCAATACTGTGCCAGATGACACTTTAGGATGAAATATAGCCCTTGTCAATAGCAGATGTGAATCAGAGCTGGGACAGGGTTGTGTAGAGGCATTCTGTTCATGTTCCCATTTAGCTGGCTCCTGAGTTTCCCGTGAAGCTGATCCTATGACAACAGTGGCTGGTCCACTCTATATTTGCATCAGCTGGGGAATTAACCTCCTGAAAAACTTCCAGTCCATATCTAGGCATGTGCAGACAGAAGAACATAGTTTTGCTGCCACGCTTAATTGTGCTTGTTTGTACTGTAGAAAGTCATAGTGCCTTGGGATGCATGAGAATTGCTACTGACAACTGTGCTCATTGCATACAGTAATCCAGGAAGCTGGAACTCCAGGCTGGGCTTGAATATAACCACTGCAGAATGCTAAGTGTGCTGAGCTCAGTGTTCTATTTATTCACTAGAAACTGATCTTAAAGTAGTGTGATTGTGGGCTCACCCAGTGACTTAGGTACTTCCTCAAAACATTCAAGTATGCATATTAATTAGTTCTTCCCAGATGTGTGGTGAATCTTTACCTTAAAAGACTGGTGAGTTTTCTAAGTAGTTACCTAACACTGAAACGTCTTCAGCTGTACGATCATAAAGCACACCTATATTTCACTCTTATTATGGGCAAGAAACAGTTTAATGGCAGTGCTTGTTCCAAGGCTGTGTCACCAAGTGTCTCTTGCTTTTTTTACAGAAAATGAATAGTAATCCAAATTATGTCAACTCTTATTTATTCTTTCTGAGTTAAAAACTTTGCAAATTGAAAATGTAGAGCTGTGTGTCTCAGGGGCAATTCATTCTGTTCTGTTAATGCTGCAGGAGTGCCATGTTCCTCCTGTGCTGCAGTGCCTGATTTGAGCTCCTTTCTCTTCAACTCGGCATGCAGGTTAAGTACAAGGATAACTTAGAAACAGCTGATGTCTGACCAGCACCCTGTGCTGTGTTTATGTTGGAACAGGAAGGTTGTATACCAGAAAGTTGTATGGTTTGGGGCCGTGAGGGGAGGCATAGAAATGAAACTCAACTCCCCCAGCTGTTCTCTTCACAGGCTTTGTCACCTCAGGGGGAGAGAATTGTCAAAATCCAAGCTGTCAGGTCCCGGTGCTTAAATGAAGAGTACGTACGTACTGAGCAGCAGCTGCAGTAAAAATGCACAGAAGGTACCTAGTGCTTGAGGAGGTCAGTGTGATGGGTGTGGAGGGCTTTGTGGTGTTACAGGCTTGTTTGTGCTCTTTTGGGGTCATACAAGTGTGTCTGAGGGATAGCAGGCATGCTGTGCAGCTCTATGGCAGCGTGGAGGCTTTGTCTCTGGGAGGAGATAGCATCGTGCTGATGGCCCTGCCCTGAACACAGAGCCCTGTCCTGCTGCTCTGTAGTGCAGGGTGCATGGCAAGATGGGGGCCCTGAGGTGCCCGAGTGCAGTGCTGCTGTTGGCAGTGGCTCCTGGACTCCCCAGTGTCCTCAGAAGCTGCCCCTTCTTCCTGTCCCTCCCATCTTGTTACCCTGCTGTAAAGAGGAGCAGGGGGAGGCTTTCCCCACCTCATGGGGACAGAACAGCTTGGAGCAGCAGCAGGGCAGGGAGGTGGCTGCTAACGACCTGGGCAGCTGTGCAGGCATTGCTGCATGGGGAGCCCAGCAGGAGGGTTGTGTGCAGGCTGCGAGGGAGGGCAGTAGGACATGAGAGGGGACCAGGTGAGGGACTGCACAGATACTTCTGCAGGCTCCTGTGTGTGGGTGATGTGAACTCCTCTGTGCCCCCACGACGTGCGTGTTGTTAAAGCAGCCCCTAAGTGTGGTACGTGTGGTGGTCTTCTCACTCCAGCTACAAAAACAGCGGAGTGTTTGTTCCTGTTGTCTCATCATCATTGAGTGTGTAGCACAAACTGTGGAGTTACCTAACGCTCAGTCTCACGAGCTGACAGGTGTTTGGTTATTGCTTTGGTGGGTGTCTGCTGGGCTGTGCTCTGGAGCTCCCCAGCAGGAGGGGACAAAGAACACAGAAACTTTCTGGTATGCCTTTGTCACAGCTGATCCAGTGCTTGGAGCACTGTCCCGAAAGCAGTTATCTACAACCCTCAAGTAAGAGGCAAAACTTGTTCTTTGTTTGCTGTGTGATATGTTGATGCTTATTTTATAACATTTGCAAAATTAAATGTAATTTGTTTTGTTTATAAACTGGGAAACTGATTTTTGCAATCTGTAGAGCATGGTAACACTGAACTGGGATGCTCCTGGTTTGTGTGGGCGAGATGATTCCCAAGTGCTTCATGTTAGCGACTGCTCAGAGAGGAAGGAATGGAGGAAAAACTCCAGCTGTTTTCTGTTTTCAGAGAAAGAGCTAACAAAACTGTTAGATGTAGCTAACAGTTGTCTTCTGGATGCTTCTAGGCAACAGCTGGTCCAGTTGGTCTTGGATACACCACTGATTTCATCTCCATTGGCTTGTAGTAGGCGTTCAATTGGCAAAAGCCACGCCAAGACTTCTGCGTCTTCGCCAGTTGTAAAAGAAGAGGTGCCAGTGATTGACAGCTTCTTGAAAAAGGAGAATGTTTGTACCCTGAGAAAGACAGATGGTCTGGCAGGAACAGATTGGAAAGTTTGCAAAACTGAGGAACATCATAACATCAGCAGCAGTTCTCCAGAGGCTGGTAGCAAAGACAACAAAGCAGGATTGCGAGAGAGTCCTGAAGGCACCAGCAGTGGTGAAAAGCCTTCTACATCTGTGGTAAAAGTAGTCAACAAAGGTGAGATACTTAATTTTTACCTTTGTTCTGCTCACTTCCCCAGGTCTGTGGTTGCATCTGGTTGAGTGCATCAATCTGTGGCATCCATCTCCTGCACTCTTCTGATCTGCAATTAGAGCGTTGGCGTGCTCAGATGCTTCCTGTCTAGCTGGGTTGTGCTTCATTCACATTACTGCTACAAGCATATTCTTGATGAGGAATTTGGGCTGATACTAAGTAATTAAACTGAGTTCAACTCTTACAGATTCTTTTGTATTGAATAACTCTTAAAAACAATGGTTGCACAACAAATTTACTCAGTAAAAAGTGAAGTCATTTTCTCTTCTTCCCTTTCACGAGCAGACAGACACTAATGTTTGTTGTTCTTGCTTATCCTCAGTAACCAGAAGCAAAGTATTTCATAATGTTTGTCATTTGAGGGTGCACCCACAACCAAAATGATCATGGTTTCAGTTTTGTTGATGTTCCTATCTATAGACTCTCTACAAGTATTCTGCTTTATATTCTGTAATCTTACAGTGTTAAGATTAATGTACTGAAGCATGGAAATGTTCATTTATATTAATCAACTACAACAAAATTGGCAGTGTCTTCATAAATAAATATCATGGCAGGCAGCTTTTCCATTAGAAGCCTTAGAGAATCCTAGGATGGTCCTGAATTGGAGGGGACTGGTGTGGAGCTAGTTGGAGTAAAACACTGAGACGTAATAGTTCGTATTTATTTATTCTTTTGTTTAGTGATTTATTTGACTGGGACCTGGCAGTTAGTATTTACCTGGCTAATGAATAAATATGGCTTAAAACAGCTTTTCTACAGCTAGAAAAGTAGCTGTAGGAAAATAATGTCAGCTTAGCCAGCTGATATGTTTTCTAGTTCTATGCATCAAACTTGCTCATATTAGTAATTTACAACTAATATAAAATTTTACCTCATTTATTCTTAAGCAATTGAATTTTTCACTTGCTGACCATTTTATGACCTTAGTAAGTCCTCAAGAGTATGTTATGTAGAAATTGCTTCCACAAGTGCAAAGTAGTTGGTCAGAGAACATACATGAGAAACTCAAGAAGCAGCGCTGAAGTTCTCCTTGTAATGATGACTGGTTGCTGTGTTAACAGCTGAAATTCAGATAAAGTAATAGGCTGCTCATAACTGTCACGTTAATGTAACTGTCCTAATTATTGTTGTAAGTCAGGAATTGCTAAGCAGTGTTGCCAGTGAACTCTGAATTCCTACAGCATTTCATGGTGTTCTTGCTACGTTGTGTTTTGCTTTGTTTTCTGAATCCAAGTTGACTTTCCTCATGATAATACAAAGGATAATGGGAAAAGAATCCATCTCATACTGTTCATTTAAAGTTAGCTTTTTGTTTTTGACAGTGTACAGAATGTAATTGCAAAAGGCAAATATTCTGTTTTTAAGTGTCTTTGCAAGTGGCCTGTAGAGGTATTTCTTGCTAATCTGATGCAGGAAGAGCTGTGACACAGGTGGGACTGTGCTGTAGGGTGTTTGTGAGTCTCCAAGCAGAAATCATGTTACTTTAGAAAAAATTCTGAAAAAATGACACGTCGTTGGATCATAGAATTCCTGTTAGGTTTACCAACTCATGTGCTGACATGATGGTGAGACGTGTAGGTGGGGGGCACAGTGTTAACATGCATAGATTTGTGCTTTGCTGCTTTATTGAAATAAAGCAAAGTGAAATGCTGCAAAAATGAAAGGCATTATCACAAAAAAATGCTGATGTTTATATTAGTACTGAAGTTTCTTTGTACTGTATGTATTATTCTATGATTTTACTACAGTTTTCGTGCCTTCCAGCTGCAGGGAGGAAGGTGAGAGCCATTCTGATGGTACGTAGAATGGGGAGTATGAGTGCTCTGAAGGAGTGAAGATAAGTGCTAAAAAGGAAGGTTCCGGATAGATCTGCCTTCTTGTTAAAAAACAAAAAAACAAACTTGCAATTCTGGATTTTCATTTTATTTGACAGTTTTTCAGCTTGATTTTTGCTGTGATGTATGCAGTACTAAAAGCACTCTCACTTTCTTTCAGTGGACTGCCCTGTTTGTGGAGTTGCTATTCCAGAGGAATACATCAACAAACACCTGGATAGCTGCCTGAGTAGAGAGGAGAAGAAGGACCGCCTCAGGAGGTAGGAGAGGGCTGAGGACTCGTGTGTGCACATGGATTCCTCTGCACTGCAGAACTGCAATAGAGTGCGTTGTGCTTTCCTTGGTTATGTGTCAGTGTGAAACTGCTGTATTTATACTGTAGCAATGGTCTGCCTCTTTCAAAGAAGTGTTGTGGATAACCAGCAGAATTGGTAGTGGTTTTTTGTTTGTTTGTTTTGTTTGTTTTTAGCAGTAAGAAAACACTGAGTGCTGTTTTAAGGAATTTAACATAGGTTGTAAAACTTTGTACGTCACTGTGATCAGATTCCCATCCACTAGCATTACAATTTTATTTTGTAGTACTTCTTCCCATTTCTCATCTGGTGAATGACTTGTTTCCTCTGAGTCAGACGGGCCAAAAGAGAATTGCTTCACTACTTGTCAAGTTAAAAATAGCAATTGTACCTTCCTCCGCTCACTGTAGTTCTCTTCAAATTACTCAGGTTAAGGTCTCTTCTTTTAAGATGTTAAATTTCGTAAAGTTCATGCATGTCTCTCAATTTAAGCATCCACCCTAGAGTTGTTATAGCTGCCACGTTCACATCAGAAGTATGACCTTCAGTCTTTGTTACTTACTAACATGAACATAGGCTGCTGTGGTTAACTGATCGGACTTGACAGCAGGAACTTTTACTGCGTGCGGTTTGATCCAAGTCCTATGAACCTTAAATTAGGAAGTAACTTTGTTAAAGCTCTTAATTTGCTCAGTCATGCTGAGTTTGCAGTCCACAAGCTAGAGGGTTTTGAAGATGAATAAATGGTGAACTAATACAGGAGTCTGATGTTACATTTTAATTTTCATTTGGGATGTTTTTACTGTTTCCACTGTTCCTAATGAATAAGAATAAAAGCCAGATCTCTCTGGTATCAAGCCCGCGTCCCTAATAGAATTTTAAATTTTGTTTGTTTTGTCTAGACTGCTTGGGATTTAAGAAAGTATAATGCAAGATAGTGTTCCTAGGGGATGCTCTGAAAGAATACAAGTCAGCATTTGGATTCCTAGTAGGAGTATTAATTATAAAAAGGGCTGTTTTCTTTCCCTTCTGCAGTTCTGCTCACAAAAGGAAGCCTATGCCTAAAGTTGTTTACAACTTGCTCTCTGATCGCGACTTGAAGAAGAAGCTGAAGGAGCACGGCCTGTCTTCCCGTGGGAGCCGTCAGCAGCTCATTAAAAGGCACCAAGAATTTGTGCACATGTATAATGCTCAGTGTGATTCTCTAAATCCCAAATCAGGTAAGTTAGGAATACTAGGAAAGTTTGTATCATCACAGGCTCTTTGTATGCGTTTGAGTTGCCTGGTTTTGCATGCAGTGGGGCCACTTCTTACATCTTGAACGTCATCTTTCTATATTCCATTTTATACAGGAAGAGAATATGCTTTTCTTTAAAGATGGCATTTGTCATCTCTCAGCTGTGCAAGTGATAGCAGTAATGGCACAAATACACAGATGTCTGTGAGAGACTTGGGATTTCTGGCTGTATTGCTCTGTATCTGATTGGAAGCTGATGGCAGACAGCCCTTTGGAAGCAGTCTCTGGCAGGACCAGCTGTGATGCAGCTCTCTGGAGCAGTGCAGGCGCTGGGGTCCCGCAGCACTCACACTGGTTGCTGGCAGTGCTCAGCCTGCTGCTGGCAGCAGCTGCTGGCGGCAGAGCCCAGGTGTGTGGCTGGGGAATGGTGTTCCTCACCCCATTGCTGATCCCTTTTCTCTTCATGTTTACAGTGAGGTCCTGATGCGTGCTCACTGCTTCTTCCAGAAGCCGTAAATGCATCTGTGTGTGTTCAGTGTTCCCAGTAGCTGGGATGGGTGGGCTTGGCCTTGTTGGTGTGAGAAGGGAGTGTATGTGGGGTTGGGGTGGCACCCCCAATGTTCACGTTCACTGTGTGCTGCTCATCCACAGCAGGGATGTCTAGGGTTAGCAGCACTGCACTGCTGGGCTGGAGCCTTGTGCCTGCTTTGAGGTGCTGGGGCTGGAGCTCTGCCCTGCCTCATGCACAGGGCCCTCTGTTGGCAGTGTTGGTGTGCTGGGAGCTGCTGCTCTCTTGCAGCAGTTCTTCACTCAGTGCTTGCAATGAAGCATCATGAAGCCCCTGTGCATGCAGTTCATCTGAGCTAGCTAATGAAGAGTTCCACAGGGCACTGCAGGGTGCTTCAACTAGGATCACTTAATGCAAAGCTTTTATGGAGTTCTGGCTCAATAACTATTTATGAAGGGTGAACTATTAAACCAGTGCTCAGGACACAGGCATGCATTTTCAGTGGTAGCAGTGAACTGAAGGTCGCTATAAAGTACAAATTGTTGAGCTTCTGTGGAAGCAGAGGTGCCAAATTCCTGGATTTTGCTTAAACCAGTTTTGAGCAGGTTTTATTCCTTCACAGCTCAGTAAGCTTCTTGTTCTCAGGCTGCTTCACTTAGTGCAAGTATTTGTTTTAGTAATCTGCATAGCTACCTCAGAGCTCTGTGACAATGATTAAGGGTAGAAACATGTCTGTAAAAGTAAATGTCAAAACAAACCCTGCAGTCAGTGCTGTGCCTGTTTGTGTGCTGCTGAGGTGTCTGACTTAATGGTTGGAGGCTGTAATCCATCCCTGGACTATGGGTTTTGGACAGAAGCCTGCAGACAGCTCTGCACTGCCTCGTGAAGTGCTGCTAGGAGGAAAAAGTAAGATAAGCAGTGTGTTTCATTATTTCAACTTCCACTTAAAGATATGCTATAGAATGAAAACTCTTTATAAACAGCATGCCTTTATGTCACGGAGACAGCATAGTGTGGTAGGGAAAGACTCAGATGTGGTTCAAAAAGACTGCATATTTCTATTAATTTAACCCAAAGGAAATGAGACGAGGGCTGCAGGGCTGCGGCCGTGGCAGAGCAGTGCTGGCTGCCAGTAGATGCGTGCTGGGCACTGTCTGAAGCTGAGCACTGTGTGTGTGTTGCTCGAGGCGGCGCGGGCACTGCTGGGAGCTGCTGGGATTTGTCTCTCTGTGATTTGTTAGCAGCCGTTTTGTTCAGTGCTCTTGCATCCCTAACAAGTCCTGTCTAACGATCCGTTTCTTGTGTTTTCAAACAGTTGCAGAGATTGTTAAAGAGCTGGAAAAGAATGAGAAGATTCGGGTTCAGCTTGAACTGAATAAAAGTGGTGAAAATGTAAGCTGATTGTCCCTGTTCCTAAATTGGGGGACAGGAGAAATTGCAGTGTGGGCACTCAGTGTGTCTGCCTGTCACTTTATTATGGCAATTGCCAGAATCCTGGACTGCGTGTTGGACTTGGCATATACCAACTTGCTTGATTTTCTCTTATCAGTCATTTGTCATGGGCAGTTCTTAGTATAGTGCTGATATCTCTATGTCCAAACTGTTTAAGAGAACTTTTTTTCTGATTGCAATAAAAATTCTGAAGTACTGTTCCCCTTGGATGTATTGGAAGACTTTGACCCTCCATGGTAGTGTGGGGAATATTTTGTTTTCTAGAATTCTCTAGGATTTATCTAGCACATTCCTTGCTTCCCTATTAGCAGTAGTGCCTGTTCTTTTCCCATGACATATGATACTTTTGTGACTTTTGGTGCACATTTATTGTCCACGATTAGGGAGAACTTCATGGCCCACACATGCTGGGTGTTACCCGGGGTATTTTGGTTTAGTCCTTTGTCTTTGTGAAAGCAAAGCAAGACAGCATGTACTTTAAACATGTGTTATGTCTGTGGATGGGACACTAAGAGCTGGTGTGAGAACACTGAATGTCTGAGCCTTCCCCCAGTTAGTTTTTAGCTTTAAAGTACGCAGCTTTATCAACTTTTTCTCTTAGTAAATAAACATTTGTGTGATTTCTGTAGAGCCTGACCTTTACAAAGGACCAGACAGAGGAGGAAATAGACGAGATTCACACAAGTTATCGTGAGTAAAATCCAAGTTTCACTCCATTTTCCTCATGAATTGATCTTTAAAAAAGAAACAACAACCAAACCACCACCAATAAAACCCCTTTGTCTGTCCTCCGAGCCATCTAAGCAGCTTAGCCATTTTTAGCCTTAGTTTAGAAGCAAAGGTTCTTCTGAGAGTTCTATTGCAAGACTTCACCTGCACTTTTGGAAGTGCTAGCTACCATGGGACAGGATAACAGCGTTCAGTGCACGTGGGGCTTCTCAGCTTTTGCCATGGAGGAGCAAAGCACTGAAGGAACAGCTTGTTCTGGTGATACTTAGGGATGTATTTAAATCTGCAATATGGTCGCATTTCCCTTGTTTCCTTGTGTTCTTCTCTTGCTTAGGGCATATAAATTATGCCATATCACAGCTAGATTTAGCTTTGTTGATTTTAGTTGGGTTTCTGTAACAGCTAAATAAGGGCCTAGATCTTTAGCAATTTTTTCCCTTTGCTTTTTGCTTCTATTCCTGAGAATCTTTTTTTTTCAGCTGTACATGCACTGTTTGTGGTTTTGAATCATTCTCTTCTAATTTCAAGTAACTGGTTCATAATTGCTTTCTTGCCTTGCAGAAATCTCTAGCAATATAATACAAAGCAAAACAAAAAACGCCAATCTAACCAATTACAGAAACAAACAATCTCCCTAACAAACAACAAAAAAACTCCTTATGAACTTATTAATCCCTCAGTGGTGTATCTTCCCTCATGAAGCTTAAACAGCTCTAAAGAACAAACCCAAAGCTCAGTGCTTGATAGCCCTGGAGCAGCTGCCATCAGTGCTCCACTCACTGCTGCCTTGTGAGGTATAACCAGAACTGTTGCCCTGGCCAGGAGCTTTCTTCTTCCCTGGAAGCTCAGCAATAGCACAGGAATGCTCCCTCCCACCCCCTGGGTCACCTCCTGCTTTCCTTATGGGCAGGCTTCTATTTCAAGCTTTGAAAAAAAAAAAAAAAAGTGTAGGAAAAAAATGTAATCTACTGCTCCTTCTAAGTCTTTTAATTTACACTTGGATTCAGACACTCGGTGATTTATGTCTGGTGTTTGAAATATTTGTAATTATGTCTGCAATTGTTTTTATTACTGAAATACCCATGGTTTTACGAGCTGAACGTGGTATGTAGCTTCAGCACAGCTGTGATTTACGTTGCATCTGAGCAGTGCCCTGTACTGGCAGGACGCTTGTTGTGATGTGAAGACTTTTGTAGATGCAGCATGAAACAAAACAACAAAAAATAGTAACGCTGGAAAAACTGAAGCACCAAAAGGATTATGTAATAAATGTGCCATGCTTCACATACAAGTATCTTGGGCAGGAACTTTTTTTTTACTACAAGGAGTTGTTGACCTTATGTGGAGTCTTCAGTTCTGCCAGGCATGAGTAAGCTCTAAACAATACATGGGAAAAGTATTTCAGATGTGTTCTCTTGTGTGGGACAGAACCTGACAGGAGGTGTCGGGGAGAGGCCAGGCCTGGCCTGGGGTGGGAGCTGTGGGAGCTCCCCCAGCCCTCAGCTTGCCCCAGGCTGAGGATGCCCATTGGTTTGGTGCTTGTGCTGTATGCTGGGGTTCTTCCTGGTCCGTAAGCGCAGCTGTAGTGGCAATGCTAAGTTCCAGCTTGAAGCAGTGATGGAGCACCTGGTGGAATGCAGGGCCAGCCCAGGAGAGCTCAGGTGCATGCAGTGTACCCAAGTGACTGGAAGGGTGGACCCAGGATCCACCCCTTCCCAGACCGCTTTTAAGGGTTGGCAGTGGAGGTGAGGGTATCTCTAGAGATCCCTGTGTACCTGAGGCCTTCCAAAGGTAAGCAGCTTCTTTGCTTTATTTCTGTGCCCGCTTCTTTTGCATTTGAGCAAATCTTCACTTGCTGTGGCCTGGGATCTTGTTGCTCTGCTGTTGTTGTTGTGCTTACCATCTTGTTACAGTGGAATTGCTTTACTGCAGAAATGGGAAAATCCATGTTCTTTCTCTCTAGTTGGGAGCTACCCTCTGCTGTGAGGTGATAAAACAAGAGGCATGCCAACCAGGTTAGCAGGATGGGGCTGATAGCCTAGATTAGCTTCTGTTAGATTGTTTGGGAAAGCGCATCTTGGGAACACATGGCTTCCCTTGGGCTTGTTGTCTGTAAGGCTTGTCTCATACTGAGTGGTCTCGGAAAGCAGAGAACTGGGAATTGCAGCTGGAAGGTAAATCAGCACAGAATAAGAGATGTCACTGTTTCTGCAGCTGGTTACTTGCACTTTATGCTGAGGTGCGTCAGGCACCAAGGTTCTGTTTTCCCTTGGCAAAATGCTGTGCAGCCCTCTGAGCGTTCAGAGCTGATGGGTTTTTGTAAGGTGTTTGTGCATTTAGATTTTCTGAGCAACACAAGTGAAAAACGCTCTCTGAAGGGCTGATTATTCCACTGAGCAGTGCAGCCTCTCAGTCTAATTCAGGAGAGAGGTTACGAATGAATGCAGTGCTACAGCGTCCAGAAGGAGCTTGAAATCTTCATCATGTTACAAGCTGTTAAGTGACAATTGCAATACTTAATGGGTTTAGAAAAACAAACAAACAAATGTGGTGATGTTAAAAGGAAACAAACAGTTTTACTCTGCAGAAATGAAGGGTTTTTTTGTGCAACTGCCTTGGCTGCTGGGTAACCCTGAAAGAATAAACATGGGTTTGGGTTGTTAACAGAATATGGAACATTGCATTGCGGAGTTAGTTTTCATTTGCTGTAACAAAAAAGTTTTTGATTCAGTATTTTGTGTTTATTTCATGTTCTCTTCATGTTTATGGTATGCCTTAGGAGTTCTGTGGCACAGGTCTGCCTGTCTGTTGTACAGCTGTGCACTTTTATGTTTCAGGAAACAAACACAGAAGTGAATTTCAATTTTTAGTGGATCAAGTAAAAAATCGGTGGGAGAAAAGTGGTAAGAGGAAAACGGAAAGCCCACAAAAGAAAAAAGAAGGCACTTTCATAGGATTACCAGCAGGCACAGGTTAGTGATGCCTTTTTATGTAATCCCTCTCCACCTCCCTGCCTCCCGTGCTGATCAGTGCATTTCCTGGAGAAATGTTCTTTCCTCCCCTTGTTTTTCTCCCACGGTTCTTAACCATAAAACAAATGATCAGAAAACCCGAACAAACATAGAAATCAAGCAGAGCTTAAAGAGATGGACTGCCATTGATTCTAGTGTGATTCTTAAGCACAACTTGTAATAAGTATGCAGTTTGTTTGATTTTAATGTGACTGTGTACACGTGTACTGTATCAGATGCATATTTTAACTAGCTGGGGCCTTAGGTTCTGAGCCACACGTACCAAGTTAGTAATGGGCATGTGATAGTAGGCATCATGGAAAAGAAGGTGCTTGTGGGTATTGCCTGCATTGCTGTACTGTTAGTGTGATAAGGAGTCAGTAACAGAGAATTGTGGACATGTTGGGATTGGGACAAGTGTTTTTCTTTTCCTGAAGTTGAAGGAGTAAAGTACTTCAGCTTCTTTTAGAATGTTTATACAGTACATTGCCTCTCTTTTTAACTTGCTTCCTTTTGTATTCATGTCCTTCAGCACAGTGAGAAGTGGGAATGCACAGCTGCACTCACTCAGTTCTGCAGATATGCTTGGAGTTAGGAGCAGCATCCAGCGTATGTTTGTTGTCCTCACTGCCCACAGCATCAGAGAAACACCTCCGTGTGCTTTTAACTTGTTCCTTATAGTTTTGTTCAGTCTCATTTGTTTTATGGTATTGTTTGCTGTGGCAGCGTTCAGTTAATCTTTGAACATGTGATTTAGAAAAGCAGTCCTTGGCCTAATATTTGTGGAATTGCAGCGTATTCAGGATGCTGAATTTCAAAGAGCATTCCATTGGCCAGAATTGGATGTGCTGATGTCTGTATCCTTGGGAAAATAAGGCAGTTCAGCTGGTAGCAGCCCTCGCACATCCCTGTGCTGCCTGAGTTGAACTGCGTTCTTCTTTGGTGTGAGGCTGTCTTCTGTGCTGTCACCTTCAGCAGAGAATAAAAAGAAATGAAAATATCAGTGAAGTAGTATGAAATTCTATCCTTATCATTCCATGCAGATCTCGATGCAATGTGTCTAATCTTTTCCATACGAAGGGTGAAAGGTAAGGAATCTCAAGGATGAAGTTTGCCTCATTTGATGTAACTTACAGTGGTGTCTCCCTTCTACAGCAGAGACAGAAGCAATGTGCTATTAGATAATGGGATCACAGACTGAAATATTAATTTCTCGCTATGATCAGTGGAGAGTTTGATTCCTGAGAGTTACTTTTTCATTGTGCCTTGAACTGCAGGCTTTGAGAAGCTAAGTGAAGCCATGCAGCTTTTCCAAAAGAGGGCTCAGGTAGAAAATAGCTTGCAAGAGTTGTATCGTCCTGTATCATGTTGACTTAAGTAGATGATGCCCCCTCATCTGGTTCTGACAAATCTTCAAGATATTCGTTACCCTTCTTGTGCACTCTGTAATCTTTAAAATTTTGCATGCAAGCAATCCTTGAAATTAGTTTCTCATTTTGTGCTGAACAGCTGTACCTAGTTGGCTGCTTATAAGCCGCCAAGAAAAGCATGAAGGGGGTGAAGGAACATAAGACCAAGGCCTTTTCTTCCTCCGGGTTTGTTATTAGCAGCACATACCTTTTTATTAAATTAGATATTGCAACATTGAAAGAAAGAAAACCAGCACTGGTTTGATGACTTGCCATTTGAAAACAGTGCTACTAAGAAGAGCAAAGGCTTTGTATGCATTCCTTACCCACTTATTTGGAGTCTGAAAGAGGTAGATGGTAGGTCCTGCAATTATGCAGAATTAAAACGTTCTTTTTAAAAGCTTAATATCTCCCATTGTCCTTAACTGTAGTATTGATGGATGTAGCTTATCTCTATCAAAATCTTGCTTTGTTTTAATGACTTTATAATCATCCCTTCCTATTCATTTGATCTTGTTTTACATCTTTAAACTTAAAGAAAATAATAATTCCCAGTCTGTTTTTATAACTGATAAATGTAGGATTTTGCACTGCCTAGCAGAAGCACCGTACAAAATTGATAAATACTTTGATGTATCTATTTTGAGCTGTATTATTGTACTGGGCCTTTATTTTTAATCTCCTGATGTCAGTAATGCTGCATTAGTTAGACAGCTGACTCACTGTAATCTGCTGGTTGTTTTCAACTGACAGAAATGTGCTCCTAACAATTAAATATGCCCTTTAGCACAGGGGAAAGGCAAACCCTGGCTGAATTCATAGATTGTGTAGCTTTTCCGCATTGTTGCTATAATTCTGTTTGGCCAACTCTGTCAGAACACTTTGTGGAGGTACAAAAGTGGAAGTGGTTTGAGTAGGAATACAACTTGGGTGTTGTGGGTGCAGAGAACACCTCTGAACTGCCTTAGTGAGAATTATTAATGAGATAAGTCTCAATATGGCTTTAATATCCCTTGCAACTTCCTGGTTAAATAATTCGTTTGAAAGAACTTGCGGGCAGAACGTAAAAGCAAGTTTTCTTTTTGTATCACTTCCTAGTCTGTATTTTCTACGTATGTACAGAGGTAGGAGGCATGTCTTGAGAGGACTGTTCATCTTCTAATAGTTAAAAATATTTGATAGGAAAATAATAGAATGGCTTCACAATTTGTTTGTGTTGTCTAGAAATGTTCTTTCCTATAAAGATAAATGGAAATACCAGTGATCTAGACTGACATTTCATCTTTCGTGCATGCGTAAGGAAATAAATCATTATGTTTCTTTTATTGAAAACAAGCCTATTATCTTGATCTGTGAAACTCTGAAGCTATCAAGATGTCTTATGCAATGAGCAAAGTGAATTGGTTGCAAGGACCTGAGAACAGGGCTGTCTCGTTAAGTGTCTGCTAATTTCTGAAATGTGACAAATAACCTTACCCTTTATTTCTCTCCTTGTTTTTATTTGAAACTCATAACAAGGGAATAGTTCTGTTTCAGGCTCTGGTTCTTAGAGGTTGGTTGGTTGTTGTGTTTTTTGTTGCTGTTGGCGATAGGTTCTTTTTCTGCCATAGTTTAAAAAAAATTAAACCTTTGAAACTGTGAGAGTTTGGGAAGTGAGTGGGAATGAGGCGTCAGTATTCAAATGCTTAAAACCTGTTGTTTTTCTTTAAAATCTTCAGAAAGCAAAAAATTAAGCAATGTTATTTTTCTTGATAGGGGAAGATCCTGAAGAGCATCACTCAGCTGCAGTCCTTGGGGAAGCCCAGGTACTTGAACCAGCAAATCCTGATGGCAAAAGGAGTGACCCTCGTTCCTCAGAGGAAGGCCAGGGCTCAGTCTCTCTTGCATTCTCAGAGTCATCTGGATCATCAAGCAGGTCAGCATAGGAGAGTCTGTTCTCATAACTTTGTAGTCTGTTAGAGCAAACTGGAGAGACTTTGGCATGCGCACTGGGTCATTTGTATTTATACTCCGTATCATAGAATGGCCTGTGTTGAAAAGGACCATAATAATTATCTAGTTCCAACTTTCCTGTCACAGGCAGGGTTGCCAACCACCAGACCAGGCTACTCAGAGCCATGGAAGGTGATCCTCATTCCTTCTTTTCCACATTTCTGGCTGTTCAGTTGCATTCAGATTCACTTAATAGCTTACTAATGGCTTGATAGAGGCACTGTAGTGGAAATGTTCCTTTTTGTACAGAAGAGTGAGTGAAATGGCTGTGGGACCAGGAGAATGTTTGATGTTTCTCTCTTCCTGCATCATCTTCCCTTTTGTTTGAGGATTTATTTGAAGAGGTTCAAAAATTGATATAGCCTAAATCTTTTAATGGTTCTTTGAGCCAAGTATTGCTCTGAGAAATAGAATTTAAATGACCCATTACTTGCAGGCAGGGATAGAATGTCACTGAACCTTGAAGTCCTGACATCCATTTACTTCTCTTTCTTAATTCATTTAGTTTTGCTTACTGAAATGGCTTTATTTGGTCACAGGAAATGAAGGATCAAGGAAGGTTTTATAAATGTGAAGCTTTACGTTTTTGGTACTTCAGCGCTGGTGTTATTGAAAAGATTCAGCTGTTACTAAAATCTATCTACGTAGTTTTTGAAGAGTTTGTCTGTTGAAAACATGTGCTTCATAGAGCAGTACCTAGCAAATTGTGATCTATCGATTGATAAAGATGGCTAATGATAAGATAAACATCTTTTTCAGTACTGGGTGCTGTAGGCCCAGCTTCTAGGGGAAGAGGAAAAGTAGTTGAAAGACAGGATAACTATTTGTTGGTACACACCCTGGCCTGCACCTTGTTTGGTGCACCAGAGAACAGAGCCCTGTGCTGGCAGGACTGGCACACCGAGAGCATCTCCATGTATGTGATGTCTGGGTACAGCAGCTTCCTGGAGCTGCTCCATGCAGGACCTGTTCTGAAGGATGGCTCAGCTGGGAGGAGCAACTTCTGAGATCTTGCTTGGAGGGAAGGACCTGGCTGTGGTGTTTTGTTCTACAGGCTGAGTTCATGTGCTGAAACCTCAACTTTGCAATTGGCAGCTTTGGCACTGGCTGTTATGCTGCTGATGGGAGCTGTGTGGTGGCTGGGGCTGTGCTTTGGTTGTGTAGCAGCAGTGGATGGGAGCCCAGGCAGAAGCTCTCCAGTCCCAGGTGTCACGTTGGACACATGTGCAAATGGTACATGGAGCTGCCACTGCAAGACCCCTGCCCTAGGGCTCTGATTTCAGTTGCACAAAATAAATGCCTTCACTTGATCCTATCCAGAATTGAATTAGATGTTTCCGTTCTTCTGTTTCACTCTTTTTTTCTTTTTTCTTGTCTGCAAGTTCACCTTTTAGCATTAAGGACCGTAGAAAATCAAGAATTTTCATTTGACAGAGTGAGAAAGTTTTCCTTTCATTAGCTCATCCAAGGAATCATTAAATCTGCTCCACTGCCAACTTGGTATATAAATGATACCCTGAATGACCCTCCTGTGGCCTTTGGCATCACAGTTACCTTTTCATTCTTTACCTTTCTCTGTCTGCAGACTTATGTTTATTATTCTCAAGTCTGGATGAGAGTGTGTTGAAGAGACTGTTTGCTGCAGGGTATCAGTGTGCCACTGCTACTGATGGTTTGAATGTGCTTTCACAAAGCAAGTTGGCAGATTTTGTTGGAAAGTGCACATCTGTTTGCGTCATGCCTGGCTCGGGACAAAGCTGTTTATTCCTTCTTTTCATGTATTCACTCTCTCCAAATTTCCATAGCTTTCTTAACTCAAACACGGAATCTCACAGCTGTAAAGACCATTCAGTATGCCTCAGATATTTGGACCTCTTTGAAAAACCAAATGTAAGCCAACAAACACACTTACTAGCTCTTTGTGGCCTATTCTTTGCTTCAACTCCTATGGCACAGAACTGCTTTTTCAGAATCTCTCTGGGACTTTTCTCTTTGCTTTCCTACTTTGTGCATGCTCTCTGGTTTGTATGTGCAATGTGTTTATATTTGTTTAAGTTTAGTGCAGTTTGCATAACCTTAAAAGTTAGCTTCTGTGTTGGTCAAGAAGTTCACTGCAGTAGTGCTGTGGTTTTGTTTATTTTTCCTTTCTTTTCTGCATTAAACTCAACTGACTGGCTGCTGGGCTACATAGTGTGCCTGACCATCATGGGCTGTAGGTGCTCATCCTTTGTAACATGGCTTTTTTTTTTTTTTAATATGTATTTTTCTGAAAAAGAGACCAAAATAGCAGCAATGAGGCAGAAAAGCCTGGCTGGATGCTGTGTGGTGCCCTGTGATTTGTGCACAGCCACTGCTGTTTGGCTGCAGTGTGCTCCTTGGGCCAGGCTCATCCTTCTTGCACTGCTTTGCCTGTGGCTCTGAGCAGCAGCTCTGGGAGCAATGTGCCTTTTGGCTGCACCGTGTGTGTTGGGCTGTGCCTCGTGCTCACACAGTGCTGTTGACATCATTCAGGTTCATTTTAATTAGTAGCATTAGGTCATGATTTTCAGAGGTTGTGGAAAAACAGTTGTATAAACTGCATGAAAGATGTGTTGTGTCAGTCTCTGGCTGCCATGGAGTTAATGTTCTGTGAAGTGCAGTGAAAACAAAAGAAGAATGATTTAGAGTGGGGGTGGTCTGTAGCATTGTGCTTTTTCATCAAGATATGATTTTCTGAGACTTACATTTTCTTTCTGATAATAAGAGGATATCCTTTGACAAGGGGGAACTAATTTCACATTGAAATGTCAAAACTTGAAATATATTTGGGAGTCCTAATCTGCGTGCTGTACTTTCAAGCACAGAGAGAGCACTTTTCTATGGAGCCTGATGCTGTGATGCATTAAAAGAAAACTTGGATTTTGAGCAGTGTATGGAACACAGTCAAACAGTCACAAAGGCAGAGAGCTGACATTGTTGTTCTGTTAATGATACTGCAGTTGACTTGGTGATTCCTACCTTCTGTCCTCACAAGAACTTCTACCCCTTTTCAATCCAATACCAATAGTTAAAGTTCTGCTTTGTACAACTAAGGGAGCAGTCAGGCCATTTAACATATCTGTAGTAATTCTGACAGTACTGATGTTATTCAGAAGTCGCTGCTCTACGTGAGGACAGGAGAGCTCTATGCCTGCTGGAGAAAAGGTATCAGCCAGACATGGAGGTGGTAGCATCGATCCGAACGTGTTTGGTCTTTTCAGAAATTGATGATCCCACCAATGAAGCAAAATGCTCGTAATAGATAAACAGCAGAACAAAGCCCTGACTTCTAAAGGGTACTTTTTCAAAGCTGTGAAGTCATACATAAAGCTTTCATGGAACTTTAGTTCTCCATATAAATAGTCTCACTGCGTTCTTTTACTTTCTGGGACCGAAGCCAAGCTTTATGCAAGAGTTTAAACAATAGAAAAATTATAAAAGAAACTAGGTGGGACAGTGATAAGCCAGTTAATGAACCACACAGAGGAAATATTTTATTAAAAGTACTCTATAAAACTGAGATAACATTCAGTCACTTAAACAAATTATTTCACTTTAAAACTGCTGTTAGAAGGGAGCATCAGTTCTTAGGAGCAGAGTGGAGGACTCTCAGCACAGACAATATATCTTTGGCCTCGTCTAACGATGTTATAGTGTACAGTGAAACAGGGCGATCTAATTTTGAAACACTGACTGAAAAGTGCTGTATCTGCAGCGTGTGTAAATCTCTGCCTCTGGGATACACAGAGCATCTGCAGCTCTGCCAGCTGAGCTCCTTGCCCAAGTCAGGGCGCCCGTTTGCACTAAGTGGGGCTTCTTGGTGCTTGGCAGCTATTGATCAGGATGAAGGTCTGCATTTATCTGGTCACTTGCTTTGGCTTTGAGTTGAGCTTTAGTTCATCAGCTGGAGAAGGCATAATGTGCAGAGTGGAGGGTGCTGGATGGCAGCATCCCCTGGAGACCTCTCACAGACGTGGCTTTGTCAGAGCTAGCAGGGCAGCTGTGAGAGGGCCTTCCTGGCACTGCAGGCTGGGGTAACCAGAGTGCTGTCCTGGTCCTGGGGCTGATCGTCTCTAGCACGAGGCAGTACGTGTGAACTGTTTTCAACAGGGGAATAGCTGTCTTTTTTCAATTCTGTAGTTCAGTTTTGAGTTAATCTTGTGCTGCTGTGGGCCGGAGAAGGTGAACATCAAGTGTTAGATGGGAGCATTTCATCTTTGATTTTTTTGGCCTCAAATGTGAGTCCATTGCGAAAGGATGCTGCTGCTTCTCTGTTAATTCATACCTTTGTTCCAGCAGTTGTGAGCTGTAATGTATGGGCACAGAGCTGCGAGGGCTGTGGGTGGAGTCCTGGGGAGGCCATTTACAAAGGGGACAGCTGCTGGCCTCTGGTTTGTGCAGGGTATGGTGTCTGTGTAGGATAGGTGTCAGGGCATCAGACGCAGCTGTGGATTGGGCAACTTTGAGTCCTGAAAAGAGATGTGAGGTCACCAGCACTCTGCATTGCCTTGGCTGCCTGACACCCTGCACACTATGGCTGTTCGTCATAGGCAGGCTGGAGTTTGGAATGGGAGCAGGAAGCAGGGCAGGAAGGTAGAGAAAAATACTTGTCCTCGCTCCTTGTGGCTGGGCATTCACCTTCAAACAGAGCTGGTGACGTGAGAGAGCCTGCAGTTGGTGCCAACAGCGAGAACTGCTCCATGCACGTGCTGGAGTGCAGGACAGGCTGGTGAAAGGGTTCTGCTTGCTGAGCAGCCAAGAGGGAACTTAATCTGCCATAAAGCAAACAGAGACATTTGCTCCTTTCATTTTTAGAATGAGACGTTATTTGCGCTTGTCAGCTTTCTTCTATTTTAAGGTGGTGTGTTTATCTTTAAAAGGCAAAACCAAACCAAAACCTCACTAACAAAGGGAGAGCAGGAGTAAAATCCAGCTGATGATCAAGGATGGAGCAGTTCACTCGTTATTGCCTGTAAGTGCCCCAAGGAAGCTGACCCTCAGCCTGCAGTGGATGCTGCAGCCAAACCCTTCATGCCCTCACTGCGCTCCTCAGCTCTCTGCACCACGAGCATTTACATCTCAGAGCATTGCTGGTTTTGCTGTGAATTTACTCATCTGGAATTCTCAATGCAAGATAGGAGGAATAATTTTTATTAAAGGGAAGGACAGTAGATCTCTTGTAGGAAATTGTCTTGGATTTGGAGTCCAAGCCTGAAGGTGTGTTGTGCCGTGCCTGCTGGCTGGGAAGGCAGAAGTATCTGAAGGAATGAGCAAAACTGTAGCTGAATTCTGTTTGGCCTCACTGAGTTAAAATCTGTAAAACCAGCATGCAGAATGAGGTAGCTAGCTGTTTCTTTTCAATTTCATTCATTTTCTTCAGTTTAAGTGCAGGTTGTTCAACAATAAGGAGATATGGGAAGCTTTCTCTGAGGGAAAGCAAAATTATTTAAAAATTTGAACTCAGTTGGTCAATATTCCTCTTGTTTTAATATTAAGCATTTCAGTAAAGAGCTGAACATTGTTTTTTGATAATTGTTTTGCAGCTATCCATTTAGAGTTGTTTTTCCTCCTCACACATGGAAAATAGTACGAAGCATGGAGTCACTGCAGCTCAGTGTCAGGAGATGGCTCCATCTTTGTTTAAGAAGTTGATGTTTAGCACAGACGTAGATATGGGGAACTATCTTAGTGAGTGACTGCCTTGGAATGATGGACATGTTTGAAGAAATGCTGGAAAAAAGGGCAGATTGGCCACAGCTGGAAAACTCATAGTCCTGCAGACTATCTGTGGGTGCTCAGGTGTGATGTCCTTCATCGCTCAGTACAATGGAAGTGCAGGAGTTGACTTGGTTTGTGGGGGGCTCAGACCACTCTTGTGTTGATATCCCATTCTCTTACACAGGCACGTTCTGAGGTGGTAATTCCAGTACATCTTGTGCCTGGTTTTAAAATAGTTTGGTAGGCATAAACTTTGAAATATGCATGCAAATTATGAACTTGCATTATTGTGCTGAGTGCTAGCCAAATCTTTTCACTCATATTGTTTTGCTTGTAACAAACAGTTGATTAATGATAATAAGAATATATTTTTCAGGGCAATAAAGTACATGGTGTTCAGTCGTCAAACCTGTTCTTTTTCTATTTTAGGGAGCCAAACGCTAAAATCTCCCTGCTTCTTTTAATGTAACTGGAGCATCAGAGCAGGATTCAGAAGTATGATAACTCATTCCCTGGGCATCTGGCCTGTGTGCCGAAGATGAATTCTTGACAGAGTGCAAATTTTGGGAGTAAAAAATAAACCTGCTAGACTTCACAACTTTCCCTGTCACCATCATTTTTACAGTGTGCTTTCCTGTGTTCTTCCTTTGAGTATTTCAGGTCATCTTTAGTAGTGCAGTAAGAAATCCCTGGGCATGCTGGGGTTCCCTGATGTTCCCTCCAAGCACCCACGCGTGGTGCTGGGATTTGGGCTGCTCTCCTCCAGGTGCTGTGCGTGGTGGGATTGGTAATTGGTGCAGGGATGAAGCATTGTTCCCTATCTATGCAGTCACTGCTTTTAATTTTAGTTGCCTTTATCTCCAAATTAAAGCTGCTCTGTTGAGTAATGCTTGTAATTAGATAAATTTATGCAGCAGTTCATAAAAATTCCTGGGGAACCGCAGATGAGTTTCTAAAATTGCACAACACAACTTCAAAATCCATTTTGTTTTGGAATAATGTTCTTCATATGGCAGCAGTGCTTTGTGTGTATTTTCCCTGTTTTGAACTCCTCTGTGCTGTGCTCTGTGCCGCTGGTATTTTTCTCCTATGCGTGGTGCAGTCACTGTGCTGCTCATTTGGCCCTGAAGAGGAATGGGAGGTAGGGGGGAGACCGACTGGGACAGAATGAAGAAATCCTACCCACAGATAGGTGTTGCACACCGTTTTTTCATTTCCTCAAAGAAAGGAACCTTCTGGGCTTTGGTGGAAATGATTTCCCATTGCTGGTGCTGTGTGTAAGGTCTGTCTCATTTACAAGTTCTGCTGCCAGAATTAATCATTTTGTTTAGAGACCTTTGGTGTGAGCATTGTTAAAATAACTGACGTGTTTTGCTTTTCCCTTCAGCTCCAGTTCAGACATCTTGAGAGATCTGGAAGCTGAGATTTGTTCGGTGTCCTCTGACAGGTAGGTAGAAATAGGTGGAAAAATACTTGAGGCTGATTTCAGGTCTATTCTGGTTTGTTGAATCCTACATGTTTTCTGCAAGAGAGGCAAATGCCATTAAAACATCAGGTTCAGTGAGAACTTCCACAGTTATTGGAGGCAAAACTTCTACAGTGTTGTTGGTTTGCTGGAAAATAATGCATGGATGTTCCTAGAATCCCCAAAGGAGTGGCTGAAAATCATTGTTCCATAGTGTACATTGAGTATGGATGTATACTTAAAGACCCAACAAAACAAACACAAACTGATTTTTATGGGAAAACAAGAGACTAAATTACAATAGAAAATTAATGTTAGGTTGTTGCCAGTCCTCACCTGTATCTGTGTGTCTAGTTGAACGTGCTGGAATTGCAGCATTTGCTTTGGTTGACTTCTATTAGGAGAGAGAAGAGCACATTATTGTTTCTAGAATCTTAATGTCGTCTTTTCAAAGAACAAAAATCCCCTTCTGTTACTGGTAAGACTTACAGTTTGTGTCTGGCTGTGCAAGGTGATCTGTAAAGAAACACTGCAAAACCATCCGTTGATTCCTAAAGTAATGCAGTGAAATACATGACAGTGGAAATACATGACAGTAGAGAGCAAATGTTGGACTATCTGGGGATGCTGAAGGTGTGCAAGTATAGTGAGATTTATAGTAGTGCAGTGTTAGATCAGCTGAAAAGCTTTGTAGGTATCATACAAAGAAACTGGAATGAAGACTGATTGCATCTGTGACTTCTTCCATGGGTTAGAAAAATGTGTTCATTAGTCCAAGAAGAAATAGGAATGTTGAGTGTGGAAGTTGGATTCCCTAATGGGGTGTTTCTCTTCAGCAGTATTGGATGTTAATGTTAGTTATGACATATATCCAGAGCAAAAATAATTTGTTACTTTGATAATTTTCTTTACTCAGAAAATCTCAGTCTTTTGGTTGTTTTATTTGCATGGTACCAAGGTTTGGCCAGGTTGGTAAGTGCACAGGAATATTAATTAAGTCTGGTCTATGCATTTCATTATAGCTGTATTGTTCTTTGCAGAATTGTATCTTGCTGGTTGCAGCAGGGGAGAGCTTTGCTTTTGCAAGCTTAGTACCTGTGAAGGCATAGGCCAGCACGAAAACATTTCATAACCAGCACAGATTTTTGGTTTTGGGGCTGATCATCTCTCTCTGTTTTTGTTATGATGATTGGGTATTTACAAAACAAGTGATATGGAAGCTTCAGCTTTTGACATATTTTAGTACATAAGATAATTAACAGTATGCTTTGGAAATAATTTAGGATGGTCTGTATTTTGGCTTAGGTTCAAATGTCAATTTCTTAGTGAAGAGAACACTTCTAAATAGTCCTGTATTCAGACTTTTACATCCTTTTATATCTGTAATTCCAAATGACATTATTTGGTATTTGGGCATGAGGGCTGAAAACATTGCTGTGTGTAGCCCTAGAGGATCTCACTTTTGAGATGGGTGCTATGCTGAGGACAGGTCTAGCTGTGAAATTCAGTGGGGCTTCTCTCAGGACAAGACTATGTAGAAGAATCTCGGTTTAGAGATGGATGTGATGAGGGAGAATATGTTCGTCTATACTAACAATACAAATCTATATTACTGCTCTTATTTCTGCAGGATTTCTTTAACTGAAATGGAGAAAACAGTTCTTCATGAGCATTACTTGCTTTTGCCAAATGTGATTTTTCAGTACTTTTAAAACTATGTCATCTGTTCCATGTTTTTCACAGATGGGATTCAGAAGATTTAGGGTCTCTTGTGTCTCTGGAAGGGTTAAGCTCAAGTTGGAGCTCCAGGGGAAGCAGTCTGCAGGGGCTGCTCAGCAGTCAGAGTGTGGTCACTGGTTCTGGTTGACTGTGGCTGGGGAATGTGTTCCTGGGGGCAGGGAAGCAGAGCACTGTGCAGTGGGGCAGGGAGCAGCTGTGCGTGGTGCCAGCTGCACCATGGGCTGCTTTGGTGAGCTACAGGTTTCTTATGGTTTCACAGTGCAAGTCTCTGAAAGAGAATTTGATGCTATTTAAAAAAAAAAAAAGCTTCAAACTGTCAAACTTGTGCAAATGCTTTATTCTCCCTAAGCAGGTGAGAAAATGGCAGCAGTGATGTGGTGTGTTTGGATCTCAGTATCTGTGCCTTCATTCCCAAAGCAGCCTTCCCACTGCTTAGCGTTATGCTGAGGTTGGTCAGAGCAGCACTGCCTGTAGCACATCTCAAAGGTGTTGGAACAGTTCTGAACTGCAGCATGCTGTGCCTTTTAGAGATAGTGATCTGCTGAGCATCTTAATTTCCATGGTAGATCTAATAAAGAAGCAATAAATATTCATATTCTGTGTTTAGAGTGGATTGTCTATTTCATGAAGCACTTGATGAAAATTGAGACATTACTTAAATTCCCTGGAGTCATCTTTCATCTCTGCTAATTGTCTTATTTTGACACAAAGAGATTAGGCAGTAATACTCAAAAAATAAACCTGAGTATTTTTCTATGGCATACTTGCCATTTGTTTGTGACAATGCACAGATGGAGCAGATTAGGGGTACTTTAGTGACAATTTGCAGCATATTTTTAGCAAAACATCATTCCATTCCTGAAACTAACTTAAGCACGATTTAAGCATTCTCTGAGCTCTCAAAATTTTTTTCCTTGCTTTTCATATCCTCTGTTAAGTAACAAATCCACTTGCTGTGGTATAATGCTATTGGGACTACATAAATTCATATTACTCTATCTGATGAAATTGAGGCAGCATTTCAGGCCCTCAGTAACCTCTTGGTGACCATCTAATGAAAGCCTTATGGTTCTGTGATTGTATGGCAAGCAGAGTGCGAGTGCTGAGCTGCAGGGATTGCTCAGCTCCGTGGGCAGCATCGGATCTGAATGCCTAAAAATTAGTGTGGGTTTGATGAAAGGCTTCTGTGGCAACTTCACCATTCACACCTTAGCTAAGTTCTTCTGGAGAGCTGTTAGTGAGATTTCAGGGAGTAAGCTGGTGGATGTATTTCCTATAGGAGTGCATTGTGAAGTAAAGAATAAAAGGATGATGGGTCCCTAATTGTGCATAGTTGCAGTAAAATATCCCACCTACCTCAGAATATACTTCAGTGTTCTGAGAAACAAGCTCACCTCATTCTGAAAGAAGGGATGGGGGCTTTCCTGTTTCTTCCCCCTCCCTCTCAGGTGTTGGATGCCAGAAGTTGGAGCTCTGTCCTTGCCCAAGCCAACCACATTACCAAGTGAACCAAGGGGTATGGGAAGGGAACTACCTTTCCCAAGGATCAAATGTTGCTGTGGAAGGTCAGCCATGCATGCTTTGTGCTTTCACTATTGGTGGCACTGTGCCATGTGGCCAGCAGGTCAAAGCCGAAGAGTACAAAAATGTTCTGATCTATTGAAATGAATGTAAACCAAAGGAGTGGCTGGCAGCCCTGGTCCCAGCACAGTGGGCAGTGCCCTGCCTGGGGGTGAAGGTGTCCCGTTGGAATGAGAGCCTGCTCAGCTTAGAAGGACCTGTGATCTTCGTCTGCTGCTGTGTTCCTTCACTCAGGCCTGGCACCTCAGAGCAAGCACTGCAGGTGCATCCTGTTGTGCTCTCTGCCTCCTGCTCCCCACGCTGGGTCACGTACCTGAGCCTTGCCTGCTTTTCCCATCAGCCACACTCCTTTTTGGTCTGTGCTGGTGGTCACGATGTCTTTGCAGAGCTACTGGCAGAGAAATGGTCTAAAGTTCTAGTTCAGAAATTGTGTGGAAGGCTTTAATCCTTCAGATATAGACTCAGTTCCTGATGAAGCAAGCATCTTTGTGCAGGTATGTGTTAGTAGCAGGGCCTTACACACCTGAATTGCATGTGACCTGCTGTGGGATGCAGTTACGTATCTGAGCTCATCTGTTCCCTTTGGGGTTCTGCTGGCACCCAGGGGTATACAAATGTCAATGGCTTTGCAGATTCATGGCTTGAGAAGCATTTAATAATGTACTGACAGAGACCCTGTGTGCAGAAACTGCCTTTTTAAACCAAACCTCTAGGCAATGATTGCTTGTTTACCAGGGTATCTTTGGATGACGTTGTCTTTCTTTCCAGTTTCAATGCTGTTTCCATGCAGTGATTGCACTGCAGTGCTTTCTCAGCAATGCTACTTGTTCTGTATGCCAGGGTGTATGTTGGCAGCTGAGTTGCAAACAGGTTTTAAAGTCCCCAGGTTTCACCCAGCCCTGTACTGACCCTGGATCCCATCTGCTGACAAGTGAAACTGTTGCTTAGAAAGCATTAGTTCTTGGCTTATTTTATTTCTGCAGGGTTTGGGAAGGCTGACTGTAGAAGAGTGTAGCACTGGGTACTGCAGCAAATCGCAGAGCTGTTGTGTGGCATTGCTTTGTGTTGCTCAGTGCTCTCAGGGCTCCAGCATTCTGTTCTTCTAAACTTGCGTAATCGTAGCTGCTGTGAGCAGTGCCAGCTGAGACAGAGGGCACTGTGTGTGCAGGCTGATTGCAGTCAGTTGGTCTGGGGTGGTTTCTGTGACCAGTGCCATCTCTGGAGTAGTACTAGCTTAGGTTACTGTAAGTCACCTTGTCAACTTCGTGCTGTTATTTCTGAGTCTTCTTGGTGGGTTTTTATTTGAATTCACATAGAAACTAATTAATCGCTCATTTAATTCAGTGCTAACTTTTAGTGTTTGTAACCTATCTTAAGTTCAGCGGAGCAAAAGTAGAAAACATGAGGTTTCCTTGCAAAACAAAATCTGGACAAAGATGACACAGAAGTGCTGTCTGGGTTATCTGCAGAGTGGTGGCATCCTTCCATGTGTAGGCACTTTATGTGAATAAAAACCAAACCCATTGTTTTCAAGAGCTTTAGACTTAAATGTAATTATTTTGTTGTTGGATGTTTGGTGTTGAAGAAATGGGAGATTCTATAGAGGGCTTGTCATAGCCTTTGGGGATGTTAGGACATGCTTTGTGATAGTATTGTCCAAATGTAGTAGGTAAATGAAGCTCAGGCTCACTGTGGAGCCTATAATCTAAAGCACACAAAGCCAGTGAAGAAAATGGAAAGCAATACCAAGAGGCTTGAAGGATAATTGAGTAGCAAATCAAATGAGCAATCATACTAGAAAATCAAATTGCTTGGCTGCCTGTGCGGCCGTGCTGCTTGTCAGAGCTGCTCACAAGCAGAGCAGGCAGCTGTGAGCTCCGCTGTGATCTGCAGTGCTGCGTGCTTTGTGGCTGGGCAGGAGGAATCGTGGGGAGCTGCTAGAGGCTCTGGGATGCACATTGTTCCTGCTGATCTGTGTGTGTGTGCATCTTGCTGCTGTCAACAGGGAAAGGACTTCAGTGTTTGAGTTTCTTAGAATCACAAGGTTGGAAAGGACCTACAAGATCACCTAGTTTAACCATCCTCCTATTACCATTACTACCCACTAAGCTACTAAACTGTATCTCATAGCACCTCATCCAGACTCTTATCCAGATTTCATCTTATTTCCAGTTGTGAATTTCCTGTTTAAGCCAAATGAATAGTCCTCATAGGGTAGATTCATCCTAGCAAATGGCTTTTAAAAAAATGTGTTTATGAAGAATGTTAACTAGTAATAGCTATTCACGGGCAAGAGCAGTATCTTTCACATCAACTCTGTGTGGTGTTCCAAGCTCAAAGCAGGTTGATGGAAATTAGCTGTGTAATTTAAATAAGGCTAGCTTAATTTTTTTTTCCTTTAAAATTAACTGTAACTGAAATGAAAATGCTACTTTGAGCTTCCAGTGCAACATTCCTTGTCCATAATGAGAAGAGCCTCAGGTGAAGGGTTGCAGCTGGAAGGTGGAGCCCCACGTGTTGTCCTGGTGGGACAGCCACCCCACAGCTGCTGTCCCTCCTTTTGGTGGCTGTGCTGTGCATGACTGTTCCATGCACACCTTTGCTGATGTCATGTGAGTGTGCCAGCACTGGAGGCTGTGGGTGAAGAACTGGGAAGGCTGTTACTCCTTCTGCTCAGATCTGTTCCAGGACAGACCTGCTCAGACATGGAGCGTGTTTCTGTTCATGCCCTAGTGGGATTGTGTGCTGTGGGTACTGTGCACGCAGTGCCTGCTGTGTCTTTGTACAGCCTTCAGCATCTGTCTGTTCAGAGCACCTTGGAAACCATATTTTCCACTTTTTTTTTTTTTCCCAGCAACTGTCTTCTGGACCTGAGAACTAGCAAGAGGAAGGCGTGCCAGTCCCGGCTGCCAGGAGGGGATCGACTGCTTCCCAGGAGCAAGAGGAAGAAGAGCTGATGCTGTGGGGCCACTGGGCTCAGGTAGTGCAGGAGGCTTAAGGCTGAGAAGTGCTTCTTAGACTTCTCCTGTTTCCAGTGTATTAGGGTGCTTAATAAAGTGTTGAATTCTTGCATAACTGCCATTCAAGCTGCCTTAAAATAACCAAGTGAGTGCACAGGCACTTCTGTTTGCAGCACTGTGTCCCATAACTGTAATGCTGCTGGGGGTGCTGGGTGAACCCTCCTGCAGCCAAGCAGTGGTTCTGTGTGGCAGTGCAGCCCTGCCTGCTCACGTGTGCAGTGCGGGCTTTGCAGGCTGTGGCTGCATGGAAACCCTTCCCCTCTTTGAGCACCACACCAGAAGGGCAATAGATTTGTTTGATTTGGTGTAATTTGGTTTTCTGCTAATGAAATAAACTGTAAACTCAAATGCAGAAATGCGCTGCTTTTGAATACATCCTTGGAAGCTTGTCCATTAGCAGGTGTTGCTATTTCAGCTTTGTGTTATAGCTGAAAGAAATTGGAAGGTTCTGGGGCATTGAGTGTTCTGGCCTTAAAATAAATATGCAGCTGGGAGCAGGCACTGTGCTTCTGGAACTACTCCATGTAGTGTGGAATCAATGTGATTTTTGTTTGGAAGAACTGTGTCTGTGGCAAGTGTGGGGCAATGCCTCTGTGGGACGGAGAAAATGCAGAGGGAAAAATAGGAAGCAGATTTTTTTGTTTGGTTGGCTGTCAGTAAGACCATGCTTTCTGAAAGAGAGCAAATATTGACTTATGCTTTTAGGTCCACCTTTAAATCATAGTAATCAATGACGAACAAAAAAATACTGTGTGCACTTTGCCAGAGAAGAGTAGGGATGTATGTAATGGTCAGTGTCAGACTCACTGCAGCAGGTCAGCTTCCATCCACTGCTGTGCATCCCAGGTCTTTATCATTATGGTTTGATTGTATTTGAGTTAATAGTAATTCATTTTCTTGATGATATTCATTGTCATGCACAAAACATCCTCAAAAAACTCTTGTGGGTAACATTGGGGCACACACCATGAGCTGTGGCACTGAGGAGAGCTGTGAACACTCCTCTGGCAGGAGCTAAAGGGCTGTGCCTTTTGGCCTATGTTCTGCAGAGCTGTATTGGTTGTGCTGATGTGGAGCTCTGGTTCTGATGCAGTGTAAGTGCATCATGGCTCAGGATGAGTCAAACCCACCTTTCTCCAGTTAGCACTGGTGCAGGGTGGGTGCATGAGGTTATGGCATCACTCTCTTGGTTTCAAGTGCAGTGGCAATCTGAGCAGTTGGGCTGCAGTGCTGCCCATCTGCTGAGCCCAGCTGTGGCAGTGCAGTCTGAGTGCTGTGTGCTGCACAAGGACTGCAACTCTGCTGAGTCAGCAGGGAAACAGCCCCAGCGGGAGCTTTCCTCATTAATACCTGTGTGATTGTATCAATAGCTGAGGCTTTTTGTTGGCTTTGAAGCCGGATGCTGCTTGTGGAGTTAAATCTGTAGTTGATGGCAATAAATCCTGACTTGAGAGGAAAATATACTTCCATTTCCAGAGGGGATAAATAGTCTAATTCATTAAGTGAGTATGGGCTGGAGAGTACTCAGAAAAATCAATACAGAAGGTGAGTGAGGCAGGGCGAGGAGCCAGGCACTGTGCTTGCCTTTCTGTTCTGGTGGGGAGCAGGGGGCTGGCATGGGATGCTGGGCAGCACTGCAGCGCCGGCTCTTCGCAACCAACCCACTGACCAAAGGGAATTCACTATTAAAAAACATGAATGCTGTACTTGGTTGCATTAAAACCTGCAGAGCTGTGCATGAGCCCTGCTCCTGTGGGTGGCTGCTGCTCTGTGAGGTCGCTACCAGCACTGCAGTGTGTGTCCCCTTGTGTGAGAGGAATGTGGTAAAGAACCACGTCCTTCAAAAGATGAATACCCTGAGCATGGCACAAGCTGAAGCTTTGGGAATTTGTGTTCAGACACAGTCCCTCCAAGCAGGAAAGCAGAGTGTGATCCTCCTCAGCTGAGTTTCTGAGGACTCCTTCCTACATGCCCGTGGGGAGGCACGAGGCTTTGTAACAGTTCTTACATCTTTGGAAATGTTCCGAATATGAACTGCTCTATTGATGTTTGCAGTGAACCAAACCGTGGCCTGATGTCTTACATCTGCAGCAGGCTTTCCCCAAAGAGCCATTTTAAGTTGAAATAAAACGCAGATTTTTATTTCTTATGTGCATCCCATTCATCCTTTGCAAATACAGTCCTCAGCTGCTTATTTTTTTTATATTGATTGTGTCCTTTAAATCAAGGGTTGCTTGTGTTATCGGTGTCAGCTGCTGTCCCACCTGACCACTGCCCTGGGGGGGAGCTTGGCTGCTGCCCATCAGGTGTGTCCCTCCCATCACACACCTCGCTCTCCCTTTCCAGCTCAGGATGCAGCCCAGGAGATGACAGCCTGCTTTGGGGTGTGGGGGAGAGGCTGCTTTGGGAGCACTGGCGCTTGGGTTTTCAGTGGGATTTTTTTGTGCTGCTCAGTAGGAAATGGATTCCTTCCCCCTTCCAAGGTAGCTCAGAAGGTGCCCCTCAAGAAAAGCAAGGCTCCTTTGCCTGAAGCTCCCTGCAGGAGTGCTGCCACCACTCCAGCCCCACTCTGCTGCCCACTGCTCCCTTCAGGAGCCCTGAACCTCTTTCCTTGGATGCCGGGCGCAGAGCTGAGTCCTGCTGGGCATTCTCTGCATCCTTCATTGGGCCACAGTTTGACCATTGCTCATTTCAGAAGTTCAAACTCCTAGTGAATAACATCATACCACTGGTAAAGCTGCTAAAAGAGCTTTGCACAAAATTGCGTGAAGGTAAATTCATGGTGAAAGCAAAACTGCAAGCAAAGCATCACCAGGAAGGTTTTCCGAAGGAAAACTTCACTTTTGGGCTGTATGGAGAAAGTGGTAGTTCAGCCATAACTGCTGTTGGGTACTGCAAAGGTCTCTGCCTGCAGCACAGAGCACCTGAAGTGCTCTGACAATAAACCAACCCATCTCTTCTCTGTGAGCAATACTACTTATATGCATGGTTGGAATGTGAGCTCAAACGAGTTCCTAATTGGCAATTGCTTTCCTCGTTTACCCTGTGGTCTCTGCTATCGTGTCTGTGTGTGCTGGCGGCAGATGAGCATCTGTGTCAAGTTCCTCTTTGCCCAGGGTGATAAATCATAATAAATCACTGCTGGAGATCTTTGCTAAGGCAGATCCATGCTGCAGCTGTGCGCACCTCTGGCTGCACTCTGCTGGCACTGCAGTCGGTCCCCGCGGGGCACTGCCTCGTGCAGCACTGTGCGTGGCAGGGTGAGGCTGCACTGGTGTCAGTGCTCAGCTCTGCAGAGCTTGGGAGCAGAAATATTTACATTATCCCTCAGCCGGGTGCTGGAAGGTGTCAGCTTGTGATGGAAAGCACAGCGCTCTGCCGTGGGTGGCAGTGCTCTGAGGCTCCCCATGCAGAGGGCTGTGCTGCTGTGTGGTTGGCTTTGTGCTGCCAGGCCTCAGAGCTGAGCTCTGCACGGTGACAGCCGCTGATGGGAAGGGGCTGTGCTGTGGGATGTTTGGGCTGTGCCCTTGTGGATGGCAGCAGGTTGTGCTGTTCCTGTGCATCCTGGAGCTATTCGGAAGCAAAGCCCACAGCTCTGAGGAAAGCACCTGCACGGCTTCTGATACACCTGATAGGTGAAACTGTCTGCATTGACCTGCTGCCACCACTCGCTGTGCTGCAGTTGGGAATAATTGCCCTGGTGGTTTTATTTCTGTAGTTAACTGTGCAAAAGCCTTACTTTTGCTCTTGCCTTGTTCCTGGAGCAGCAGCAGCAGATGCTGTGCTTTGGGTGGAGCAGCAAAGGACTCTGCTTTGCTCAGCTGATGGCAGGTGCTGCTGTGATCCACGTGCTGCTGCAGTATTTCTGTGCTGGATCCACTCAGGTGCAGACCAGGTGTCTACATGGGGCCTTCTCCCTTCAGGGAGCTGAGCCTTGGGTAATGCAGACAGCAGTTCCCATCCCCTCCTGTAGCAGGCTGGTCCCTGCCCAGAGCAGGACTGCTAGGCACTTTGGAACTCATTTCACAGCCTGGATACTTTAGAAATGAAAGAAAATATTTTGTTTTCCCGGGAGTATTGATTGCTGGCATGAGCGGCACCTGGAGCCCTTCTCATGCTGTGATGGAGAGCACTGCAGTCATAAAGGGACTCCATAAAGCAATGCTTCTCCCTGCAGTGTTGGGGCTGTGGTGCTGCCCAGTGCTGGCAGCCCTAGCAGAGGTACATCTTTACAAAAGCCTTTTAACATTCTTTTTTTTCTTCCCCTCCACATTATTAAATACCTATATTTCCTGGTTGTAGCTGAGCAAATAACTCATCATGCGTGCTTTCTGCAGAGAGTTCAGCTGCACTGCTTGCACAGCTCTCGCAGTGATTAGCAGTGGTTTACTGCACAGTGGCTCTCTGTGCTGGGCTGATGTCTGCTCTGCAGTCCATCCTCAGGTCTTCCAAACCCCTTCACTGTGACACCAAAGTGTGGGCTCTGAGCGAGAGCATTTCTGTCTGCGAGTGCTGTCAGCAGTGAATGCACTTCTGGAAGTATCTTTTGGTACCAGCTCCTATCCCTCTCCACTCTCCAGCAATAGAGTACAGGCCCTGAATGCAGCTGGAGGTGTTCCACAGGTGTTTATTTGGACAACAGCACAGTGCTACAGCAGCCCCGGCCGTGGCACTCACAGCCCTGGCTGCAGTTGGCTCAGGGCTGCACTTCCCCACCATTTCTCACTGCTGTGCTGCACTGCCAGCAGCTGTGATGGTGCAGCCCACGGCCCCAGCCTTCCCCTGGGGCACAGCCAACGCGTGCCAGGGTGCAGTGGTGGTGGCTGGGTGCCCAGGAGGGACTCTGACTTTCACCAAAGAATTTTATAGGGGGCAAATTTCACTCTCAGCACTGAAGGACAGAGTTAGGAGTGCAAAGAGGAGTTTTTCAGTGTTGTGAGTCAGATTCTCCTCTCCAATGTCTGCTCAGTTGAACAGCCCAGTGACGAATGGCGTGTGCATGCTGTGGGAATGGCAGATTTGTGAGCCCTTCAGTGGGAGAAGTGATCTCCCTTGCCACTTTCAGGACATGCTGCTGATGGTTTATAGCCCTTTCATAGCAGTGAGTTTGAGCTCAGTCTCCCATCCTCAAATTTTCATTCTGCTTTTCTGTGCTGGGGCTACATCAGGTTCAGACACAGCGCCGGGCAGTGTGTGAAGGGCTGAGAGCGTCCTCGTGGTTGGCAGCAGTGGGGTGAAGTATCACAGGTTTGGGGAAACGCAGGTCAGGTGTGTGGCAAAAAGCACTACAGGAGCAGTGAGGGCAACGGCAGCCGATGTGAGCTCAGACAGTGAGGAGCCATTTTAATGCTGCAGAGCCTTCAAATGCCCAGTGTAAAAGACAAACCCTGTGCCAGAGCTTGTAAAAAACGTGAGTGGTGTTTGTAAATAAGGCTGTTCTCCACCTGAGCCCACTGTGGGTACAGCACCGTGTGGCAGCCTGCAGGGAACAGCACTGAGCCTCTGCAGCAGCAGCAATGTGCTTTGTATAAAAATCCATGTGAAAATAACACCACCACCACCTGCTTTTTTTCTTCCAGGTGGAGTGGACTCCAGTGATTCCATTAGGGGAGAATTGAGTTACTCTGCTTTCTGTCAGCCAGGGACCTGCCCTGTGCTCAGTGGTGAGATGAGGCAAAATGAAGCTAACCTGACCATTATAGATGATTACTCAAAAAGAAAAATGACTTGGGTGATAATTGCTGCAGAATGGATGGGCTTTGTGCACATACGTGCTGTACCTTCTGAGGCGCTGTGCCCCTGACCCAGCCAGACAGAGCTTCTTTAAATGCCACGCTGGAACAAAGCAGCCCGTTGGTTCCTGAGCCCAGCACTGTGGTGTGGTCCCCCCGCACACAGGGGAGGTCAGCATGGAGCCCTGCCTGCTGTGTCTGTCGCTGTGCCCGGGGTGCAGAGCCAAGTGCTGAGTTAAGGGGTGAGCTCTGCTCTGCTGTGCGCTTTCACTCCGTGGGCCGCTTTCCCCTGAGCTGCCAATTGATGTAGGAGCACCTCGTAAAACCCAGACCTGCAGCCTTCAGGTGCTGCCATGGTATCTGTGACCCTGCAGCGCAAACTCAAATGTTGCTGCTGTGCCATGCATCGTCTGCACCTCCTGCATTAGGGAAGGCAACGTGACGTGGCAGAGGATGTCCTGCAGGCAGCAGGAAGGAGCCGGGCTGCTGCTGGGTGGTGGCCCCTGGGGGACGTCGGGTGGGTGGGGATGGAGCGGCCACCTATCAGCAGCATTCATGGTGTGCAAACTGCTGCGGCCACAGATAATGGCAGTTTCATTGCAAATCAACCCCAGAACCCTGCTACCACCGTAATCGGCGTGTTGTGATAATGAAGCAATTACTTGAGGTTGTAGAACTGAGGCAGAGCTGCTACGGCACATTAAATACAGACATAAGTCAAACTCTTTTGCTGACGGCCTATTGGGATTAATTTGTTGTAGCACTTGTTGTTGAAGTCACCACCTACAGTCTGAAACAGTTATGCTTGCTGAAGTTGGAGGTTTTGCATAATGAATATATACTGTATGTGTGATAGATATGTAAGCATCTTCACCCATGTACTCCGAGTCTCTGAGTCCAACCACAAGCCCTCAGCGCTCACCAGAACAAGTGGGCAGTAACACCCAAGGTGGGCTCCCAGCAGCCCCTCCTGCCCATAGCTGGGGATGGAAGGAGCGATGGAGCCCTGCTGGAAGGCCCTGGGCTGCAGGGGGGCAGCAGTGGGGTGAGGGCCCCCTGGGAGCTGCAGTGTGGTGGGACTCAGCTCCAGGTCCAACACAACATTTCAGCTGCATTTTCATAATTAAACCCTGGGCAGTAAATGTATTTCTTCAACATTTGGATGTGAACTAGCTCTTGGATGATGGTGCTGCTGCTGCTTCTTCTATATTACAAATCCTTCCTTCTTTCTGTTTACAAACCTCCCCAGCTGGGTCACTGTAGGGGCTCCCATGACCAGTCGGCAGGTGCTGCAGTTGCTGATTGCAGACAGAACTTTTCCACATGCTACAAACCAGTGAGTGCAGCTGTGGGTCTGCCCTGCTCTGTGCTGCCGTTGCCTCCTGCCTGCAGTTTGTGCAGTTTTGGGGGCTGGCAGTGTGGTCGTGCTGCACTGCAGTGCTGTGTGGTGCTGTGGTGCAGTGCTGCAATGCGTTGCTGCAGCAAGGTGCTGCAGTGGGGCCAGTGCAGTGCTGTGCTGTGCTGTGCTGTGCTGCAATGCCACAGGTAGCTCCCCCTGCATCCCTGGGTCAGGAGCAGCAGCACAGCTGGCCCTAAGCCCTACAGCTGCTGTGTTTCGATGAATTGCCATGCTCCAGGAGGCTGCAATTAGCGGTAATTAATACTTTGCTTTCTTTACCAGTACTTGATGCTAACCTCCTAACCTAACCTTTTAAAGCCTGAATCTAATTTCTAGTTTTCACCTCACTTGGAGTATAAGGTTAGCAATTAGAAGATGAAGTAAAGCAGCAGGTGAAGCTGTGCAAGTAGGAAGTCCTTAGGGTGAGAACATTGCTTCAGTGAGCAGTGAGGATGGAGGTAGAGGTGTAGCTGGGGGTTTGGAGACCCTGCATGTGGATTTCTGGCTGTGCATACTGTGCCATTACCTCTATGCGTACGAAGTGACTTCATGAAACTTCAGTGGAAGAACTTTGTCAGTCTTTTCCCACTAAGAAGGATGGCCAAAAGTCTCTTGGCTCTTCACCAACTCTGGGGCAGATGGCCATGGGACATCTCTCTGCTGTCCGGGGCTGATGTTCCAGCCCTGGTTGTTCCACCACAGGGGGGGGTCTGAAAATATCCTGGTCACATCGTGGGTTGAATCCACTTATGGTTGGGAAGAACCTTGTTTTTAGGTTGAATCATGTCTCTTTTTATAGCCTGATGGTTGTGTTACTGTGATTGCAATTTCCAGCCCAAAGCAGCGCCTGCTTGGGTTAACGATCCTCGTCATGCAGAGCACAGGGGAACATATTTTGCTCGTTTCCCAGAAAAAAGCGTCTCCTGGGGATGCTCTGTGCACTGCTTTGTGTCCCCACTGGAGGCTGGGAGCAGAACTGGTGCTGCCTGAACCCACCCCCACTGGCAGCCCGGGGCGGGGGCTGACCCTGTGCCCTCCCTGCTCACCCCATGCTCAGTGAGCTGCTCGGTGTGCAGAGCGTCCCCAGGAGGTGCTGGGCCTTATGGGGTGGGCTGGGTTGAGTAGGGGGATCTCGGAGGTCTTTTCCAACCAGAATGACTCCCTGGTTCCACGCCTTCCCTCAAGCACACTGGGCACTACAGCAGGGCTCTGTGGGCTCTGCTGCCGTCCCCATCCCCACAGCCCCGTGCTCTGGGAACCTCTGGCAGGGCAGCAGCACACTGTGCACTGGTTTGCAATTAGTAACAATTAATTAGCCGTGATTGTGAATGACAAATGACAACTTGGTTTTTCGATTTGCTCGTTAATTCCTGATGGGTTTAGTTTTCATTTGTGCCCATCAGACCCCTGTGTGTGCTGGTTCCTTTTAGGAGCCAGCTGAGGACAGTCCCACTGCTGCTCTGCTGAGATGGGGGTGAAAGGGCTGAATGTGTCTGAAGGAGGGATGACCAGCATACAGCAGGGCTTGGTTTCCTTTTGTCTTAGTTTGCATAACTGAATATTGCTGCAAAAGGACCTGTGCTGAGGGCCTTCAGAAAACTCCTGCCTCTTGTACTCCATTGTGTTGGTTTTAAAGTAATGATTGTACTGAGAAAAACAAATCTGAGGAATTATGATAGAAAAAAAGCCCAGCACGTAGAAGAGAATGAGAAAATGGTGACCATAGGGCCCACGTGACTGGTGCCCTGGTTGATATGGGGTGGGGGGAGCAGCAGCAACGCAAGGCTGGGTGAGCAGAGTGCAGTGTGGTCTGTGCTGAGTGCAGCAGTGGGTTGGCAGCTGGCTGCATGCACAGAGCGGGGCTGCAGCCAGGAGGAGGTGAACACGTAACTGCAAATGGGGAATAATTGGTGATGCAAAAAAGGCTGGAATAAATGGAGCTGGGCCTTGCTTTCAGATGAAGCCCTGCTGTGGGCCATCAGCTGCCCCACACTGCGCTCCCAGAGCAGAGCTGTGCACACAATTTGCTGAGGGCTGCATCCCTCTTATCAGACGGCACAGATTTTGCTGAGGTGGTGATAAGCAGTAAAATCAGTTCTGTTTCCTTCATACAAATGTGCATGCATTAATCACATAATTTACATGTGAATCTGTATTAAAATCAGTATGCATATATGCTTAGTTTTTGTTCTGGTTCCTCTGGCTTTCTTAGAACACGAGAAGATGTGATGCTCACTCACATAGCTGTGCCTCATTCTGTCTCATACAGACACCGCAGGGTTCTGTAGCTGCCCACGAGCTGCAGTGTGTGAGTGGTCCCACCTGTGTGTGGGGGGATGTCCCACAGCACCAACATGAGGCTCAGGAATATGTTGCTTTGTGCTCTGGTTTTGCAGGTCCCACAGAATTTACTGCTGCATTGTTCTGACTGCTTCATAAGCACCCGAAACCCTCCGTCCCTTTCCTCTGCTCCAGATTGGTCCTGAATTTTGGGCTGCGTTTTCAGATTTCCTTTTTTAGCAGTGATTTGGGATAACCGAGTTTGATTTGGTACAGAGGCGCACACACGAGAAGTGCACCTTCAGGAGGTCCCACGTGCAGTACTGCCTTCTTACTGGGGATGGTTACTGAGGTAATTGGTGACGGTGCTGGCTTGATGCCAGCAGTGTTCAGACCGCGGGAGCAGAGGCTTTCAGAAGGAGGGGATTCCTCTGGAGGAAATGGTTTGACTCCCTTGAACCTCACAGTGACACGATGGAAACGGATCTCAGCACGGAGCGCTCTGCGCTGGCGGCTGGGACTCAGTGTTCCCAGATAAATGAAGGGAGGGAGGGAAGAAATGGTCCTGATGCACAGCAGGAACTCGTGCAAGTTCTCTTCTGTTGAGAAGCCCTGAGACTGCAGCACCTGTCTGTGTGCAGTCGGTCCCTGCAGCTTTTCCCCTTCAAGTAATGCTTTGATGCAGATTCCAAAGGCAGATCCGCTCCTGGCACAGCTGCTGCGCAGAGCTGCAGCTGTGCGTGGCATGGAGCAGGAATGCTGGAATGATGGCGGTTCTGCTCTGTTCTTCCTTGGGTTTGTTTGCTGCTAACAGTGTGGGATGGAGCCTTTCTCATTGGTGGCACACTGCTGTGCCCTGGGGTGTGCCTGGGAGGTCGGATGGGGTCACATGCACTGTGACACAGCACGTCCCAGGGCCAACCTTTCCTGCACCTCCAGGTGTGTAATGCTGTCCCTCATCACAGGCCCTAATTGTGGGTAATGTTATCCCACATCACAGAGCTTACTGACATAATGGACTTTCAGTGGGTGTTCTGGATGCAGTAATGCTGTATTTTGTATTGCTAGGAGATCAGAGCACCAATGGATTGATCCATAGGGATTTCAGTCACGGCTGCCACGTTATTCCTGTGCCCACCTGTGAAGCACAGGAGAACCATTCTTTTCTCTATCCTCATTCCCCACCCTCATCTAAATATGATAACATTCAGCAGTTTTGTTACCACAGCAGTGTTCTGCCTTTTCTGGGCAGTGTGTGCACAGGAACACACATCTCAGTGTCTGTAGGGAAGTCACCAAAGCCGGGCCTCCTGCAGGCTGAGTGCCAGCGACACGGGGTAGGCAGGAGGGAGCGGGCAGGAGCAGCAGGTGAGCATCCCGTCCCACTGCACAGCGCCTGCAATGGCTGCAGCCGTGGGTGAGAGCTGCGCCTGAGCGGCCGTGGCTGGGACCTGAAGCATTGCCAGACCCGTGTGCCATGGGGGCTGTAAAGTTGGGATTCCAGAGAGCTATTGGAAAAACTGCTATTTCGGATGCTGCAGTAAATTGAAATTAAATTTAGCCTTGGCGCTTTTGATTATTCCAACGCATGTATTTTTAAAATAAATATCTTCCCAGCTCGGCGGCGTTGTAGATGTATTAAAGCTGGAAGGAGTGGGGGGTGACTCAGAAAACCCTGTGATTCTCTCAGGCCTCTTTGCCTCAGCGCAGTTTGTTTGTTTCCTCATTGCCGGGAGCTCTGCCTGCAGATGGAGCTGCGGGGTATCCCCGCTCCCGTCCCCGCGCTGGTCTGGCAGTGGGTCGGTGCTCCCGGTGCTGCGGAGCGGCACGTCCTGCTCCTGCGGTCCCCTTCCCACGCAGACATCGCAGGCTGTAGCTGCAGCCCCACGGCCGGACCCTCTCATGGCATCGTGCAGAGCAGCTGCGGATGTCCCACCGTGCCGCCCAGCCGCACCGTGCCCTCACTAATTGGTGCCAGAAAGTTGACGTGTGGGTAGCGTGATGGAACTGCATCGGGCTCTCACGCATCTCCAGCTTTCGAAGGGGATAAACACAAAGCAGCGGTGCCTTTCAGAAACGCGGTTTGGAGCTGCACGGTCAGAAGGGCTCCTGCAGCATGCACAGCAGCAGGCAGCAGCCACGTGCAGTTATCAGCAGAGGGTTCTGATTTCTCAGTGACTGCGCTGCTGTTGTCGGGGTGGGAGCTGCCCATCTGCCCCGTGCCTGCAGGCGCCGCTCCGTGCCGTGCAGGGCCGGGTCCTGCCGGGGAGATACCTGTGGGAGCTGGTTCACATCTGATGCTGACAGCCTCAGCTGCTCAAAGCAGCATTTATGGGCACCGTGAAATAATTCATTATGGCAGCTGGCAACTGCAGAGGAAGTTTGTTTTGACTGGAATTAGTGGTTATGAGGATGGGTCGGGGTTTCCCTTAAACAGGAACTGAAAAAGCTGATGAGGGGAAAGTTCAAAAGAACAAGTCCTGTGATTTCTGCCCGCTGCACCTCCTGCTCTGCACACCAAAGGGACAGCAGCACTGCTCAGCCCTGGAGGTGAGGAGAGCTGCCCAACTAGGCTGGGAGGGGTGGCACAGGGATGGGACGGGACAGGGCAGGGATAGAACAGCATGGCCCCCACCAGTGAGTGCTGGGCTCGGTCTCAGCCCACAGCTGTGAGAAGAGCTGCACATGGTGAAGGTGACCGCCTGTCCTCGTGCAGAACTGCAGGTCCCACTGCTTGGGGAGCACCCTGGGACACTGCAGGAACTCATTCTCTGCCGAAGCACTTTGCTTTTGGGTGAATCTTTGTGGCTTGGTAAAACAACATGTCAGCTGCCAAGTGGTGACAGCCAAAACTCGGGGTAATAGATGAGGAAACACGTGGGAGAGTCAGATATTGTATAATAGGTGGGGCAGGTGCCAAAACCCAGTGAGTGACGTATGTCTCTGAGCCACCCGGGAGAGGAGAAACTCATATGGATGGAGATGCTGTCTGCGCTGCTCACTGTAGGCAGGCCTCATGAAGGCAGAGCTCTGAGTGGGGCTGTCCAGCCCCAAACCTGAGGGATGTGCCTGCTGGGAGCTGAGGGTGCAAAGGAGATGGAGAGGAAAGCTGCAGGCAGTGCTGCGGTACCCCTGTGCCAGCGAAGGGCTGCAGGCTTCCCTTCAGGGTGCACATGTAGCATGTGGCTTGCAGCACCTGCTCTCCTGGTTTGATCCCCCTCTGTGGTGGGGAGAAGTAAATCACAGCCCTCTGGCAGGGGCCACAGGCACTCCCTGCTGCTCTGCCAGGGTGTGGATGCAGAGCATTCAGCCCCTGGCCTGGCTCTGCAGCCCACGCAGTGCTCTGTGCAGATGTCAGCATGGAGCCTCACCCAGAGCCAGCACATTCCAAGTGCGGCTGATGGAAACCTTTCACACCTTAAAGCCCGTGTTTGGACAACCAGGAGTGCAGCCCTTCCCCTCAGCAGCTCAGTAGGTCCCTCCTGCACCTTTAGATCAGAATGGACATAGCATCAGGTTTGGCGTTGGCAAGGAGACAAATGGAACGAGCCCCGGCAGAGCTCCCCGGGCACCAGAAGCAGCACAGGCTGTGGTCTGCATCCAGGAGCTCCATCCTATCCCACGGAGAGCTCCTTGTAGCTGGGGCTGATGCCCCTCTGACAGCACGGAGTGGGCAATGCTGCTCCATCCCAGGGTCCACACCTCAGGTGTGTGGCAGCAGCGCGGCCGCCCCAACCCGCCCCCAGCACAACCTGCAGCTGTAGCGGGACGCCGAAGGAGCAGCGCCGAACCCGAAGGCAGCTCAGAGCTCTCCCTGACTCCACCACAGCCAGGATCTCGCCGAGGTCTCTTCCTTCTACAGAACTCTCCTGAAAAAGGCAGAACGAGGGGAAAAAAAAAAAAAAAAAAAAAGCATTGCCCATGGTGAGCTGCAATCTTCAGCGATTCCCACAGCGTTTTATTGCCCGGAGGAGGAAAAGCGTGAACCCTGGAGGGAAGAACTTGCCAAAGCGTTTAACATTTTTACATCTCGCACAGAGCAAAAGGTTCCCAAAAATCTTTAAAAATAACTGCGGGGATGTTTATTCGGGGCCGAAGGGTGGGAGCGGCGGGGCTGTCGGGGAGCAGCGCGGTGGGACGGCGGCAGCGCTGTGCTGGGAGGCCGCTCGGGGCTGCGCGGTGAAAAGGTGCCCCGCGTGGCCGCTGCTGCGGGGAAAGGCAGGCAGAGGTGCGCGGTGCTGCAGCCGTGCGGGGCAGCGAGCCCTGAGAAAACACTGCTGTGCCCCGCCAAGCGAGGGCTGAGGTCGGCACTGACGGCAAACGGTATAGAACGTGGCCGCGTATTTTTTCCTTTCTAGCGGTGATTTAGCAGTACTCGCAGATAATCTCGAAAGCAAAACTCCTCGGGGGTCGCCGCCGCTCCGGCTGCCAGGCAGCACAGCGCGAGCAGCGGCGCGCAGCTGCCATCCGCTCCCCCCCGATGCACGGGGACACCCCGGCGGAGAGCCCCGAACCCAGCATCGCTCAGGGACGCGCCGCTCTTTTCCAGCGTCAGAGCCCAAAACCGCCGCTGCCGGCCGCCGCGCAGAGGGGATCCTCCTTGGGTCCCCCCCGGGCGGAGCTCCCCGAGCGCGGATCGGGGTCGGGGGCTGCACGGCGCGGCGCTGCCGCTCCCTCTCGCGGCAGCTCCGAGCGGGCGGGACCCACCTCGGTCCCATCCGTGCCCGCGGGCGGGGCGGGACGGAGCCGGCCCCCTCCCCATCCCCATCCCTATCCCCGCCCCGCCCGGGGCTGGGGGTCCTCTCCGCGCTCCTCGCGGTGGAGCCGCGTGCGGCAGCGGCGGGGCCGGTGATTGCCGGCCGGACGGCGCTGCGCTCCTCTGCCGCCCCCCCCGCGTGCCGCTCCTCGCGCGTTGCTGTCGCGTCGGGTCCGCGGGCTGCGGATGCGGCGGGAGACTCGGGGGGGGCCGGGGGGGGGCGGCTGCCGGGGGGCTCTCCGGGCACAGCCGCCCGGGGGGGACGCGGCGCTGCGGGGAGCGGGGCCGTGAGGGGCCGAGAGGTGCTCGGCTCTATGCGGGGCGGCCATGGAGAAGTTGTACCTGGCGGGGAGCGGCCTGTGGGCCAACGGCACGCTGGGGAACGGCAGCCTGCAGCCCGAGGACAGGGCGACCGTCAGGAACGGCACCGCGGACCCCCTGAAGAGGAACGAGGACATGGCCAAGGTGGAGGTGACCGTGCTCTGCCTCATCCTCTTCCTCGCCCTGAGCGGCAACCTGTGCGTGCTGCTGGCCATCCACACCACCCGGCAGAAGCACTCCCGCATGTACTTCTTCATGAAGCACCTGAGCATCGCCGACCTGGTGGTGGCCGTTTTCCAGGTCCTGCCCCAGCTCATATGGGACATCACCTTCAGGTTCTACGGCCCCGACTTCCTTTGCCGGCTGATCAAGTACTTGCAGGTGGTGGGGATGTTCGCCTCCACCTACATGCTCCTGCTGATGTCCCTGGACCGCTGCTTGGCCATCTGTCAGCCGCTGCGGTCCCTGCATAGGCGGGCGGACCGGGTCTCCGTCCTGCTCACCTGGCTGCTGTGCCTGCTGGTCAGCATCCCCCAGATCCACATCTTTTCCCTGCGGGATGTGGGGAACGGAGTGTACGACTGCTGGGCTGACTTCATCCAGCCCTGGGGACCCAAAGCCTATGTCACCTGGATAACCCTCATGGTCTACATCATCCCAGTGTTGATGCTGAGCGTCTGCTACGGCTTAATCAGCTTCAAAATCTGGCAGAACGTGAAGCTGAAGACGGCCCACGGGCCCCCCGGGGGGCTGAGCTCCACCGCCCGCGGCGGAGCGGCGTTTGCCAGGGTCAGCAGCACGCGGCTCATCTCCAAAGCCAAGATCCGGACGGTCAAAATGACCTTCATCATCGTGCTGGCGTTCATCGTGTGCTGGACGCCCTTCTTCTTCGTGCAGATGTGGTCGGTGTGGGACACCAACGCTCCGCAGGAAGGTACGTCCTCCCCCCCGGCTGTGTGCGTGCAGAGACTGCAGCGGTCCGGGCCGGGGGCTGAGAGAGACAGCAACGTCCCGGGGGCCTGTGGGGGGCGAGGAGAGGTTCTGAGCGTGGAACAGCACCGGGAGAGGCGGCAGCGGCTGCCCCTGCGCTCCCCTCACTGGAGCCGCGTGTCTCCCGTGCCGAATCCTTTTTTTTCCTGCGGTACCGCTCTGTCGCCGCTGATTCTTTGTTTCCAACTCTTCTTCCCTCCCGTCCCTCCCCTCTGTTCCCACCCGCCCGGGCACTGTGCTGCTTCTGTATGGCTCTGGATGGAGCACAGGTCGTCCAAAAGCCCTCTGAGTTAAGTGCAAGGTTTTGCCTCCTGGGTGCGGTGTCACTGCTTTGCTATATTTTAAGCTCGGTGCTGGCTGCTGCTGCCGTCCCCGGGGCTGCAAGCAGTGAGACTCACCGCCCGGCTCAGATCCGCGTGCTGTGCGAGCCGCTGCTGCCCCTGCACGGGGAGCGTCCCCGCGTCTGGGAAAAGCCGCGTGCGGAAAAGCTCTGCACAACTTTGTGAGCTGCGAGGAAGGACAGCAAAGTGCGCTCAGGGGCAGCTCTTTGGGCACCAGCGGCAGTGCGCGGTGTGGGGCTGCCGGAGGCCAACACCGGGCTGCGGCTCTGTGCTCTGCGGCTGTGTCCGGTCCGCCCGCCTGCCAGTAACGGGCTGTTGGTGGCACCGCGATGTCCCCGCGGCCCTGCGTGTGCCCTCCCAGCCGCTGGAGCAGCTCTCCTGCCCGGCTCCAGCCGCCCTCGCTGTGCCTTTCTTGCTTCTCTCTGCTCACTTATTGCAGGTGTGGATGTTCAGCACAGCTTTTTAAGCCCTCCCGGATGCTCCCGACAGCTCTTTCTTGGTTTTCTATCTAATGAAGTCTAGCCCGAATGTCTGATTTTCAGACGCTGACGATGCCGTGTCTTTCCCTTTCACTGTGTGTCCAACCCGCAGCCCCAGGGCTTCTCCTGACCCATCAGCGAGCAAACACGCTGGTGCTTCGTCCGAGGGCTGCACGGAGCACCGGTCTCCCAGCTGCAGCTGCTCACAGACTGCGGCCGTGTCTGCCTCTGCTGGCCCCAGAACAGAGCAGGGAGTCCCTCCATGTGACATCCCTATCCCTGCCACATAATGTCCCCAGCCCTTGCCTTGGCAGGCCGAGCTGGCTCTCGAGGTGCTCCTGGGGGCCCCTTCCAATGGTGCAGCCGTGCACTATGAAGTGCAATTTATCAGCACCAGAGGCAGAAGAGCTGAGTTGGCGAAAGATGGATTTATATCTTTTTTTCTAAAGTGGATTGAAATGCTGTGATGTGCCTCAGTTCTCTCACCACGGGTTTTCAGCAGTTTCCCTTTACTTTATTGATGAAGAGCAGCTGGAGCAGTTGTCTAGCAGTTCCTAGAGCAGGAACTGTGGGTGAGCGGGTTAAAGGTGGATTTGGAAACTAGACCCACAGTTTGTGCTTTTCTTCTGGTTTCAGAGGTGTGAGTGCGTTTTGGCTGAAGCGGAGAGGGAACAGGCACAGCCAGACTCAAGCCAGACACCTCGCTGCCGGTGCTTCCAGCAGGGCACAGGGAGAGCAGGGCGGGGGCACAGAGCTGGGGGATGGCACGGCTGTGGGTCCGCAGCCCTGTTCTGATGGGATGGAGCCGGTCTGAGCTCTGGGCTCTTGGGAGGGAAAGCGCTTTGTGCCGTGCCAGCGCGGTGCTGTGGCCATGGCTCTGCCCTCCTCCCGGTGTTTGCATTCACAGCGGCAGCGCGGGCGCTGAGGGCCCACAGGGGAATTCCTCACCCCCCGCACCCTGACGCGCTTTCTGCCTTGCAGCCTCTCCCTTCATCATCGCCATGCTGCTGGCCAGCCTCAACAGCTGCTGCAACCCCTGGATCTACATGCTGTACACAGGGCACCTGTTCCACGACCTGATGCGGCGCTTCCTCTGCTGCTCCGCGCGGTACCTGAAGGCTCGGCCGGCCTGCGAGCTGAGCGTGGGCAGGAAGAGCCATTCGTCCTCCTTCGTGCTCAGCTGCCGCAGCAGCAGCCAGCGCAGCCTGGCGCAGCCGCCCGCCACGTGAGGACACACCGGGCCGAGTGCTGGGAAACACTGGGACTGCGAGAGGGGAGTGCAGTGTAAATATGTAGGTGTACAGACGTGTGTGCGGGAGAGTGCGGGCAGCGCGCGGCGTCGGGCTGGGCAGCGGCGAGGGGAGCTCCGTGCTCAGGGCTGTGCGGGGCTGAGCAGCACATGAGCCCGTTCCCACTGGTGGCTTTAATGCACAGACCGTCATCAGAGCCCCTCCTGCACGGAGCTCATCTGGGACGGGGCTGAGGGTGGGCACCGCGGGCTGGCAGGAGTAATGCCAGCATGGGACTGGGGATCTGTGCAATAATACATCTGCTGAGCGTGCTCCAGGCTTCTCCTAAGGCATTTGGGTTACAGTGGGCTCCGTGGGGTTGAGGAGCTGCCATCTGGTCCCCCGAGGCCAAGCACTTTTCTGGGTTTGCAGCTGATAGCGTTTGATCTTTTCCACCAATGCAACCTTCTTGCTTTGTAACGCACAAAGTCATGCTCACAGCATGGGTTTTTTAATTGTTAAGGAATACCTGTAAATAAAACTTTCTGACCGTGTCTTGATGGAGGGGAGGTGCGGGAGGAGCACTGTGCCTAAGGACGAAGGCCATGGATGGCTGTGATGCATTTCACATGGTGTGAGGGTGCTGCTGAGCACAGGGCGGTGTGCTGAGTGCTGTGTGCAGTGCTCCATGGGCTGCATGAGGCGGTGCTGGGGGGGGCCCAGTGCTGCTCCCCTCACTGCCTGCAACCCCGTGGGTGCAGCAAGGCTCAGCCTTAGTGTTGGGAGTGGGTACAAAAAGCGCACTGAAATCTGTACCAGTTTCTTTTTTCACTGTCACCAACACATACATTGTCACCTGCCATGTTGTGGCGTTTCTTTCCATGTTTTTCCAGGAGCTTCAAGTGGGCTGTCAGCACACACAGCCCATCTCAGCACCTTCCACCAGACTGATATAAGGCGTTTCCAAAGCCTTTTTTCCCCCATGTTCATCTTCTTTCTCCCGGCAGTGGGGCAGGGCAGGGTGGGGTCCAGGGATTTGTCGCCACAGGACACCAACCACAGTCTCAAAGGGCCAAAGGGAATCAGAGGCACTGCAGCAGGGCAGCATGTGCTGCTTGTGGGGCTGTAGGGATGGGAGGTGGTGGGAGCTGGGCTGGGATTCGGCTTGGGGTGGGAACAAGTAGAACAACGGCTACACGCTAAAAAGAATATAATTCCAACATGGCTTTAAATTATTTTTATTCCAACAAAAACCTTTAAAAAAATACCTGTGATAAAGTGTTTTCAGAAACATTTTTTTCCTACAAACATTCAAATATCCTTTATTACATGCAGCCATCCCGAGGCGCAGTGCTGTGCAGTATCAGCGCTATGTTGCTGAGGGCAGCAGAGCTCCACGACCCCACAGCAGAGGAGCACCACGCAAACTATGCCTCTCTCCATGGCATCACACTGGGAGAGACTTTGGCCTCAAGTACTTGTTGGGAGCCGAGGGAAGAATAAATTGAGAATAATATCTTAACAGAGAGACCTCCTGGGCCCTGGTTCAGCACAGCGCTTCGGGCAGCACCAGTAGAGCACACAAGTGCCTCCGTGTCCTTGACATCCCAAGGACAGCTGTGCCCAGAGCCCCAGCACTGCAGCAGAGACCCGACTGCTGTGGTTGCACTGTGGCTGCTCGGGGACCGGCACAGCGCGGCGGTTGTGGTGCTGCTGGGATTTAGGTTTCCTTCCGCAGCACAACCCTGACGTTACTGCAGATCTTGGAGAGCGCCTCAAAGAGCGGGTCACAGAAGGTGTGGATGCAGAGGGAGTAGATGCGGCTGACGCACTGGATCTCAATCAGGTAGCTCTTGATGCAGGGCACCACCGCCCAGATATGGCAGAAAGAGATGAGGGCGAAGAGGAAGCCCCAGACCACAGCCAGGGGGATGCCCAGCACGGCCGAGAGCAGCCGGTAGCACCAATACTTGCTGACGGTGAAGGTGGTGTAGCTGCTTTTCCAGACACCGTCAAAGCTATACGTCCCCACGGGCTCAGCTATCACATCCTCGAAATCCACCTGGCATGGGATGGAGAGAGGGAGTGTTGGCACAAAGCAAGGTGCAGGAGCTGCTGTGTGCAGGGACAGCTCGGGGGAGGGAGTGGTTCCATCACAGGGTGAGCACAGATGTGATGCCCAGGCTGGAGGGGCCTCGTGCCCAGCACTGCACCGTGCCCACAGGCACAGGACATGGCCACAGGCAGGGGTGGGCACAGCCATACTTAAGGAAGCCAGAGCCCATTCCTATGTTCTTTTAGCATTCAAGGACATAAGCTGCCCACACGCAGGAGGTGTCTGTAAAACCCCACGGTCCTCCTGATCTACAATTTTCTTATTATACATCTAGAGGCGAGATACCCAGTTCTGCCTGTTTGCATTCTGCTGAAGAGGGAGGGATCAGCCTGGCCATGTCCTTGCAGGGATATCATTGCTATACGCGGCCATTGGGAGCATCTCTGCATTGCAAATATTCCTAAAAGCCTCCAAATCATGCACAGACCTCACTGCGTTGGAAGCCATTTTTAGGGAATGCATGAACCAAGCCAATTCTCTTCAGAAAAAGCACCTTTCCTTGGTTAGGCTGACATGTCTGCTTATGCATTTATGTCCAACTGCAACATCTCTTCTGTTTTTGGAAGCTCTTTGATCATAAGATCATTCTGCATCACCTTGAATTTCCTGGGGCTGGCAGCAGGCACCAGGACAGACACTGACATGGGCTGGGAAAGAACAGCCCTGTGGGTGGGTGCAGGCGGGCACAGATGAGCAGCCCCCCTCCCCTCCAGACCCTGCCCAGCCGGGATCCAAACAGGTTCCAGCTGCCTGGCCAGCTAATCAGGGGATAATTAGTGAGGGCAGTGGCAGGCTATAAGAAGGAGTCTGTCCTTCTCTCTTCCTTTTGCTTCCTATGTATCAGGAGGGGCTATTGAGGAGAGATCGGACACCGGCTGAATCCTGAGCTGGGCTCTGCCCCACAGCCTTCAGCGAGTGCCCCCAGGCACCACCTGCACATCGTGCCTCGTGGCTGGGAGGAGGCTGGAGGCTTCAGGGTTTTGCTACGTGCTGCTGTGTGTGTGACAGGAATTTGCTGCCTGCAGGTGGGTGCCCTTCTGCCTGCGAGGCTGCTGCCCCTCCCTGTATGGCTCTGATGTACGCCCAGGGTGTTTTCTGGTGTGCTGTTGCCCAGGCTTTGGCTGCCCATGCTGTTCCAGGGCACAGCAGTGCCGGGGCTGTGGCTGTGCCTTTCCCTGCCCAGCTTATCATCTGGTCTATTTTTGGGGCTGGAAGAATGTGAGGTGGCTTCATCAAATGCTTTGAAAGCAGAGGAAGTAGCGTAATTACATGAGTTGGTGGGCTGGAAAATCCTCTGCAGGGTTTTTGGAGCTTGAGTAGGAAAAGGGGATGGGAATGGCCTGTGGCTGGGGAGAGGGCCTTGCTGTAGGCGCTGCGTGCTGCTCCTGCCCTGCATCCCCTTCCCACAGCTGGCCCTTATCCCCAGCAGCTCTGCACGGAGGTGGGCAGCGGTCAGGGCCTGCAGGCACACCTCCCCCTGCAGAGTGCCCAGCTCTGGCTGTCACTGCGCAGCCCCTCAGGGCACTGCCTGGGTTTCAGCTGGAAAACAAAGCGTTTCAGCACACAAATGCTTTTTGCTGCTGCCATCGAGGTCACAGCTTGCTCAGAAGTTTTGTGAGCAGTTTGGGCTGTGCCATCCCTCCTGGTGTGCCATGTGCTTTGATCTCAAAGTAGTTTTAATAAAACTCATCCCTCTCCTCCTGCCCTACTTTGGGCCAACCTTACCCCAGTGTTAGTCTAACAAATCCCATTACATGACTGACAGAGCAGACAAGTTTCAGTGGCCAGTGCTTAGGAAGAGGCTTTTCTTTTCCCTTTCCTCTCTCTCCTCTCCCTTTTCAGAGACATGTGCTCCTTTTGATCAAAAATAGAGGTGGGTTGCTGCACTCTATGCTGGCATGCAGGGGAAACGGTCTTCTTGCAAACAGGACAGTGCTCATCTCAGTGCTCTGCTGCTCGGACTGCTGAGCCTTGAACATTAGCGACTTCTCAACTTTTTTCAAAGGTTCCCTTTCAAGCAGCGGTATGGGCTGACCCCATTTTATTTTTGGCTACCCACTGCTGTGACCAGTGAGGGCAGCCCCAAATGTTTTCAGGCCCGTGGAGACGGGCAGGACATTCAAGGAATAGAACTACAGCATCAGTGGGGCCATGTGCACTGTAGGGCCAGAGGCTGTGGCTGTTCTTCTCCCCCCACCACCTGCAGTGCAGCCCCTGCCCTTGTGGCAGCGATGAAGCCCTGGCTGCTTACACTCCGTGCAATGGGGAGGGAGCTAGTGTCCTAAAAGCAGTGCTCAGGAAGTCCTTACCTTTACAACGTCTTCGTTGATCCTCTTTGGATCTCTGTTCACCAGGTCGATCTCCTTGATGTGCTGGTCCTTGATGATGATCCTCTCCTCCAGCTCTCTCTGTTCCTCAGCCATGGCTCTGGTGCTGCTGGCTGCAGTGCTGGGGCAGTGCAGAGGGCAGGCTGTGAGAGCTGAGCAGCTGCCCCACGCCCTGGCTGTGCTCCAGGCTAAAATTAATGTTGTGTTGCATCGGTGCCCTTAAAGGGGCTGTGCTGGAGGGACCCCGTGGCCTGGGGGGGGCTCTGGGGGCTGACACATCCTTGGCTAAAGCTGCTGTGGTGTAGTTTGTAGGTGTCCTCAGCACACACTGTGTGGGTGTCACTGGAGCAGGTTGCATGGAGAGGTTGAGGATGCCCCCTTCCTGGCAGCACTGAAGGCGAGGCTGGATGAGACTGTGAGCAACCTGGTCGAGAGGGAGGTATCCCTGCCTATAGCAGGGGGTGGGAACGAGGTGATCTTAAAGGTCCCTTAAAGCATCCTATGGCATTCTATGAGACAGTAGCAAAATGGGTGGGAAATAACCATGCAAACCCGTGAGGCTGTGTGAGGGTAAATGGCACTGGTAGAGATGGGACAAATGCTGTGAGGTGAATGAGTGGGAGGTGTTGGGCAGATGGCAGCCCTGGCTGCTGCACTGGGACAGGCTTCAATAGCCACGTCCTGGTAATGGGCATTCAAGCTGAGCTTTCACCAAAGCTAAACATGGAGATGGACAGTGATGGGTGCTGCTGTGAGACAAGCAAAGCACACAGTGCTGCTGTGTTTGGGTCTCGGGGGCAAGGAGTGTGACAGCCATCTCATGGAGAAGCAATGCTGCTCGGCTGGGGCCCAGCACTGGATTTAGGAGTGCAGCTGCTGCGTGGTGGGGAGCTGGATCTGCTCTGCTCTGCCCCACACTACTGCCCACCTGCCAGTGCAGGGCTGCTGCAGTGGGGTTGTGTGGGGCCTGCAGAGCTGGGTGCAGCCCCATGCCCTGTGGTGTGCGTCATACTCTGCCTTTGGGCTGCAGCTGGGTGCTGCAGGCATGCGGGTCCGGTGTCCAGGGTGTGGGAGGAGGAACATGAGAGCTGGGCTGTCTGTGTGCAGCCAGCAGCCGCCTGGGGTAGTGCTGGGAGCTGCCTGTGGGGATATAAATAGGTCGGGGTGCTGTCAGAGTGCAAGTGGGGCACCTCACAAGTTGTGACGCACAGCTGGCAATGGGTGAAAAATAATGCTGGTTTGTTAGCAATTAGTGGCAACCAGGAGCTGAAGTGCTGTGTGTAGGCAATAATGCATTCGCTGCAGGTCTGCCCTGCTGGAGGAAGGGGCTGATGCAGAATGCTGCTGTGCTGCACTCAGGGCACACCGAAGTTCTAACTTTTCCTTTTGGGATGTTTGCTAAAAACGTGACAGGCTTCCCTCTGCAGCAACCAAGCTCCCATTGCCCTCCCAGGGTTGGCCATACATGGTCTCAAAGAGGGAGTTTCTTTTCCTAAAGCGATTATCAAGATCTGAGCTGGCCTGTGGGCTGCAAGGACCGTGCTGTGAATTCAGAAGCCTTGTTAGAGGTCAGCAAAATAACCTGCTGCTTAGGCCCAGCTAGTGAAGTAGATTTATGTAGAGCAGAAAGGAATAAAGCTAAAATAAAGTCCAGAGAAATCAAAGCTCTATGGAAAGAAATAGATGACAGTGTTGGTGAACAGCATGGCAAAACAGGGAGCTTGTGCTGGGCCCCGAGAGCACACAGCATGGAGGGCGGGGGAACAGCAGTGCAAAGCAGTGCTGGAAATCAGGGGCAGAGTGGGGGAAGGAACAATGCCCAGCTCAGTCTGTGTCGTGGGGGAGAAATGAACAGAGCTGTTGCAATTGAGGGGAAGCTGTTGCCAGGTGGGATGGTGCTGTTTGCGGTGCTTGGAGCAGAGCTCTCCTTGCATCTTTTCTAAAAAAAAAAAAAAAAAAAAAAAAAGCAAAACAAAAGCTCCTTTTCATGTCTCCCTCCTGTGATCTCCTTGGGGCCCTCTCTCTGCTGCAGGTGGGAGCTCAGTGTCAGTGTGTGGGGTCTGGTGGGGCTGGGTTGGATCTTGCTGCTCAGACCCGGTGCCAGGAGCATTGGGGCTGCACTGGGGGCTTAATGGCGTGGCCAAGAAAGTGGCTCCGGAACAAAAGTTTGAGTAGTAGCTCCGTCATGTGCAATGTCAATTAAAATTAAATTTTGAGGTGGAAGTACAGAAAAACATTCATTTATCATTTGAGTCTCCTTAGTTAGTTTCAAATCAAAGCAGATTGCCCTTTAAAGCAGAGCAAAACCTGTGGTGTTTGAACACCCATGAGGGCATGGATTCAATATCCAAGTCATTCTCCATTCCTGCCTGTGTTACAGATGCTCAGGTGGGAGCTCAAACTTCTCACACGGCAGTGGGGGCTGCATGCCAGGAGCAGAGGGACAGCTTCTCAGCACAGAGCAAGGAAATGGCCTGCAGTCAGCAATTCTCCTTTGTTTGAATGGCTGTAAGACTTCTTTGGTTCAGATGTGCACGTCCTGGTTCTCATGGGGCTGCAGCTGGAGCAGCTCAGTGCTGGCAGTGTGACAGTGCACCCAGTGGCTGTGAGGGTGCTCTGTGGATGTGGGCTGTGTGCAGCTGGCAGTGGGCACCCAGGTACTGCGTGTGGTGCTGGGTTCGATCGGCCCAATGCAATGGGCATCATAGGAAACATGAACAGCTGTATTTTTTGTGCCATAGCAGCTCAGCAGGCACGAACTGAGCCCATGCCTTCTAACTGTATCCTATTTCCTAATCACACCCTTATGGCCATGGGCAAAGCTGTGTTTTAAATGATGTTTTAAATGTTGAATAAATGTCCTATTTTAAGTTGGAAGGGAATAATGAAGTGAATCAGGTTCTGGGGCAGTCAGGGTGCCTCAGCAACACAGCTGCTCCTTCAGTGTCCTCAGCTGTGGGGTCCTGGCTGTGCTGCAGGGTTGGTGAGCTCCAGGGGCTGGGGGCTGTGCTGGGAGAGCAGAGGGTCCCTGGCTGAGCTGCTACAGCACTGCTGGGCAGTGCTGAGCCTGTTTCAAAGGCAGCCCTCCCTTGCTGTGGGCACAGGGAGCTGCCATGCAGCAAACTCTGCCCTACTCTGCCTGTGTTCTCAGCTCCTCTCAGTCGCAGTGCTTATCTCTCTCCCCAGAACTCTAAATTCTTCTGGATTTTCATTTTAAAATAGCCTTGTTTTGCTTTGCCTTATCTAGTGAGACCTTCTCTTGATTTATCTCTTGTCATACCCAATTGGGTGCTCCTGTAATCAGATTTAACCAGTTCATGTGCTGCTGATGAGAACTGGGGTCCTATCTCACCACTGGCTATTTATTCTGGTGAATGAGGCTTGATTAGTTTTTTTCCTTTAATCAAAACCCATGCAGCCATAGAATAATGCTTTCCCTTTCAGCAGAGATGAACTGCTGCAGTCTGTGAATCTGGGCTCAGGTAGTGAGGAGGGACAGTGCCAGTGCATGGATGATTGTGGTCACTGCTCAGGTGGGAGTTTTGCATCACACTGTGGTGAAGGCAGTCACAAACCTGGCAGCTAAAGCTGTCTGGCAAGCACATGATCCCCCCTAGCACCTGGGAAACACGTTGCTACCCCTATAGGAATGTCTGACAATTCCCTTCCAGCCCAGTAGGATGCGTGGGGTTCTCTTGCCTGTATGCTGGTAGAGCTATGCACAGAGATATGTGGCCCAAGGATGGTGCCAGGAGCCCAGCCCTTCTCTGAAGGCAGCTAGGGTAATCTGAGCCTTGAGTAAAACACTGTGTGAAGTGTTTGTACAAGGCAGCCAAAAATAAAATGCAAACCTGAAAAGCAAGGCATGTTACCCCTCATAAATAAGAGAAGATGCTGCTTTTTGGGTGATGTCATTGCAGAGATGCGCGGAGCGCTGCTTGCGGAGCTGATCGATACTGTGGCATGCCCAGAAGGCTCCTGGTGCACACAAATCAAATTGCCCTTTCCAGCCCTGGGAGGGAGGTTAGGCCCTTAATAACAGAGCAGAATATAGAGGCCTATTTCTAGCACCAGGAGCTTTGCATGTGAAAAGCTTCAGCTGCTCTTCCCTCTGTTCCTGCTCCTGACCTATTGTAGCTCTGCCCCACAGCAGTTGCCCAGAAGCTAAATATTGTGATGGCCCCAGGTGCCCAGCCAGCTGCTGGCTGCTTCCCCCCAAAATAGCAGTGGTAGAGCCAAGGCTGGTGGACATCTGGGGCTCCTGTGGCTCCAGCAGGAGCTGGGTGGGTGCTGTAAGCTAGAAGGAATGCTGTCAGTCTTGGCAGGATCTGTGTCCCCACTGAGTGCACTGCTGAATGCAGTGCTGAGGCGTGGCAGCTGCAGCCCCATGGGAAGTGCTGCCCACTGCCTCGGGATGCTCTGTGCACAGCGTCACCTAAGCAGCTCAGAGGGCACTGCCCAGACTGAGCATAGGTGCAGACCGTGCCCAGATCTGTGCAGCAGTGCGATCACCCAGCCTTTAAAATCTGCTACGTGTGGCAGAGACCTGACCTTGTGGGAGCTCCTGTGAGGGCCCAGCTGGGGGTGGGGGGCTGGGGACAGTTCCTGAGTGAGCTGGAGGTGCTGCTGCTGCTGCTTGGAATTTAAAGCTCAGCACCTTGTGCTGTGCTGTGGAGGTTGGGTGCTGCAGCAGGTCAGGCGCACACCTCACCCTGCTGACAGCTCTGCTTTTTTCAATGCTTCAGTATATGGTTTTCAGCCTGATTTACTGCCTGGGAAGATGGGTTTTGGAGCAGCAGTGAGACTTGGTTATTGCTAGAGCCCAGTGTCAGCTATGCTCCAATTCCTGCCCTCGATAACAGACAGCACACGAGTGCTTTGTCCCAGCCCATCACCTCAGGCCCTGCAGCGCCCACAGCCGCTGTTAATGCTGCACAGAGCTGGGGGCACGGCAGCGGCTGCTGCAGAACAGTGGGGCTTCCTGGTGCTGACAGTGTGCTGCTGCTGCCCTCCTACACCTCCCTTCCACATCACTGCAGCACGTGGAGACCTGCGCTGCAGCCAGGTCTGCCAAGCTCCAGCTGCTCCTCGCGGGGAGCAGCACCAAGGAAGGCCTTATCCCTGGGAGGTGCCAAATCACACCCAGAGGAACCGTTACCTCTGTGTTTCTTCTGCTAAACCTCAGTTACTGAAAACAACCCACGTGCCTTGTGCAAACATTGTGACATTTTGTTATTCACACTATGCACGATAAGGAGTTGTTTTAGGGACTGTGGTGCAGGATTTGTTTACTTTGGATGTCAGTACAGATTCGGCCTTTGGAGGAAGCACTGTAACTCCGTAGGAATGTGGATGCTCTCATGTCTGCTGGAGCACAGCCAGGACCTGGTACCCAGTGTGTGGTGTTTTGGGGCACAGGGCACACGGGGCCATCTGGAACGCATGGAAAACGGGTGATTTTGCCAGCGTCTGCTCAAGAAGAGCTGTGAAGTTAAAGACATGTCAAGTCTTTAAATGGAGAACCACAGCATCACACATTGCCTCACAGCACCGTGCTGTGCCCAGGTGCCTGTGGCTCTTTTTCATGTTTCTGTGATGGATAGATGCTCTGCAAGCCTACCTGTGCTCTATTCATGGCAACACTTTGGCTTCAAGGCAAGACAGTAAAGGCTGCAATAATGGAGCTTTCTCCTTGTTTGCATCCAAGAGCCAACTGCTGTGCCATGCCGTGCCCTGGCCTGCACTGATGGCCCATGAGCAGCCTGTGCTTCATGCTGCAGTTTTGCAGGAGCTACCCCAAGCCATTTGCATTTTTATGGAAGTTGGCTGCCCAGGACTATTTATGACAGCAGAATTGACTGAATTAATATTCATAGACTTCCCCCAACCATATGCTGTAAATCGTGGTGGCTGTGGCAGTGTGCCCTTGCTCAGATCACAGTGATTCCTTGGGTGGTGTTGAATGGTATTTGTGCATGAACTTAAGGTTTCCTGAAAGAGCTCTGTGCTCTTGGGACAGATGGGAGCTGTGCCATCGCTGCTGGGATGGGAGTGAGCCTGCTGCTTGTGGGATAATGTGAGAGATGTGGGCTAAGAGCTGTGTGGTGCTGAGCCTCACGTGAGCCCTCGATGTGTTCCTAGGGATTGAGGTGGCCCTTTGTCCCTTTGAGCTAATGGAGAACTGAGCCTTGGGATGCACTAATGGGCAGAGCTCTTCTGGGCTGGTGGATCCAGTGTGTCAGAATCAAAAGGGATGAGTTTTGTGTGTGTAAATCCCTCGTTGGAACTGGTATCCGTATGTGGAAGAAAGCGATGCTGCTCTTCTCCATCCGCGCACTATTTCTGGTGTTCTCTAAAGTCATGCCCAAGACTCGCTGGTATTTCATGAAAATGCTCTCTCTTTGAGGGGAAAGCAGCACCAGAGTGCCAGAAAAATAGATACTCTAATAGCCGTGTGATTGGATAAATGTTATTCTTTCCCTTGTTTTTGTAATAAGAAAAGGAATTTCATGAGAAAGCTGTGTCACCACAAAGACTGATATCTACCACCATTTAGCATCACTGCTCAGATGTGGAAAGAGGAAAGTTGTACATCCCTGATGGAAGCAGCAAGCAAAGCATGGCAGAGCTGCCTGGTGCTGTGCCACAGCCGTGGGGCCTTGTGAAGCCAACCAACGTTGCTGGTTGCAGACGCCCTGCTTCCACCTGGGTGGTGCAAACAAAAATGTGTTTAATGTTTTCAGCTTGATTTTATTTCGGTGCTGTTCTGTGGGTGCTTTGAGGATTAACACACAAAGAGATGCTTTGCTTGTGTACCTGCTGTGAGCAGGTTTTGCTGTTTGTGCTGTGTTTGCTGTTGCTGCCCCTGCCGCTTTGCTTTTTATCCTTTGGCATTATTTGTAGAACATCTGTGAAATGACAGCAGTGTCAGCCCAGTGGGTCTGAACACGTGGAGGACCAATGCACTGCATTCCCTGATGAGGCCTTGAGGAGGCCGTTGGCTGGAGCTGCTCTGTGATGAGCAGTGCCTGGTAGTGAGATTGTACTTGATAGGGCTTAAAATAGCACAGCTGCAGGTCTGAAATGGAATGGCTCAAGAAGTCTGAGGTAAAGTTTAAAACGAATTTGAGCTGTCAAAAGCAGGAAAGAGCATTTGAAAACATAACAATCTGTTTTCCCGGTTACTCGTGCAACCAAATCAGCTCACCCATGTGTCATCTACAGTCCGATTCCTTTTATAGTAAAAACAAATATTGGAGGGACTCAGGGCCAAACATTGCTCTTTTTTTGGGTCAATCTGCACTGTTGGCATCAATTTCAGTGCTGCTGAGCTATCAAATTTGGACCAAAGCCTGGAGAAGTGAGGGTGGTTGGCACCTTTGGGGCTGGGCTGCAGCCCTGCCACCTTGCAGCAAGTTCCTTGCATCCCCAGCATGGCTTCAGCTGGCATCATGTTGTGGTGCATGGCATGGGCTGGGCAGGGTGCGTGGTGCATGATGATCTAACGTGCACTGCAAGCACATCGCCTGCTGCTTCTGCTGGAGTGCTTCAAGCATCCCTGCAGGCAGGGGGGAATGGGCTTTGAGTAGCAGCTGCATCAGGACTAGTGGCTGGAATGGGCAGGCTGCTGGCCTGGTATGGGTAGAATCACAGAATCGTGAAGGTTGTAAGAAACCTCTAAGATCACTCAGTCCAGCTGCCATCCCAACCCCTCCATGTCCACTAACCACATCCTGGAACCCACAGGGTGAAGAAATTCAGGAGTGAGGAAAGAGGCAGAGCAGGGTCGGTGCTGGGCAGGTGCTGGCTGTGCAGCAGAGCTGCCGGCTCCTTGTCTGTAGCTGAGCACTTCTGCCCCCTGGGGGGATTGCCTGGCCAGTCCTGTGGGGCTTCCGTGCTTCTGAAAGAGCAAATATGAAGCACTGTACTTGGGGGGTTACTACTTCTGTAACTGCTGCAGCAACAGAATACTCATTAACGGAGTCAGTCAGCTTAATTTCTTCAGCTTTAGAGTGTAGGAAGATGGGGAGTCGCAGGTGGATGGTTGGACTGGATGATCTTATAGGTCTCTTCCAACCTTAGTGATTCTGTGATCCTAAAACTGTCTTTCCATAGCAATACTCGCACAAGAAATATGTGACCCTATGAGCCAAAATGGGCCTTGGACCAGGACCCAGCTGGCTCCAGAGGGGCTGGATCAGTGCAGATGAAGGTTTTGGAGCTGAGATGTTTGTGGTGGATCAAAGCAGTCCCATTTGGGCAGGGGCTGCGAGGCGCCTCGTGCTCCCTGTGCTGTGCCCACAGAGTGCTGCTGCAGTGAGATGTGCTGCAGCGGAGGGGGGGGGGGGGGGGGACGCACATCGGTTTTGGAGAGGTTTCCCTAAATCCATACCTAAATGGAATTGAAACTGTGGGACCGGGATTCCTGAGATTTCAGAACTGCTCTGCGTTCTGCGGTCGGGTCCCTCGCAGCGCTGACGGGCGGCCTCGCAGCGCCCCCTGGCGGCCGCGTTTGGCTCCACAGCCGCTCCTGGCGGGTGGCGGTGGTGACACCGCGGCGCGGGGCCGCGCGGAGTCTGATCTCTGCTGCACGGCCTCACACCCAACCCGCTGCTGCTGGTGTTGCTCTTTTTTTTTTTTTTTTTTTTTTTTTTTTTTTTTTAATTGCTTAAATAAAATATTGTAAGTTTTGTTGCTTACATACATGATGAGCTGTATTATATCTTCTGTACGCAGCCCGAGGTGATTCCCTTTGCTGGGTGCAGCCCAGGCCCCTCGGCAGCCACACCAGAACCTCCCTGCATGCACCTTAAACGAAGCATGGAAGTTGCTAGTGAATCTGATTGGTGTTTTCATGCGATTTAAAGCTTCCAGAAGATCACACCTACTGTGCACCAAACCTCCCGCTGCTCCCAGCACCCCGTGTCCCCGAGGGCGCAGCCCCCCCTGCAGAGCCAGCTGCCCGCACTGCTGCTGCAGGTCTGAGCACTGACCTGCTGTGCCACAGCAGTGAGCTGTGCTGTGCACACCCACCCAGCACACGTGTGCAGCACTGAGGTGGGTGTTGCTACGATGGGCCCCACGGTGTCAGCAGCCAGAGCTCCGTCGTGCTTCAGGGCGGGCTTCTGCTGGGGGCGCCTGTTCTGACAGTTATTTTTACTGGTTAGAACAACTGTTTTGTGCTGCGCTGTTTTATTTATTGCTTCTTCCCTTTGTGACTTAATGATAAGAGAAGATAACTGTGGTTCTGGCAGGAAGCATTGTTTTTCTGTTGAAATACCATTAATAGCTGCAGATAAAGGATTAGCACTCCAGCTTGGCAAAGGCCTGCTTTGCTGTTTGAAGTACTTTGGGGGGTGTGTGTACTTTGGGTGGGCAAGGTGCCACGAAGAATGATTGGTACCCATCCAAAGAAGCTAAGCCCAGCTATGGGGATAAACCAGGACAGAAAAGCTTATTCCCTGGGTCAGGGCCAGGCATTTCCCTGGGACACACACCTGGCTGCTGCCATCCTGCTGGGCAGTGCCCATAGGACACATCTGTCCCATCCCTATGGGCTGCTCCTGCTGCAGTGTGGGGATGCACAGGAGGGGTGCAGGGTCTGCAGGTGGTGGCAGAGGAAAGCGTGGGAGATGAAGTGTATCCCTGTGCTCTGAGTTCAGGCAGCCTGTGGTGTGCTGGCACTTTGCACGGGTAGAAGAGGTGTGAGGGAATTGCTGCTGGTGGCACAGCGGTGTGGCTGCAGGTTGGCTGGTAGGCAGCAAGGCTGGAGCAAATGAAGGGTTTTGGTGTGTGGGGGGGCAAGGGAGAGCCTGCATTTGTTCCAGCCAAGGGAACAACCTTGGGCTTGTACCACAGAGGAGTGGGCATCCACCGCTCTGTAACTGTGTTGGGGGAGATCTGGTCAGTGAGATGAAGGCTGTGCTGTGCGCTTAGGTCCAAAGGAAAGTCCAAGGTGGGACTCATATTTAACAAAATGCTGCTTAATTGAAATACCTCTCACGATGGGGGCTGTGAGCTCATGCCCTTGACTGTATGTTCTTCATTAGATGCTAATATGGTGCCTGAAGAAACTCTAATGATGTGGTGCCCTGTGAAATATTGCTGTCACTGATGCTGCTGGAAAGTAATTGAGTTCTGAGGTTCCTTAATTTATGAATGAAAAGAGCTTTGATTAGCTTAAGAAATAATGAGGCTGCAGGAAGTGTGTTTAATAAGATGGAGAGAGTGACTCAGTGCAGTGCTGGGGACACTGCATGCTGCCATTGCCAGCTGTAGGGAGCTGGGGGGCTGATGGTGATCAAAGATGGAACTTTCCCAAACTTTTGGCTGCGGGTTCAGTCCTAAATCCATTGGTTTATCAGGTGTGAGCAACTGCTGCATGCAGTGTTGTGTCTGCTGGCTGCTTCAGTGCATCCCCACTGCACAGCACGACTTGTTGGGCAGCAGTCTGAGTGCTGAGCTTCCCAGCTTTGGTCAAAGCCCATCTCAGTCTTACTGCTGCTTTAAAGCAGAGCTGTGTGTTCATGTTTATGCACTATTGTGATTTCCAACACCACCACCATAGCAACAAGTGTGCTATTGATTTGCTCAAGATTTGGGATATTTTTAACCAGTCATTTAAGCCATTTGTATTGGACTGGAACTTGGTACTTAGGCTCTTATCTCCATCTTTTGTTGTAAATGTTTTTTTAAAATCCTTTCCATATTGCAAATGAGTGACCAGGTTCTCTTTGTAGCACATGAAGAAGAGCAGTACAGCTTGGAATTAACATGAAGGATTTGCTGCAGTAGTTGCAATAAGAACTTTAGTTATGGTTGTGGTTTAACCTGGTGGGTGGCTCAGCACCACTCAGCTGCTCACTAATCCCCTTCTCCCTTCCCCCCCTTCCCAGTGGAGAACTGGGGGGAAAAAACCCAGTAGAACTTGTGGGCTGGGATGAACCTATTAATTAAGATAAAGGTAAAGGTTAACAGTGATGACAATACATGTATGTATGTAACAAGTGATGCACACAATTGCTCACCATCCCTGTCAGATGCCCAGCTTGCCCTCCCACCCCGAGCAGCAGGAGGAAGAGAGCAGAATCCCCCCCTTTCTAAGCTCTCCCCACGATGTCACACAGTACGGAATGTCCCTTTGGCTGGGCTGGGTCAGCTGTCCTCCCTGCATCCCCTCCCGGCCCCTTGTGCCCCATTGTAGGGCAGTGGGGAATAGTGAGTGTCCTTGGCTGCATGCAGCACTGCTCAGCGACAGCTGGGAACATGGCTGTGTTACCAGCACTGCTCCTAAAACCACAGCACAGCATCGTGCAGGCACTGGAGGAAAACAACTCCATCCCAGCTGAACCGAAGGCAGGAGCCTGACGAGCAGTGGGGCATTTCCAACACAGCACGTGGCTGCTGGTTGTCATAGAAAGAAACACGGGAGGTGAACCTGGGCTCCTGGGAGGAAGGAGGAGGCTCTGAGAGATGAGCCCGGTGAGAGGGGCTGACGGCGCATCCCGGCCGGCGGTGCGGGTTGCGATGCGCGCTGTTTTGCCCGCATTCCTCTCTCCCACAGGTGGGATTTCTGTGATCAGCTGCCGCGCTGTGAGCGGTCATTGCAGGAAAGCCCGGCAGCGGCGCACGGTGTCAGTGTTGCTCCATGGCAGCGCCGTGCGGAGCCGGGCCGGGAGCTGCGGTTGCGGGCTGCGCTCGGGGCAGCCGGGCTTTAGAGCGGGGGAACCGCCGGGCCGCTGTTTTCCCAAATGGGGAACGTGAGAGACTTAGGAAATGATCCTCAGGTGGTGATTAAAGAAGGTGCTGTTCTGTTTTGTTGAAGTGACTCCATTAAGTTTGAAACAACGGAGGTGGTACCGTGCATCATCACTGTGAGTCCCTGCGGGATCTGAGTCGCTTTTCGGTGAGTGTTTCAGATCCCATCTCCTCTGAGCCCCAACTGTGGGGCTGCCACATAAATGGCCATCGCTCATGGCTGTGTAAGAAGGAGCAGCACTGCTGGCTTGTTCTGCTTTTAATCGTAAGTCAGTTTCTTCTGTAAGTTGTCCACACAGTGGGGTGAGCAGGGAGGCTTCAAGAAACCTCTCAGTCTGAGCAGTGCTGCTGGGACAAGGTGGTGGTGAGCCCTGAATGTGGGGTTCCTGGCACAGCTAGCATCCAGTGATGGCCATGAACCAGTGCTGTTCCCATAGGAGCCAGCACAGTGCCCACAGCCACCCCGACAGTGCAGGGATTCAGTAATTATGGCTGATTGATGAGTGAGCTTTGGGCAGGAGGCGCAGTAAGAAGCTGGGAACTGTAACCAATTCCATCATTTATTTAGAGGTGATCTTTAGCAAATGACAAAGCAATCGTAATTACCAAATGAAATACCAGGGAAATAATTTCCCAGGGATGTACTGGAAGCTGCAGGTAGCTGTGGTTGTCATCGCTCCTTTTACCTTTTGGAGCCCTGACAAACATTAGCTGATAACATGATTTCTCTCTCAGAAGCTGATTTTGAATAAATATTACGATTCCACTCCATCTGATTCCTGCAAGGATGTGGCAATCTCTGTTGCTCCTATTACAAACACAAAAGCAGAATTTCAGCTAGAACATACTGTCTTTTTGCCCACAGGAAAGACAAGAGCTCCCATTAAGAATGAGAGTAAATTGAAAGACCAAAATAAACTTAGAGGGAGACGGCTTAATTTTCCATGTGGTCTGTCAAAACTGGCTCTTCAGCAGATTTCTGTCTTCCAGCTCAATTCCAGCCTATAATTTCCACTTCTCAGCACCAAAAGCAGCTTGCTCACCACCCCGAGCATCTTTTCACTGCGTGGAAAAGCAGGTGCAGGGAATGTCCTGCTGTGCCAGACCCTTGGCACTATGCAGCACCTCCAGGCTGCCTTCTGCTGGCATCTTCCTCACGTTTCAGTTTTGGAGCTTGCCTTTGGCTGCAAGTCCAAGAGCTTTTGGAGAGGAGGAGGGTTATTGTGCACCCAGTGCCTGCCTGGGGTACCCAGCATGGGGCTGCCAAGCAGGTGGGAGGGAAATGAGGCAGTGCTGCCCCTCCCCGGGGTGCTGCAGGGACTGCCTGTGCTCAGAGCTGGGACCGGCCCTGCTGAGCACTGGGCTGTGGGGAGAGATTTCCTGTGCTGGGTGCCTTCCTTTCTTGTGCTCTGTCATTAAATGATGCCTATTGACAGCGCCGTTCTCAGTCCAGCAGTTTCTAACTGATGCCTTTCTTCTCCTGCTTTATTTATCAGTTTTCATGGGTTACTACATAAGCTATAATGATATAATTTAAAATCTATCCAATTATGAAATCCAGTTGAGAAGGTTTCCATTTTAAAGCACCTGCTACCACCCCTTGACGGCTACTTCTGCCAGTCTGGCTGGGGGGTTGGGATCCTCACCCCTCTTTTTTTTTTCAGCACCTGCCTTACAAGCACCTCTCTTACAAAGCCTGTGGGAGAGCTGCAGGCCTGGGGTTCAGTGCAGCTCTTGTGCTTGCAGCACAGACGAAGATGAGGCAAACAGACCCTGAGAAATTCAAGAATGTGCAGAGGAACAGGAAGAAACCGACATTCCTATTTAAAAAGAAACTGCACCAGCCTCCTATCCTCCTCTGTGATTCTGCATCCATCTCGTGCTGCATGGAGCCTGGCCAAGGATTTGTGCAGGGGTGGTGCTGGCAGACCTGAGCAGGTAAGTGCGTGGCTGGGGAGCATTGCATGCTCCTGGTGTCTCATTGAGATGGTGTCTGGGCAGGCATGGGAAAGCATGGTGGAGGGCTGGAAATCTTGTAAAAGAGAGCCATTCTTCCACCTTAAATGGGATGGTGAAGGAGGAGATGAACATGTGAAAGATGGGGGAAAAGCATATAGCAGGGGCTGACATTTCAGAGTGAGTGGGTAGGGTAGTGGTTCCTTCCTTTGTGAAGAAAGTGTTTTCCAATGCTGCTTCCAAAAGAAAAAACAAGTTTTTTAATGTGCAAAGGAGATGAGTGCACCTGTGTGTGCAGGGAGGTGCAGGGGCAGAGCTGGGCGCAGCGCCTGGGGGCTGCAGGGCTTTGCAGCAGCTCCAGGAGATGCCTGTGGTGGTGGTGTGATGCAGGGGCTGCCAGGCTGCGTGTGTGCTTGTTTTGGAAGGGTGCTTGAATGCACCAGCAGCATGCACGTGGTGCTTTGTGTATTGCTGCTGTTACCTGCAAACAGGCCCTCCTGCTCACATCAAGCTGTCGGCATGGAAGGGTGGCAGATGCAGCACATCTGCATGGTTCCCTCTGGAGGGCTCTGCAGCAAAAGAAAGTGCAGACACTAATGGCCTTTGTGTGGCAATGCATGTTTGAAAGGGATTTTAGATGCCTGGTTCTGTACTGGCTACTCACCCATGACGTGCCTGGCACAATGGCGCTGGGCAGCCAGGCTCAGCCATGGTGCCACACTGCCCTGCAGAGTGCTGTGCCCCAGTTCCAGCCATGGGGCAGCCATAGGGCTCAGGTGCTGCTCCACAGCAGCACACAGGAGCTCACCTTGCCTTGCTTGAAGGGCTACATGTGGGGGAGCAGTGAGCCAGGCTGCCTCTGCACCCTGGGGAGACCTCACAGCTTGCAGCTGGGCAACAAAACCATTGAGAGACCCAAACTGTGGCAACATCAGCGCATACCAATGGGTGTTGCTTGGTGCACCTGGAAGGTGTATTGTTAAGAAAAGCAAGAGAGAGCACATCAATAGATGGCAATGCCCCCAGGTGCCAGGTAGCTTGCTGGGCTGGGAGTGCAGAGATGTGGAAGACCACACAGCACTGTTACAGTAAAGGGGGATGAAACATGGGTGCTTTTCTTTTGACTCACAAATAGTGATGGACCAGACGGTTTGGATAAGCAATCCAAATAGCCTAAATAATCATTGGGCCAGATTCTTTCAGGACTGAGCAGTTGCTAATGGTTGTTCAGAAACAAATACAAAACCCACTTCGTCCTCATGGAGTCATTTCTGAAGCATGAGATAAACTGCATCCTCTGCTGCTGCCAGGGTGGGGAGCACGAACAGTGCCCTCATAGGACACCACACCCCGATGCTACCGTGAGGGCACCTGGGACAGGAGCTGGCTCTGTCTGCTTTCCCATCCCCAGGGGGTGCTTTGGCTGTCCCCAGCATACCTGCTTGAGAGGGGGTTTGAGAGCAGCACTGGGCAGTGACAAGCAGCCATAGAGGATGTCAGCCCCTCCTGTGCTCTGAGAGTGCTCCTGTGTGAGCATCATCAGGTGGAGCATCCCCATATGGAACATCTCTGTAAAGAGCAGCCTAGTATGAGCAACTCTGTGTGGAGCAGCCCTACAAAGAATGTCCCTGGAGGGAGATCCCTGTATGAAACAGGTCTGTATGAGTGTACCTGCAGGAAGCATCCCCAGCAAGGCACACATGGAGTGCTGACGGTCCCCTGTCCTGGTCCTGCAGTGCCCTGTGTCAGCCTCCCCCGTGCTGTGACGGAGGCCTGGCCATTCCTGGCATGTTTTCAGTAGAAGAGCATTGGCTATATTTAGATAAAAAATAAATACATTCTTGGCTGGTGCACAATTTTTAATGCCTGATGAATTACCAGAACTTATTTCACAGGAAACTATCAAATTCCTTGGGGTGAGCGCTTGCCTCTGCCCAAGCTAAGGCAAACAGAGCTCCACCTGCAGCAAGTGCTGGTGGAATTGTTATTAATAACCACACTACTGTGTTTGTTATTGGTGCTGCATGAGAACGAGGAACAGAACCTGCGAGTGACACCGAGCATCCAAGTGTTGAGCAGGGAATGCTTCCTCGTGGAGGATGAGGAGCGCATCGCTCACAGCATGCTGTGTTCAGCTTGCTCTCAGTGCATTGGGAAAGCAGTGTTTGCCTGCTCAGGGGCCGTGTGCTGGCACAGTGTGGCTGAGACCTGCCGTTTGGGTCTGCCATTGCTTTTCATTGCCAGGAGCACAGAGGATGGGCATCTCAGTGCTGCTGTGCCAGGCGCCAGCAGCAGTCCGTGCCTGTAGGGGTGGCTGAGGGCAGCTGGGGACACTTCCAGGCACTCCTGGAGGCGCGGGGACAGATGGACATCTCTGTGCTGACAGATGGACACATCCTCCAACACAGACAGACATTTATCTCCTCTGGTGCTGACAGAGCTGAAAGGCCTTTTATTCTAAAGCTGCTCCCAGCACCGTGACAGGGGTTTGTGGTCCTTCTCCATTCCCGTTACTTCTCTGTGGACTTGCCTGCCCTGCAGCCCCCTTGCTTGCATGGCCTCCCATGGTACGCACAGGCTGTAGCGTTGGCAGAACAGCAGATTTGCTAAAATGCTTTCATTTCCATTGCACGATTATTTCACACAGTGCATCTGTATAACCTGGCTGTGTGGCAGAAGGCACAAACTCTGCCCAGCGAGGCCAAGGTTTCTCACTGCTGTCCCCATGCCCAAATCTTTGAAGTTTTATAAAAAGCTCAACCTTTGGACAAAGCAGCCAGTAAATCATCCCAACCAACTGCAATTCCATCCAACAAATACACCGGCCTGGCTGCAGCAGCAGCACTTTGAGCTCAAACTCACCCTGGTGGTGGAGCAGCACAGAAGTGCAACAGGCAGAGGGATGGGGATCTCCTGCCCCCAGAGGCTGCCGGGTCCCCCAGGGCCATCGGTTCACCCACCCCACCCTGGGCTCTGCTCCCCCCCCGGGAGCAACAGGCTGGGGGCTGCATGCTGCCCTCCTGCTGGGCACTGCTCTGCTCCCCCTGAGTTCCTGGCTTTAGCACCAATAAAATCCTGTTTCTTCCATCTGCTAGAGCAGGTTGGCTGCTTTAAGCTAAAAAGCCAAAAGCACGCTCTTCAAATATTGATATTTTCCCAGGAAAAAATAATCTGCGGTGCATTGATCTGTCCATCTCTCTTAGCACCAAAATTCTTCACATTCTGACCTCCTGACACAGCTCGCTTTTGTGGAGAAAACTGTCCTGTTTTTTCTCTCGCCTTTCCGGATCCTGGAGGCTTTTTCCAGCAGCCTGAGGTTCTCAGCATGGTAATATCATATCCGTGTTTTGCTCTCAGTAATCATCAGCTCAACTCCCATTTTAGGACATATTTTCTCTAAAACGCTGCCTTACTTGGCTTCTTCCTTCTGACGGCTCGTTACATCACCGCCGTGCAGCCCGCTCCAAGAAGTATTGCCCTGCTCAGGGCCGTGCACAGCCGCGCCGGGGGGGATGGGCACAGCAGTGTCCCCTGATGTCACCCCTCTCCCTGCTCTCCTGCAGCAACCTTCCCGCTGGCCATGCTGGGGGATGGCAGCATCTTCTGCTGTCCAGGCCTGACCTCTTTTGCCCTCAGAATAGCAAGAAGCCAGCTGTGCAGCTTGTGCTCTAAAGCCTCAGGCTGCTATTTCCCCATCTTGGCAGTGCTGCCTGGCAGGCTGGCCCCAGCTCCTCCTGCAGTGCCCGGCGCTGCCCCTCGCCATCCCTGCAGCTGGGACAGGCTGCTCCCTGCTGCTGTGTCCTCCGCTGTCTGACATCCACAGCCACGCTCTGCAAATCTGCTTTTGGCCCAAACCCCACAGTGTCATGTCCAGTGCCAAGAGTTAATTGGAAATAAAAAGGCTAATTCTGAAAGATCAGATGAAGAGGGATATTTCTGGGTTAGAGGTATTTCCCGATTACATCAACCCAAACAAAATAAAACCCACATTTTAATGACTCCTAAGAGATAAACCAAATTGTTTTCAATATTGACGGATGAATCTGACTCATTTTGCTGTGAGAAGTGGCTTTGCCAGCTTGTGCACGGGGATGTCCGGTGGCCAAGCAGCTGGGGATGGGGACGGGGACATCCCATGGCACCTGCAGGCGGTGGTGGCACCCGGTGCCCATCGCCCACAGAGGGGCCTCACGGTCACTACGTGCACAGCACCGTTCTGCACTGGGGTGGGAGGTCTTGGGAGCACATCCCAGGTGGAAGGGGCAGGGTGGAACCCGGGGCTGGGCCCGGCAGGGGGAAGCACACTTCTCCAGTGTACGCTACTCTATTTATAGTGAGAAACCAGAGAGTGGAAAAACATCACAGAATCCATATTGGAGGCAATATTCGTGAAGGAGCAGCAAAAATCGCGGTAATCCCTTTGGCAGCCTCCGGGGGGGCCGGAGTTCCCTCGGCTTCCTGCATCTATTTTTGAGACGGAGCGGCTCAGCTGCTGGAGGCATCGACCGGGAGCACGGAGCTCGGGGAGCTCCTCTGCTGCAGAGCAACTCTGATCTCCGGGCACTGTGAAGGAAGGTGGCCCGCAGCCCAGCCCCTGCTCCATCCACAGAGCTCTGGGCCTCAGCACCCGATGGGAGCTGCGTGCTGCTGCACAGAGCGGGTGGAAACCGGGGATGCGTTGACTGGCACAGGCACCAGGAACACACAAAATAAATTGGATTTTGTTTGGGGATTAATGAGGAAAATCTAGGGAGACTCCAGAGCACATCTGAGAAAACACGATAGTGGCAGTTAACTGCAGTGCTTCAGCCGTGGTTTTATCTTAACCGTTTGGCATTTGTTTGCCCAGAACCAGAGCTGTGCTGAGCAATGTCACCTCCCAGGGGATCAGGCTGTGCAGCACAAAGCACTGCTGTGGCCCTCTGCCTCTGGGAGCTGCATGCCCCAGAGAAGGCTTTTTACCTCTGCCCAGGGTGCTATCAGCAGCCCAAGTGATGGCACGACTGCAAATCTGCTCTGCTGGAGCTGCTGCTGAGCTGCAGCCCCTTCTGCTTCCTGCTGGCTGGGAGTAGGCTCTGTGTGAAGCAGATTTAATACGGACGGCCTTGCTGCCCAGACCCTTGGAAACAGTTTTTATCAGGGGCCCAAAGCAATGCAATTGCTTCTGCTACAACAAAATGCAGCTGGTTTGGGTTTTCTGATTTATCCCCTTGATCCTGGCCGTAAGGAGCTGCTGTTTGCCAGCCCATTGTTTCCCCATTGAAAACAGATGGTAGGGGGTGAGAATCTGATTGCATTCACTACAAAGCATTGACCACCAACCTGCTGGCTGGGGCACTGTGGGGGCCTGCTTCTATCCCTGGATCACCTCAACCCTGTGATGGACGTGGACACAGGGACGAGGTGCCAGACAGACAGACAGACAGATACATGGATGCCAGCAGGGCCCATCCCTGTGCGTGCTCTGACCTCACACTGCACAGAACTCTCCCCTCACTGCCTTGCTGGGAGAGGATAAGCAGAGGAATGCTTACCACCATAACACCTTCCTGAGGCACCAATTGGTGGATAAGGGGCCGTACAGAGCAGTCACCTCAGGGAGGGCACGTTTCTGCCAACATGGCATTTTCATTGAAATCAGTTGTTGAATCTTGCAGGAGGCGTTGATACTTAGGAGTTTGTCCTGAAAAAAAAGGATCAAAACTGCTCTGCTTCCTGCCCTGGACAGCTCTCAGCACTCCTGACAGCACTCCAGGGCACTGTAGCTCAGCACCCTGCAGCAGGCAGAGCACTGAGCATCGATGCCATGAGTGTTGCATCCCAGGAGCATTGTGCCCAACACTCAAGTAAATCCTAGCACATGCTAAACAAAGCAGAATTTGCTCTTTCCTTGCTGGTAAATTTCTGCTGTAAACACCAAGATTTGATTTATTTAAACTTTTGTTCTTTTGAGGGAAAAAAAAAAATCCATCTTTAAGCATGAGGTATCGAACTTTTCCAACTTGTTTGCACTGAAGAATGGAAGGGCTCTTCCCAATGTGCTGAGGGGCACTGAGGTCCTGCAGCAGTCCCTTAGGGGTCGGCCTCCTGCAGTCAGATCACCCCCCAGGTTGGTATTTAGCACTGCTCTGGGGATCTGCTGAGCTGCCACAGCAGCTGAGCTTGGCATCTTCCCACAGCCACCCCTCTGTGCACTGCATTCAGCAGCCAAAGCACAAAGGGCAGGAGGAGGCAGTGCTGCTGAGAGCTGCAGGGAGAGGTCCTTAAAGCTTGCTCTGTGAGCAGGATGCACATAGCTCCGTGTTACTTCTGTGTACAGCTGCACCCGGAGCCCTCAGCTAAAATTTGCAGTGTTTTCAGAGAAGTTCACAAGGGAGATCTCAGCCCAACATGCAGGTTTGTTACATCTGTCAGCACAAGGACTGTCTGCTGCTCCAGTCCTGGCGTTCAGCTCGCAGCCCATCCCACACTTACAGAGGTGCTTCGGAGTCATACGGCTGGGCGCAGAGGAGGACATTCCCAGTGTGGACATGTCAGGGTAACACCTCTGCATCCTTCGGGGAGAGTTAATATTTGGACAGTGTTAATGCATAATAGCGCTTCTGGGTTTACATTGCTGCTGTGCTGCTCCCTGCCAACCTGTGTGCTCTGCTCCCCACGCGGCACGGGGCCCAGCACTGGCACTGGGGATTTAAACAAAATATCCATTAATATCTGCAGGAGTCATGCCTGAGTAATGACTGCAGGAACAGGACACCATTATGGGCTCCGAAGGAAAATAATTAAGCTGATCAGCCACAGTATTCAGAGGGCAGCTCCGCAAATATCCTTTTTCCTCTCTCAAGAAACAAAGAATGTTTCTGAGGTTGCTTGGAACTGTGCTCTGAATATTCATGGGACGATACCAGCCTGTTTGCTGTGAGGATGAGGAAGGTCACATGCTGTAACCTTTGCAGCTCAGTGCCTCATTTCCTGCACACAAACCAACTGACAGCCACAGAGCATTGGTGCCAGCAATTGCTCGGTGACATCACAGCATGGTTGGGGTAGATGGAACCCCTCTCCCAGTTCCACCCTGCTGTGTTCTGGCTGCCCCCAAGCTCAGGCTGCCCAGGGCCCATCCACAGCCTTGGGCACCTCCAGGGATGGGGTACCCACAGCTCTGGGCAGCACTGCTGGGGCCTCACCATCCTATGAGTGATGAATTCCTTCTGGCATCCAAACTAAATCTCCCCTCTTTTAGTTTAAGGCTTTCTCCCTTGTTCTATTGGCATGCACGCTCCCGGGCAGCCCCCAGTTGGGGACACCGTGCTTCCCACACCCTGCCCAGGGCTGTGCTCTCCCCACACCCTGCCCAGGTTCCATTCCTGGTGCTTGCCAGGCAGTGTGGTTTGGCAGCACAGAGCCTGGGAACACCCATGGAAAGAGCCTGGGGGAACAGCACAGCTCTGTCCGGCACAGACACGCTCTGTGCTGCGCCTGGGGAGTGGTGGCAAATTAAAAGCTAAGGAACAAAACATCTGAATTTGGTCTGTGGTGTGTGCATGCGCAAGGCCAGAAGGAAGTGCGGCGTGCTCAGGGCTTTGTTTTGCCTTCCTCCCTCTCCATTCCCAAAGGATCAGGACCATGTAAGGCCATGCAGACACCTTACACGACCTATGCACAAACTGACCAACTGGTTACGGAGCAGCTCAAACATGAGGGGACTCCAACAGCACAGCTCTGCACAGGGAGCAGCTGTGCCTGGTTCAGTGCCTTCAGTCCCCTGCCCCCATCCCCATCCCCTGCTCTCCCTGCTGCCCCATCCTGGCTCTCTACAAGGGCTACTTTTCCAGCCCTGCCAATCTGTTTACTTAGGTGGCCTCAAGGGAAGGTCCTGGCGAAGCACTAACAGGCTTCAGCTACAAAGGAGATCTTTATTCACTGCTCCGTCTGTTGGCCTAAGCCTTGTTTGGCTTTTTCATTCACAGTCAGAAAATGCCCATCTCTGACCTATCAGCTCCAGCTGTGGGGCACAAAGGGTTACCTGGGTGCCCAACACCACGATTTGCTCAGAGGGCGCTTTGTTTCCCTCGCAGACAGAAGCTGCTTCCCTGCAGTTTTGCTCTGTTTCTCAGGAGTGCAGTGCAGGGATACCTAAAGCTGTGAACACAACGTAGGGGGTGGAGGAGTAGCACTGCAAGGTGGGCACGGGGTGATGGCAGCTGGACATGGCAGTGGGCAGCAGCCCCCCAGCAAGGGAGCAGCACAGCACCTGACTGCCCAGAGATTTACTTCCCTGCTGATTTGGCTGAAGAAGTGGAGTTAAAAAGTAAATAAAGCTCAAATTAGATTTATATAGATGTAATTAACCTCACATTTATAGAATAACACGTACCCATATGAACTTTATTTAGCTTGACAGCAGCAGCAGCTCCTGCAGGGCTCTGGGAGGGTGCTTCCACTGAAACACAGAGCACTTCATATCCGCTCCTGCCCCTCTGCATTTTTCCCCTCTGGAGCTTTAAAGAAAGTTTATCGTGGTGTTTATACAGCCACCTCAGTCTGCCTGTAGTTTACGTTTTTCTCACCTGAAGCCACTGAATTTTGAGTGATTTTAATTATAGAATCTGAAATTCACATTTCCAAATAGGGTGGAAAAGCCCATCCTCAGCTCAGCTTCTCTGCCCCTGCTGGAGGTGGCATGCAGTGTGTACAACTAAAAGTATAAAGGAGAAATAAGAAGACAATGCCTCACACTGCCCAGAAACCCACACTTTTGGCTGATGTGGGCACAGCAGGGGTTAAATGCCCAGAGGCATATCGACCCCCAGGCTGGCACAGCAGTGCTTGGTGCAGGGCAGTGCCATCCTACTGCTGCATCCCTGCTGGCCTTGGAGATACTGCAGGACAGCCAGACAGCATCTCCCAACAGCCTGCGCCTTGCTGCTGGAAAAACCCTTCTGAGTAAAATATTTCTGGGAAAAAAAAAAAAAAAAAAGGATCACAAACAAGACAGCACTGCAGGAATCTGTAGATTCAGATCTGTTAAACTTTGAAAAACTGCAGATCATAGCTGCTGCTGACCAGCAGCCCAGCCTTCCTCCTGCAGCTTGTTCAGTGCAGTAGTGTGAGCTGCCTGCTGGTGTGGTGCTGTGCTGTGCAGGGTTGTTCTCAGCTGGCATCTCAAGGCATTCTGTACCTACTAAATGTCATACACAAAGCCAACATAATACAGCATTCTCAACAGAGGAGCTTTTATTTGAAACAATGGACTGGAAACAGCTGTGGCACAAGGTGCTTTCAGTTGTCACACAACACAGTCTGCCTGAGGGCAATTCCTGCCATACACTGTAACCTTGTGAGACACTTCTGTTTCTATCAGTTTTCTGGCAGGATGCTCAGTGTGCTGCCTGCCGATGACTTTTGGCCAGACAGGCCAGCAAATCTGCACAGATTTGGCTTTCTTAATAACTGGAGCTCATGGCATGCAGGAGGTGTGCAGCAGCCTCTTTCGTTCCAGCTGATAAACCCAGCGACAACGCAGCATCCTCACCCAGGTGAACACCTTCTCATGCCTACACCGAATTTCAATTTTACTATCAAAACTAAAGACTCACATATGGTTTGAGCTGCTAGATGCATTAATTTCACGCTTCTGCTCCTGACACTTGAGAGGCACAGGATTTTGCTAAGCAGTTTAACTGCAATACATTTTTCAGCAGGCAGTATTTTACAAGCTATAGAAATGCCTAAAAAGGCTCAAGTGGACGCCAGCAGTCCCAAAAGCCTGAAGCAGGCATGTATATGCTGACAGTGGGACTACACTGAATTACAAGTTATAAATCACGAAATCAAGGTCCAAACCAGCACATGCTGCAGTGGTGTCTTTTTTTCCAAGTAATGAAATAAAGCTGTTAGCTATGGAAGATTGCATTAATGCAGAATGCAAATGAAGTTGATGCTACCAGGTATGGACTATGATCAGAACCCAGCAAGATAAACTCACGACTAAGGCACTTGTGTTGAGGACAGTCTTTATGTGCAAGATGGATGTGAAGCCAGGACAACGCAAAGAGCGGAGCCTTTGATTCCATTACAGAACAAGCAAGACCAGATGCAGCAGTAAGACAGCAGCTTCATTTACCCAAATACTGTGAGGAGACAGATGCCCACTTGGCATCCATCTGGGAAAGCCTGGCCTCCCCAAATTCCTCTGCGTTGACATTTACCCACCACCCACATTCCTCTAAAGCCAACACAACCAGAACCTCCACCCAAGCCTCTACAATTCTTTTAACTGTGATGGGGTGGACAGACAGCCCCCTCTGCCCAGCACGTGGGGATGAGGAGCAGCCCTGGAGAAGCACTTTGAGGATCCCTGAGCACACCATGCTGCTGAAGAAACACCCCAGAGCCCCCTGAGGACGGGCTTACCCCCTTCTCTGTTCATTGCAACACAAACACATGGCAAGGACAACGCAGCCAACCAAGGCAAAACAAAACAGGGCAAAACACACCCAGTGAGAGGCCACAGCAGCCTGTTGGCAGTAGTTATTTGGTTAATTTTCTTTCACCTTTAATAACTGGATGTTTTATTGATTTTTCTTGCACTTGATTTGTTGCTGTTCCGAAGGTGTGTAATGGCTGTGCCTACTGTGTGATGCTGTGCCCTATCTCACAGGGAAATCACTCTAAGAGGTAACTGGCTGCAAGTGTACATGGACAATGAGTTCCCATCAAGGAATGCTGTTTGGATGTTAATGTCTTTGCTGAAATGTTTCTTTCCTAAGTGATTCATGCTATTTCTCTCACTGCTTACACTGAGCGTATGCGTTTTTGGCTGCCTTAACACTGTAGGGTTTAGAACTATGCCACGTCTTTAAAAATAATTTACAAAGATTGGCCATTTCCATGTAACAAAACGAAGAAGAGGCAATAAAGCTAAGCACTGGGTTTTATTTTTCAGTTCCACTTTGCTTATAACTGAAGTGCCTGTATGTAAGGCTGATCCAAGGAAGCTTTATTATTCCTCCTAGCACAACTTCAAACTCAAATCAAGGCATCCTCTGGTGGCTTGTGGCTACAAGCATATGGAGGTGTCTTACATCACATCTCTCTCAACTGCCCTAAAACAGTGACCAACTCTGCTCCTCCCATGGTGGGGCACAGCATCCCTGTGACTTGTATGCAATGGCAGGCACAGCTTCTACCAACACCCACTGGCAAGTTGCTCAGTCATAAAGAAGATCCATGGAGAGCATGGAGTGGACTTTAAAGAGAGACCAGCAATTTCTGCAGTAGAAGGAAAACCTAGCAATTGTGAGCTCCTTACACACATCTCTGCAAAAAAATATTCCAGTTGTTTCTGGCAAAGAATGTAGACATTTAGTATAAGAAAAATGACTGAGCACACCAGCGTTGGCCAGCCTGGCCTCATTGGCATTTTCTGTGACTAATGTAAGCGTTGCATGACTTAGGAAATGAACATCAGCAGCAGAGATTTAGTGCAGATCCTGGAACGATGTCACCCCAACAAGACCTGGAGCACAGGGCTGACCTCGCTCAGTGTGTTCATCCCTGCTGGATGGAGTCACTGACATACTATGGGGGAAAAACTGGTGCTGCAGCATTTCAGGCACCAAAAAGCCAACAGGACAGATTAGGCTGGAAAGCTGTTTTCCATAAAACTCCTGCTCAAAAAACAGCTGAAAAAGTTCCATACTTTAAATGCTTAACTACCTCCAGTGTATGGCAGGAGCACAATGCCTCTCTGTGCAAACACTCCCTTGAAATAACAGACGGTAGGAGGCAAGCAAGATAAAACTGGGAACAGGGGTTGGGTGAGAACTGCCAGAAGTGTTTGCATTCCAGCTCCATGGCTAAAACCCAGACTGGCGGAATTAGTTGGCTGCCCAGCACTCGCCTGCCCTCGGGGGGATCTGCATGGCTCCGTCTCACTAAGGTTCAACCAATCGCTCTGTGTGCCATCTTGTTACTTGCTTTTACATCATTGTACACATTGGAGAAAGCTACAGCTACATGTTACTGCAATTCTATATAGTGTGCTTTCAGAAAGTAATCACTCGGGTTAATCAATTTGTTCAAAACCATTGATTTAGTACAGTTGTCATCATTGTTAGTGCGAGATTTCCAGTATGGATTTCAGAAAATAAAAGCAACCCTTGTTTCTAACCATGACCATAGGTTTAGTGTGCCAAAAAATATTTTTGAGATGTGTTATTTCTGAAAGAACACTGCAAGATGTCAGTCATGAGAAGCTTTGAGAGACTTTGTAAAACAACACAAATGTCTCCTCAGTGCCCTCTAACACGGTCTGTGGGTACATCACACCCCACACGCACACACATTTCTCCTGTTTCCTCCCCTAGTAAACTTCTTTCTTCAATCTCTATTGGATGCAAAGGGGTACTTGGTTGCTTGCAAGCGAATAACCAGACTCTACATTTTTTTTTAACTGTCCACTTTTCATGTCAAATTACCCCATCTCCAGCTCGGCCTCAAGCACGTGCAGCAGCCGCGCGGCTCAGAGGCGCTTGCTCCGGCTGCAGGTCGCGCACCGCAGGCTGCCCTTGTCCAGGCTGAAGGCTTTGCCGCTCAGCAGCGTCTCGCACTCCAGACAGGCGAAATGCTTCTTATGCCAGGCCATCCCCTCTGCCCGCTGAAACTCCTCCGAGAAGATGATCTACGGGACAAACACAGCGCTGCTCGTTTCCGCCACCCCACTGGGGCAGGCGGCCCTTGGCAGCGGGACGGAGACACCGCGGGCCGCAGGAGGAGCAGGGCCAGGCCGCCGACACAACACATGGCACCCAGGGTGCCGTCACCCCGTGCCCGGGGCCCAGCTCCTCGCAGCCAGCGCAGCGCAGCCTGCGTTCCCAGGCCATACCTCGTCGCAGCCGGCACAGCGCGGCCGCAGGCTCTCGCAGTAGTGACGCCCGCACCAGGCAGCCCCGCTCTTCCAGAAGTAGATGAGGTCGACGAGGGGCTCGGCGCAGCGGCAGCAGACGAAGCAGGCCGGGTGCCACAGCCGCGTGTAGCCCGCCCGGTCTGCGTACACCACCGGGCAGTCCTCCGGCACCGCCTGCTTGCAGGTCTCGCAGCGCTGCAAGAGAGAGCGTAACGCTGGCGCTTCTGCTGCAAAAACTGCGGCAATGGCACTGCTGCCTGTGCTGCCTGGCTTTTTAGACACTCTCGTTCGTGGCATCTTTTGATATAGTTCCTATATAGTTCCTATCCACCCATTTGGCAAAGCAATTACAGTGCATGCAATGGCAAATGCTTCCCACCATGAAATGGTCTGAAGGGACCGCTGTGCTCTGCTCGACATCCCGTATTGCCAAGGACAGGGGAAACAAAGCATGTAATCCTGCACTGCTCAGGCTGTTTTTGTCCTAGCTCTTGCTCCGTGAAGATAAATTTAAGAATGCCAAAGCCAAATTTCAGCTTGAAAGGCACAGCAAGCAGAAAGCAGTCTGCAGTGATGCTATAGAAACCGCAGTGAGGTGAAAGAGCAAGAAAACACTGAACTGAAGAGAAAGAGATGCGTGCAGCTCAAGGAAAGGACTGGAAAAAATGTCTTAATCCTGTGGTGGGGCTCAGTGACACTGACAGAATCACAGAGCACTCATGGCCAACAGGAGAGACATCTCCAACTGTATTGTCTTCAGTAAACATTTGGACAGTATTAAGTATGGATTGAGCACCAAATCTTAATTAAAAGTCATTATAAATGTGCATCTGCCAGCCCTCATCTGGAACAGTGCTCACGGCCTTCCAGCCAAGTCCTTGGGCAAGTGAGACTGGCACTGCCCACTGCCAGCTCCATAAATGCATGGCCTCAGGGGAAATCCCCCAGAACAGCCAACCTGTACTAAAGTCCAAATGTTATCTGAGAAGAAGTTAAGTCATACCACAGTGCAGAAAAATGTGTCGTGTCAAAGACAGATACTATGCACAGAAATAAGGAGCTTCGGTCTTTTCTAATTACTTCTTAACAAGTATGTCTCTACATAAGGCAGGTGTCACTCTGCACATTTCAGCACTGCTCTCAATTTACAGCAGTCCAAAGAGACGGACTGGGGTGACTCTGTCTGTGCCTGCAGGGTGACCCTATGGGTGGCTAACAAGCTCTGAAGCCCTGCTCTGGCAATCACGTCCAAGCGGGGCTGGCGGGCAGTGACTTCAGCTCCCATTCAATCCAGCTCACGCTCCTAAACAGCACTGGGGCTTCATCCAGCACAGTCTTGATGGCAAGGCCAGGCCTCCTCCATCAAGCATCAGCACCGCTTTCATAAATACAAGGTGCAGCGTTAAGCAGCTTGCCTGTCATATGGCCAAGTATGGGCTGAAAGCCCCATAAAGCTGATGCTGCTGCAGCCTTTCTTTCTTTATGAACTTTGTGCCTAACTGCAGAGAATTTTACCCACTGTATCTAGCCCCTCTGTGCTAGTTTCTAGTATAAATACTAAAAAGATCATTCTTTTTATCTAGGGAGTTTTCTCCAGCCTGCATTTCCCTTCCCAGCAGCAGGCTGTGGGTTTGCTCTACCTACACCCACCCAGCTGCTTTGCAGGGCAAGTATTCCTAGCATGCCACACATTTTGCTAGTGCCTCCTCCTCTGCTCAGTCTGGACTTCTGGGAACTGCCCCACGCAGCCCCATGATCAGTTCCACAGAGTGACAGGCATGTCCTGCTTTAGAAGCAAATCTGGAGCCGTGGAAAAGGCAGTACAAGAAGACACATATCCAAGCCTGGAAGGGGATATGCCTGCTTCTAGTGCTCCATCAGCCCTTCTGAGCACTTGCAAGAACTATGCAAGTGAGCAGATAAGCTTCCAATGAGCTGCAGAAGCTGTGCTCTTTCTGTTCCTCTAGAAAACAGAAAAACAATCCCACTACAGGAAGTGACAGCCCACGGTGCAGAAGTGGGCTGGCCATGTGCGATGTGCTGTACCTCAGCACGGGCAGACCATGAGGGAAGCACTCTGTGCTGAGCACAGATATGTCCCCGCATCCCAACAGCTTCCCAGGCACCAGCCCCAAGCAGCAGCTCACTGCTCAGGGCACCCAGCCTCACTGCTGCCTTTCAGCAGCCTCCGGGCTCACCCAGCCCGGCCTCGCTTATCTTGCAGGATCTAGCAGTGAGAACAAACACGAGCAGCTTTCCAAGTCTGAGCTCAAATTTCTTGCCAAAAAGAACTACTAAAAGAAAAAAAAAGAAAAAAAAAAAAGAAAAAAAAACCAACGTAAAACTAAACCCCCCACTTATTTTGCTGCTTCTTTCTATTGCAAATTTTCACCATGCTTTTCTGAAGCATCACATAACTTGTATTCCTCTACCAGTACCACTCTAAAGAAAAAGTGGCTCTTCAAATTTAAGATGGGGTTACATTAAGCACTCACTTTACACCTCCATCATGTAGGAGAGGAGTGAAGACTTCATTAGTGCTGTTGCCAGAGGTGCTGTCCAAGAACGCGTCCTTCCCCCCCTCTGTTTTTCAGACCTGCTCTCCCCCCTGGCTGCAGCTCCCACAGAAGGAGTTCCTGCTCGGTTTTGCTGGCCTCAGATCTGCTGGAACAACAGCTAACTTGGGCCAATAGCTTAAGGATCTGATGTGTTTGTTTCCAGCACGGTGGCTTACAGCACCGGAGGACTTTGCAGTTCTGGGAGGGTTAAAGATATTCTGTGCTTGGTGGAAAGCATTCAGCTAATAGGACAGCCATGTTGCTGTGGGGCCCCTCTCTGCAGCCGAGAAAAGTTCAAGAAGCCATGTGAGCTCAGACGCCTTGTCCACAGTGATTTACGTTGGCCCTGTTTGCTTTCCTTTACACACCATTTCAACACAGCTGGCCTGAACGTGCAACAGGAGGTTCAACTGCCCAAACACAGGACCACACAGACACCTGAGGAAACTGTCTCAGTTTATTTCTTGGTGCAGTGCTCAATGCCTTTTGGGTCATTCTCTTCTAAAGCCAGAGTGTTTTACACCCAGCCTTCATAAATCCATGGCTCAGGACGACACCTTGATCTGAGATAGGTGAAACCAAGCTGCTGGAGCTGACCGAAAGCTTTGGTATTAAATAGGTGAGAGTCTGTGCCCCACTCTTAATGGACTCAAGGAAGAAACATGACAAACTGCTCCAGAATCAGAATCTCCAAAATATGCAGTTCAGCACCCCACTGCCCTCAGTCCCTAACCCAAAGGCACTCATCTCTTCCCAAAAAGCCTTCCTCGCTGCTCTACAGAAACAGGTCTGGGAGTCTGGGATACACAGAGGAGGAGAACACCCACCTCAAGCCAGGCCTGGTGGGCTGCCTCCTTGCTCTGTGGGGCAGGTACCCTCCTCCTCCTCCTCCAACCTTGTGATATCCAACACAGATTTAAGTTACTACAGAAAGGTCTGTTATTTTTCTATGGCAGAACTTTTATCCCCATGCAGTTTTGTAAAAACCAGCAGGCCTTCTGGAATTCCTTACTGTGGGATACAGTCCATTCACTTTCCTTCAGCTGCATTAATTCCTGCACTGCAGATCACATTAAAAATGACGAGTGTTTTGTTAGAATGGGAAACAGGAGGTCTGCCTTTGGTACAGAAAGAAACCACAGCACTCTGGAGCTTGCTGCAAGCTGAGCTGCACAACACATTGGTCAAAGAGTAGCTTCTGTGATTTTGCTGCAATTCCATTTTCCAGCCAGTGCCTCAAGAAAAATAATGCTTTGTACTCTAAGGAGAATAACATCCAGTTATGTATTTATTTAGAAGGACAGACTTGTAGTCTAAATAAACCCTAATTGCTACGATGACTTTTATTAATGAGTGTAATGGAAACCTTCCTTGTTTTGTTGTTTTTTTTTTTTTAAACTTGAAATTCTTTGTCCAAATCAATGTTTTACTGCAATACTGAAAAACTTTTACTGCATCACTGGACTCAAAGTCAGATATGTGTTAATAGAAAAGGACATAGCAGAGGAGAGACATTACCCAATATGGAATGAAAATGAAAACTGCTCTTAACATGTTACAATCTCAGTTTAGTAGTTGGTAGAAAAATCTTGCCTTAAAAACATTCAGATACCATTTCTCCAGCTCTAAGTCCTCTGCTGCAAGTTACCCTCCAGGGCCAGAGAGAAGTATTTTCAGTCAACACATGTTATGATAAGCATGTGTTCTGCAGTCACCATGGCCACTCAGCTGCTGTTGGAGAATATAAATCTAGACGGGCATTAGGGAATCTCAGTTGTTTCCTTGTGGAAACCTGTTTCTAAGGCCAGAGACATGTGTGCTCTGCACCAAGTTCCCCAGGCAATTGCAGCCTGGTACCACCTCCGTGTTCACAGCAGTGTTAATGAGGCTGAGACACTGCCTCCTCTTGCTTGCATTCCTTCACTTGCACTGCTCTAGAGGCAGAGCCAAAAATACTTGCTAACATGCTGTAACACACAGCTTCTGATCTTATTTACACCCCATCACCTGGGAACAGATCATATTCAATCTTTCAGAGCTGCCAAGAATCCCAAGTTGAACTCACTTGTTCTCACAGCAAACAGGGAGAAGAGGCCTTTGCCCACCTTGGTGGTTCACCATGTACGTGCTGTCAAGAAGGACAGACAGCCCTTCCCCGCTGCCTGGATGGGTACAGGTGGCACCCCGGGGCCTCTCAGTGCCACACCACAGACCTGGTGATGCCAACGAGCATCGTCTGCTCTGCATGGGCGTCCCAGCACTCAGACAAGCGGGAGCAGAGCAGTGAATGAGGCATGATAGCTCCCACCTGTCTGGCACTGATTTTCCAGCCGTACCCCCCAGAAGCACCCATCCCTCCAGGCAGGACTTACGTAGAGCCCCGCAGTGGCCGTGCTCTCCAGGGCCCCGTTTGTGGTCTCGGGGGGCTTTTCGGCCGCCGGGCCCGCATCCTTTGCCTTGCCCTCCTGCTTTGCATTGCCAGCCTGGCCCGGCAGGGCCACCTCCCCAACGCCCAGCGCCTCCGCCTTGTACTTCTTCACAAAGTCTTCCATCAGCTTCACCTCACCCTCGGCCAGGCTGCGGCACTGTGACGGGTCGTGGTCGTGCACCGGGAGCTGCCGCACCAGCTGCCGCCGGCGGTAATGGGCACCGTCAGTGCCTGCCACCGGCTGCATCTCCTTGGGGATCAGCTCCATGTACTGCATGGCCTGCGAGGGTGAGAGGTGACAGTCAGGCACAGACCCCCACCCTGCCACCCCTTTAGCTTCTGACTGGCACGTGGGCAACGAAAAACCAAATGCACTCGATGCAAGCAGCAGCCAGACACTTGAGCAAGCTGGCCACAGGGATCAGGGCTCGAGGGACACGTCACTCATGGAGGGGAACTCAGAAGGGCACCCCAACCCCACCTGGCATGCACACAGGGCAATTTACGGTAAGAAATCCCTCTACAACTCCCATAAAGTCCTAAACAGGAAAGAGCAGTCAGATGGCTGCTGAGCCTGAATCTCCAAGGCCAGCACTACCAGACTGATTGTGCAATAAAGGGAAGGTGTTTTGCCACGGATGCCCCGCCATGCAGTAGATGAATGCCAAGAAACCATCCCCAATGTTCCATTTCCTACCCAGCTGGCCACTTGCCACTCCCATAATAGCAGTGTGAGCGGATCTTGGAGAGGCTCATCCTTGGAGAGGCTCACCCACATCTGCAGGAAGGGGCTGTGCCATTTACTTCTTGCTGGCCCAGTGCTTGAAGGGAAGGGAGTTTCCTACTCAAGGCATTTTTCCTATTGTAGTGTGAAGAGCAAATGGGCAGCCAGTTGGCTCTCTGCCACCGAGTTTTAAAGACCAGCATCCAGCTGCATTAGATTTGTTTCTTACTTGGTCAGCATTTGAAAACTGAATTTTAAAGGAATGGAGAAGTGATTAACTATTCACTGTACACAGTCCGGCTCAATATGGCCTTTTAAATACAGAAAAAGAACTCTGAGCAGCTCATCACACTTGTGTAAACTTCAAAGTCAGCTTCCACTTTGTCTGCCTTCAGCCAAACAGCAATATTTCAGGGCAATATTTTCGCTTGCAGCTCTATGACAGCACCAAATAAATGATTTAATGAAATCACAGCTTCTCCCCCATGTCTTGGAGCATATGTTAACCTTTCTGCACGCTACATTACACATCAAAACTCAGTCTGTTGTGACTCCACGCAGTGACAGGATGGATACCTAGAAGCCTGCAGGGGCACGGTCACAGCCTTGTGGGAAATGGTGCTGCTGGGAGGAACTGGGTACAGAGCTGGGGGATGCTGTGAAAGTGATCTGCTACCAAGATGGCTTTCACAGAAGTCAGGAGACCTAACAGAAACTACAGAAGCAAAAGACAAAAATTCACTTAAAGCTCATGCCAGGCCTCACACAGAGTGCCTCACAGAATAAAGATACAGCCATTAACACCTGACAGTTGGAAAGAAACACAACCAAAACAATTATCTGCTGTATGGTGAACTTTGAGACAGAGCTCACAATGCAGCTTGCTGGCATGGCTCAGCTGCAGCAAGAGCACCAGCAGAGAGCAGTGGTGTGGTGTAACCCTAGTGAAAGAGACCATTCCACAAATGGGCCAAGGCTACTGCACCCTCACACCAGATCTGGGAGAGCAGAACGTGCCAGAAGTGCATCTGAAGCACCTCACTGCACCCAGTGCCAGGCTCTGAGCAACATCTCACACTGCTCCTAAAAGGGTCTGTGTACTGAAGAGCAGCAGTTCCCAGTGTCTGAGCAGACATTCATTGTGACTTCACGCCCTGGCCAAGGGAATGCCTACAGATACAACTGCACATGTCTTAAAACGTGTCCAGAGAATAGACCAGGAAAATAACACCAAAAACTGAAGGGTAATAAAAAGCTGCTTCTTTTGCTACTATTGTGTATTACTGCTGTCAAATGCTATTTTATGGTGCCCATGTACAGATAATTTTGAGAAAGGCCATTTTAGCTTTTCACCACTAACTTCACTAACTTCTGCATTTTGGAGATATTTTAGGAAGTACTTTATCCACTTTCCCCAAGGACCCCACATATCTACCTCCTAACTTGCCGAGGCAGAGCTTGATAAAAACATGCCCCAAGCTTCCCCTGTTACTGGGCCATCCACTTCAACACAGCATTATAGAAAAAAACACCCAAGTTTCCACTTTGCCATCAGAAGGAAATCACTGGAGTGAGTCAGTTATACACTAAAAGCTTTTTGGCCAAAGTCCCTTTAGAACTATCACAAGAATTGTAGACATCCAGTAATTTTCCCAAGTCTGTCAAGTTGATCATTAAACCAAAATTTATCAAGATTGTCTTCAAAGTTCCTGAGCACTGTTTATACGAACTAAAACTCTTTCCAATCTGTTTAGGCACAACTTCAGCCTCGAGAGACAAGAAGTGCCAGGGCTCCATGAAGCACCTTCACTTTGAGCCTTCTGTGTTGCTGGCTCAGCGTTGCATCCTGCTGCTTGGAGCTGTGCACTGCAATGCAAACCCACATCTGCAAAAGGGAACATCTGTGCTCAGTGCCACAAAAGTGGAAACAGTGGGACGGCAGCGGGGCTTGGGAACAGAGCAGCCCTGCCCGGGGTGCCAGGTGCTGCAGCACTGCCCTGCAGCCAGCTTTTAGCAGTGAAAATTCAATTCCTGATAAATGCAGGGCTGGGCAGCATAATTAATAAATCACATGCTAGGCTGGAGAAGTGCCATCATTGTTCTCCCCATCCCTCAGCAAGTTCCCTAATTCCCCCCGGGACCTATGGAAGGAAAACATTGGTTAAACAAACATTCCTGCTGTGCTAGCTCCAACTCACAAAAAAGAAAGAGGAAACTACAGGCGGTAGCACTGCGACTGAACAGCCAGACAGTGAAACGAGTGGCAGCCCTGGCCCTGCACTAATGCCAGGGCTCTGCTCCTGGCAGCCCCGGAGCAGCCCTCCAGCTGTGTGCCCAGCAGGGCCCTCGCAGCAGGGTGAAGGCTGCTGGGCTTAAGAATAAATAACCAGCCTGTCACTTGAGTTTGCAGCGGCAATTTCACATTTGTTTCCCAATTTGTCTTCTAAAAAAAAATCTGGTTGCAATTTTAAGTAGCTTTAAACTATTTGCATAATTTGAAGAGCAAAGGCTGTCCACTAATGAGGATAATGTGTAATATTTCCAGCACCACAACAGTCAGACATCAAATGCTTTCCCTCCAGAAGCCCTCTCCTGCATTCTCTGTACCACCCAACCTTCAGGCTGGACATTAGGAACAATTTCTTCTCCAAAGAGCTGAGGCACTGACAGAGGCACTGGTATGGGCTGCCCAGGGAGTGGTGGTGTCACTGTCCTGGGGGTGTTCCAGAACTGCGGGGATGTGACACAGAGGGATGCAGGCAGTGGGCATGGTGGGGGTGGGCTGGGGGTTTTAGATGCCTTCTCCAACCGTAATGATTCTGTGATTCTTCGCGGCAGGCAGATGGGATCTCTCCTCAGCAATAGTTTTATAGGACACGAACGTTACCAAAGGAGCAAGCGTTCTTGTTGTAAAACATGTAACGACTTCTACTAGAAATGTAAGCTAGCCTATAAAAACCCAAAGGCAACACGTTCCTCTTTTCTACCTACTTTGGATATTTACACAGTTTTCCAGAACACTAAGCATTATGTGCATGTTTGCCAAGGCAAACCCCGAGCTTTGCTGTTCTTCCTGGCAACTGTGCTGCAGGGCCGAGCTGTGCCCTGCTGGAACCAGCTGCTGTTCCCTTACCAGCTTCTGGGTGAGCCCCGGCGGAGCCCACTCGTATGTGATGGTGTCGAAGGTGGGGTCTTTCCTCGACACGATGGGGTTGGTGATGATCATACGGTTCCTCTTGTAGATGCGAACGCCGTCCCCTCCTTTCACACGAGCAGTGAGTGTGGCATACTTTGAGTCTGACAGCAGGCGGCCAATTTTCCGGTCGTCCTCCACATCCGAGCTCAGGCAGTGGTCCTCCTGGCTGCATTTGCACGACTTGCATATTTTCCTATGGGCGACAAGGGACATCATGCTTTTAATATGAGCATGGAGGCTGAAGGCTCAGCCACGGAGCTCCCGGCACGTAGGAAGGTTTAAAGGCACCCTGGGGTGTGAGATCAGCCAAAAGGCCTTCCTGGCAGGATTCCTCGGGAGCCTGGCACTCAGCTAGTTGCAATGGCTATAAACCAAAGAGAAGCCTGTAAGAGCATTCTCTGCTGGCCAGCATTTCTATCAAGTTTTGAAAAGACTAACTCTAATGCAAGCCCAGGGTCCTGTATTCCAGTATTCCAGCAGGGTCCTGGAACAAGCAGGATTGATTCATAATAGCAGCTAATTGCATCCATAAAAGTAAAACTAAAGGTAAACTTTTAAGGGTAGGAGAAGTGAAGGAAGGGGATGGGAGCTGGTCCCCGCTCAGTGCTCACACGGGCAAGGCACTGTGGCCCTTCCACACCCTCTGGCAGCACTCAGAGCTCTGTGCTTTCTGTGCACTCAAGGCCAATGACGTGGCAGGACATGAAGGGGTGCACGCAGGGACAGGGTCCACCCCAGCAGACATTACCTCCAGGAATGTGGCTCAAAGCCCATACAGGTCCCTCTGCAGCGCAAACACGGCACCCCTCGTCCTGACTGCGGCTGGCTCATGGACATCTGGAACAGAGCAGGACACCCATGGGGAAAGGTTTGCTTCTTGATCCTTGGCATTCTCAGGGATAAAGTGTTTTTCCTTAAATTGAGGGAAGGGCAGCACCTGTTGCAGCACGAGGCAGCAGCGCTGAGACGCACAGTGCTGAGAAACCAGCAGGGCTGAGCAAGCGGCACCAAGGAACTCCCTCTGCATCTTACACAGCACCTCATAGCAGAGAACAAGCCACAAGGTGCTCGTCCTCAGCAGCACACTCTGGTACCCCAGTGCTCAGGGGCACTGTCAAGCGCCAGATTGCTTTAAGGCTGGCTCAAAGCTACCATGCCCTCCTTGGTGCCTGCTCCCACACACCAAGTTTCTGTACACAGTCTTTATTCCAGAAGTGCTGGCGTGTGCTAGGCACCAAATGTTTGCATACACATGTGGAGTCCCTCAACACACAGCTGAGGTTGCAGAGCTTATGAAGGGGCAGTGCCTGCCTGGCAGATCTTAATTCAGCCCATGTTGTGACTCTCCTCTGTTTCACCACCCAGCACCTGCTGTGCCCCCCCAGCCCAGCTCCTCCCTCGGTGCCCACCACATCCCTCTGCCCCGGGCAGCAGCACTGGGGCTCTGCTGGTGCTCCCCACCCTTCCAACACTTGAGAAGCCCAGTAATGCTAATCAGGATGAAATGTTTAAGAGCAGACGGTTCCAGAAACTGCAGGACACTGCTTTGCTGACATTACGGCAATCCACAAAAATACGTTTCTAGATGTTCTAACGTGCACTTGAGTGTATGCACACACATCCCCCTGCCTCTGACACGCAGAAAACAAAATGCTTTTGGATGCTCAGTTCAGAGCCAGCTCTCCAGAACAGGCATTACGGTTCCAGCACAGATCACAAAACATCTTGTCAGTTCTGGAACAGTGCTAGCTATGTACCAACTCATTTCTTTCCTTTTTTTTTTTTTTTTAATTTAAGTAATCTCTTATCTTAATGAGTCACACAGAAGCTGAGTACAGACAAGGGACCATGAATGTTTGTTTATTCAAAATGCAAACATCTGGATTAAATAAACTCCTCTGGAAGAGTCTCATTATACAGTCCATGTGGAGAAGCAAAGAAGCTTTGTCAGCAGCAGGAGCTGTGGAGCACTGAGCAGGACAGCCCAAGGCTTCGCATCGCTTCCATTGATGCAATGCCCTCACCAAGTCCTGATCACACACCTTTCCCACCAGGAGCTCCACATCTCTTTGGAAACCTCTGCTTGCAGGTGTCCATAGCAGGATTTCACAGAGCACAGCTCTTCAATGTGTGTGCAAGCCACTGGTATACAGCTGTATGGGAACTGCTGAACCACTGATTGATCACTGAGCCAAGGACTGGGTCAGCCATGGGAGCACAGGTGAGGGCAGTTCAGCTGTGTGACCAGAAGGGGTGGAGCCTGGCTGCACCTCTCTTAGATCCCATTTAAGGGCTGACTGCCCCGGGGGGAGGATTTCTTTTTGGAGATCCTTCTTTTGGAGTGTTCTACTACAAGCCTGGAACACAAGTGGGCGTTTCATTTTTGATTGTCTCTTTTCACCACAATAATCTTTCTAACTATAAACCTGTAAAATACCATCTTAGCCACGCCTCTCTTTGAACTGTACTTTTGTTAATTGTACAACAGCCATAGAAAAATGTATGGGATAAATGCTATGAAAACTCAGCACCTCCCCAGGGCGACATGTAGCTCCTGTCACTGCCCTGGCAGCACCTCCCCCTGTGAGATCTCAAGGCCCTGGAACATCTCCATCTGAAGGACTGCATGGTTCTTTCTCCTTTAACAGTGAGGGGAGTTTCCATCTTTGTGCAGTGATAACAGGAGCCCATGTCTGCTTTGCTGGCTGCCTGGTCAGCAGCACTTCCTGCCCAGATATGGAGCTTCATCTCACAGCTCAGCTTTAGCTCCTCAAATATGCATAAAAGGAGATTTCTTCTTTAAAACAGAAAAGGGGTAAAAAAAAAAAAAAAGATGGAAACCCCACCGAACCCAGTAAGAATGTGAAATAAGATGACTGCCTTCGATTCTGCCAGTGTCCAAACCCATTTGGGAACAGCAGCGTTAAAAAAGACGCATGAGTTTAAGATACGAAGAGTTTGAAGGCTTTTGTAATGCCTTTAGAAAATGTCTGTGTCAACAGACTGCTTGGAAGAAATGCAAATTCTGCTCCCCATGACTAGATATACCATGCATTTTAAGACTTCTATTTTGGCTTTTTGTGTCTTATAGCATTCTTGCTACTAAGGGAAAGCAAGTCAGTGCAGAGGAAATTCTTAGGCGGTGAAATGATAGGAAATTGAGGCCATTCTACCCACAAAAACATCTCTGAACAATTTCAGGAATACGCCAGCCTCTTGGTCAGTGCAGTACTGTGGCTCATTACACTGGCCAAAGAGAAGTCCATCCTAGACACTGGCTAGTTTGCTCAATTTTTGGAAAAAAAGAAAACCTACAATGACAAATGTCAGTGTGGAAAAAAAAAACTCATTCTTTTTGGTTTAGACTTGTCTGTTTTGGAAAGGAACAGTGGGCTTCCAGGATGGCCAGACAGACCCTGGTTAGAAGCCATGAGCTGGCCAAGATGCAGCTCCACCAGCCCTGCTCAGCTCACAGTTAGCTGAGATTTCAGAAGACCTTTCCTGGCGTATCACCACTCTCTGAGCACTCCAGCACACCTTGGCTATAGTCCCTTTGGGTCTGCTGAGGTTCATTTGAGTTTGTTGCGAGGGGCCATACTCAATGGCACACAGAGGAAGAGCTGTTTTCACATCCAGGTGACTTGAGAACCCTTTTAGATAAGCTTCTTTCTACTCTTTTCACAACAGTGATTTTAAGTGCCATTTTGTACATCTGAGAAGAGGAGACTCCAGACTAAGCTTGGTAAGCATCTCCCAGGCAGCATTCCTCTAGTAGAAACCATGCCATCCCCAGTCCAGCACTGCAGGGAATCACACCAAGCTTCTGGATCACTGGGAGGCCAACGTGGAGCACCCAGGGCAGAGCACACACAGCAGCTGCCACAGGCACAGACCTTCAGAAATGCCCCCTCCCTTCCACAGCTGCACCTCCAGTGCACAAATACTTCCCACTGCTCTGTGGGGTTGGCTCAATATGGACACAGAGCCTTGTGCACACATCCAGCCTAAAGCTGCAGCGATGAACAGCTTACCAGCAAACACATCACATCCTCAGTTGGGATGAGGTCCTCCTGCAGCCAGTGATGAGCAGGCTGACAGGACTTCATGGCATGGAAAAACATCTATTTAACACAGAAAGACAGGGCAGCTCTAGCTCCCAGGATGCTCATTCCATGAGATGCAACTGCTTTATGGGGACGGGTAGAAGAAATTCAATATTAATACAAATTGAACAGAGTTTCAAGAAGGGCAGCATGGGAAAGCTAACATCCTATAGCTGTTTTTGCAGAGAGGTGATTTATCTCATGTCACAACAGGATCAGGAAGCTCTTAATGTCTGTAACACAGATTAGCCAAGTGCTTTCCTTTAAGGACTTTGAGATAAGAGAGAACAGAGCACAGGAACAGCAGACTGGTATCCAACCCATCACAGATGAGCTGAGGGGGTGCTGACCAGGCTCTGCACTGCTCACAGCCTGTTCCCCTCCCAGGCAGGGGCATCCACCTTCACTGAAGAATTTGCTACTGACAGCATGTAAGAGTAATGCATTTGTGACTCTGGCACTGGCTCAACTTTCCTGCTTTTATTTTGCTATCAGACTAGGCTACCCCATACACTATCTCTTTGGCCATGCTTAGGCAAGGCACGGGGTCAAGAGAGATGATAAATTCCCCTTGACACCTAGCAAAAGTACAACACGTTGTGGGACTGGGCTGAGTGTCTCCCAAGAAAGGTGAAAACAGGAAAGGGAGCCAGCTCCAGCTGCAAGATCAGTCACTGTAACAAGAACACAATAAGGAGATCCTTATCTGAGCAGGGATGCTTAGACCGTACTCCCTTGGAAGCCTTCCCTCCAGCATGCCCACCAGAACTTTGGTCTAATCACAAAACCAGCTTGCAGTCGGTGGGTCTCTGCTGCCAGGTAACAGCAATAGGACAAGAGGTGATGGCTTCAAGTAGCACCAGGGAGGGCACACTGTGTATTAGAAATAATTTCTACTCCAAAGGGTGGTCAGGTGCTGGCACAGGCTTCCCAGGGGTGTTCCAGGAACATGGAGATGTGGCACTGAGGGATGTGGGCAAAGCACTTCCAACACCACAGAGGTGATGCGGGCACCCCAGCAGAGCCCTCTGCATGGGCTCCTCCACAGCTACAATGTTTGGGGATTGAGAAGTGCAACATCCCTCCATCAAGGGAAAAGGGTATTGTATTCACAATGGGTGGGAGCAGTTTGCTTGGCAGAACTGGTTAATTTCTGGTATAGGGATGGATAGCAATTAATTTATTGTCATTATTTGACTGTAGAACTAAGCTTGTATAATAGGGAAGCAAGTCAGATTTCCTTAAAGGAAGTCCAGCAGCTGGAGAGTGTGAACACCCATGCAGATGGAATTAACTTGTGCAAGCAGAAGCAACTGCCCTTACAAGTCCTTAATACACACACATTGCTATAATAACTTTGAATCAGAACAGCATAGGATAGTTCCGTTTTCTCATTTTCACAGATGAAAAATATTTATTGTAGTCATGATCTAAAAGCAACTTGTTTCCCTTCCCGATTGAGCACACAGTTATCTAAATTACCACACTCATAGGAAAACAAATCACTTACGTACAGACTGTCTTTTGCCTCCAATTCTCTCCAGAGGGTTTGTGGATGAGTTAGGATCATCTAGAACACTGGAGGCACTAACTGATGTTACACTTTGCAGAGTAAGAAGCCTATTGCCTGTTATTTCAGCAGCACAGAGGCTGGGAAAGGCACAGATATCTGAGGAGACTATTTCCATGGAGCTGCTCAGCCTACAGCATGTCAGAGATAACCAAACAGAGCCTCCACACACATCCTGCTGGTCCAAGAGCAAATAGTTGGCAGCATTCCTCTCTACACCAACAGTGTGCGAACTAATGATAAGAGAAGGGAGGGCTTAAAGAAAATAGGTTGAATAGATTTTTCCACAACTAAGACAGCGCTTCAGACTTCTGGACTAAACTAGGAAACCAAGAGCTGCAAGTAGGTGTGCAGAATGGGAAGAACCCAGCTGGAATGCCAGGAGCACACAGCCGCTGTTTCAGCTCCCTGCTGTGTAGTCCTGCAGAGGACCGGCTGCTTTCCTAGGACAGGTTGTTTCCCAATTATGTGTTACCAGGAATAATTTGCCAAAAGCTGATCCTGAGGGAATGGAGCCCCTTTCTTGGAAGGCAAGGCCCGCAGAACCCCAGCACTGAGGCTGCCGACAGATGTGTACAAGTGCAGTAGGTGAGCACACTGTGTTCTGGTACCACCCAGCCATCTCAGTGCTGCAGTTTCTCTTAACCAGGGTTTGATGCATTGCACGCATCCTCATGCACTTCCTCAGTGCTTTACTTGCACAGCTCTGACTTACACATAAGCCTCCAGCACACACGCTTCTGATGTTCATTAGTGCTCATTTCCATCTCACAGAGATCACCCACTCCTCCAGGAAAGAGGAAGGGCCTTTCCTGTTCCTTGCTCCTGACTGGTTCTGAATATTTATTGCTGGTTTGTGATGCTGCACCCAGCAAGCCAGGCCTTAACAATTTATGATGCCTCAACTCAAAGCTTCCCCTGATCTCAGCTGCATGGCCAGCAGCACAGGACAGGTCTGCCGAGCTGTGGGGGATGTGGTGCATGCATGGAAGCCAGGCTGAGACCAGCAGGAAGCAGCTCTCCTTTTCCAAAGTCTGGAAATCACTTCCTTGAGATCTTTCTTTCAGCTCGTTCTGGAAACATCCAAATACCACTTCTCCTGAATGGCTGAAATACAATATTTCTTTCACATTTTAAAAAACAAAAGTCTCAGCCTGAACAAATACTCCAGACACTCCCTCCCTGCCGGATGAGAAGGATTTAGTAACTTGTAAATTGTACTTTATGGGTCTAGATTTAGCCCTTAGTCTAAGTCCCAAAATAAGCTCTTTAACCCGTGTCCTGCTTTATGATTTCATATCTATAAATACTTGCTCAGAGCTAAGCAGGTTTCTGCATTAAGATCAACATCTGCTTCTCCAAGACAGCTGCATTTCCTCTGGCTCCAACACTACTGCGTTGGCTACCTGGAGTGGGGATCTCAGCACACACAGCCTTACTGAGGTTATGGGGGCCAGGCCATCACCATCCATCACCCTGCACCACCTGTAACTGCTGTGCCCACACAGAGCCCAGCAGCTCCTCAGCCAAGGGCAGCCTGACACAGAAGGTGCTGGTTCTCATAACAAAGCCCTGAATTCCTGATAACGGAGAGCAGCACCATGAAGCAAGACAAAGTCTCAAACACATAAATAGCTTTGCAGCCCAATTGTTAAGAGTTGCAAGGTCCAGCAGCAAGGCTGAACAGCTTGCTCAGTTGCTGACAGTGCTTGCACAAGAGAGCACAAGCACATGTCGATGACTAATGTGACTGCTTTGCACATGCAGTGGCTGCAGTGTTTACTACCATTGTCACTGCATGCCCCAATTACTTGCAAGTGGCTTTGGATGGAACAGATTTCACAGATGTGCACTGCAGAGGGCTCCTTCAGACACAGCCTCTGCTAGGAGAGCTCACTGTCCAATAGCACCCCTGCCACAGCACTGCAGGGCAGGCACTGTACAGTGGGGAACACAGCTGTGGGTGTAGCCCAGGTGTGCACCTTCATCACGGGATACAGCTTATGAAGCAATATTGAAGGAACCTGAGTTTCCAACAGCCTCCAGTTGTTAAAAAGCCCCACATTTGGGGCTTAAAGGGCAGATTCCCAAACCCTAGCAGGATTCTCATGCACCTCTGCAGATCTGTGCAGTACTGACACGTCCCAATGCTGCAGCCACCCTCCACACGTGGAGAGTCCCACAGCCACAGCACAGCAGTGCCTCCCTTTCCTTCTGCCATTCCCCTGCTTTGGGTGCTTGCAGAAATCCATGCTAAAGAACCGAAGAAGTAAAATGCTAAAGAACCAAGAGTTATATTAACTGAGTAAACTTTACTTTGGCTTTGAACAGTGCTTTTAGCTTAGAAGGTTATTTTCTTCTCCTGAAAAAACCTGACTGAACGCAGTGAGAACAGTACACAAACCCCGGTGCCTTCTGCGGCCACAGTCCAGCTGAGCCGGCTCCAGGACGGCACAAGGTGCCAGCCATCACACTTTATCTTTGTTTCAAGTTTTAACTCTCCATTTAGAATTCAATCTAAACAACCCCTGTGCCAAGCAGAATGCCGTCCTGCTCATGCTGTTTTAATTTCCTCAGAAAGAATCCCATAATGCGCTAGGCAAGACATCAACAATAATTAAACCCAACAGTGATTGAAAATCAAATTTTCAGGGCCCTGCAACAAGTCCTAATGAGTTCCAGACCTGCCTTCCCGGCCTGCTCAGACCGGCTGCATGGTGCTGCCAAGCCAAATTAAAATCTGACAGTATTGCACCCTGTGCCCAGAAAAATTGCCCTTCTCATGATTCAGGAAATTAAACAGCCGTCTGCCACGAAGACACCCATTTGTCTTTGGGCGTATTATTCAGACAGATCCTGGCTCAGTGTTTTCTCTTGTTTTTGCTGTGCCATTCCATTTCCCGTTCAAAGTGCACAGCAGTGGGGATGGTTCCCCCCTGCCATGCTGTGTTCATGGCTGCAGCCCAGGTGAGCAGGGGCAGGCAGCACCGTGCAGACAGACACAGGGACGTGCAGCTCTGTGCTGCCATATCTAGGCACAGCCTGCCCAGATTCAAGTGAAGTGACAGCTGAAAGTGCCCCCTTGTCCTTCATCTGTGGGGAGCTAACACCAAGCCATGTGTTCTGGAAGGGCTGGCATGCAGAAGCCTTTCATTGTGTATTTCAAGCCCTCTGAGCTACCACTGCACAGCCACATGGCTCTGGCCCCTCAGGGATGATACTCAAAGCTCCCGGCCAGCATGCCCAGCGCAGACAGCTTTGTCCCACAGCGTTGCTGCTGCATGGCACAGCACCTCGCCTGCTGCTCTCACCCTATCCCCAGCCCGGGGCTGAGCCCTGAGCAGGACAGGGGCCGAGCTGGTGCTTGATACCAACCAACATGCAGCCCCGGACACAGCAGTGCAGCCCACAGTTGCAGCTGGGACTGACAAAGAGGCATTTCCCACTCCTGAGCGCTTCTCGCTCAGCACTTGGTAAGAGCCTGCCCCCAGCAGTGCCCCAGGTACAAGGCTGCAGCGGACCCCGCGGCCACGCTGACAGTACTGCGCTGTAGGACGTGGGATGGCACCAGAGAAGGCACTCACCAAGCGCTGCCCCGTGCCCGCAGGACAGGGTCACCTCACCGGAGGGCAGCAGGAGCTGCAGACGGACCCCTCCCCCCGGGTCAGGAGAGGCTGCCCCGGCAGCCCCGCACCGCCCCGCACAGCCGGACATGGCGATCCAGCAGCGCTGGGGTTTCTGCTCACCTCCCAGCGGTGCAGCCACAAAAAGGCACCGCACCCCGCGAGCCCGCAGGAACCGCCGCTCCCCGGCAGCCCATTGCCCACAGCGCTCCTCGCCGTTAAAGTCCCTTCCGCGCAGTTTTACACCACGCCAACGGAGGGCGGTCACTCGGGTTCATCTGCTCATCCCACGGTACCGCGGGGATGCGGGATTTTTCAGGTGGCCGTCAGCTCCGACGGCCCGAGCGAGGGCAGCCGGCAGCGCCCGAGGGTCGCGGTGCCCAATGCCGGGAAGGCGCTCAGCCGCGCACCACGAGCAGCCGCTGCTCCGGCAGAGCCGCGCCGGAGCGCTCTCGGACCGGAGGGCACGAACCGCCCTTCCACCGAACTTAGAAACAAAGGGGAGCGAATCCACCGATCAGCCGCAGGGAACGCTGACGGTGAGGAGTGCAGCCGCCCGAGCGCCGTCCTTGGCGGGACCCCGCCGGCAATCAGAGCGCTGCTGCAGCCCCTGCCCGCAGCGATCCGCCGGCGCGGCGGCACCCGCAGCGCACCGCGAGCACGGCCAGAACGGGACGCGGTGTCGGAAAGGCGCCCATCCCCGCGCCCCGCACGCACCTTCTGCACGCCGGGACTCAGCTCCATGCCGCGCACCGCCCGCAGCCCGCCGGTCCCGCACCGCACCGCCCGCCGCCTTTCATTGGCGGCGCCCGCGGCCCCGAACGGCCTTCGGCCAATCCGCCGCCGGCAAGAAACTTTCCCGCCCAATGGCGTGAGAGGGGGCGGGGCCTGAGGGGGAGCGCCGGGTTGCGCGGGGTCCGCGCTGCCTCGGGTCCGCGGAGCGCAGCGAAGGGGCGCCTCGGGTCAACAGCGGGCGCGGCGTCCGGCAGGCGGATGCGCGGTATTTTTAGCAGTACACGGCGTCTGAAGCCACGGCTCTCTTGGCATTGCAACGCGTTCCGAGCGACCAAACGTGCCCTCTGCGTGCTGGTACGTGGGAGGGCTGGGTCTTCTGCACGGTTTCTCACAAACATTGCAGTGCCCAGCAAATATCCTCCCTGTCCCGGTGATGGGAGGACTCACCGCCGCCCCCGCGGTTCAGGAGCCCGGGAGGAACCACCTCGAGCCACCAGAATCCCACCAGGAAAGGGGCTCCGGAGCGGTGCGTCCCTGGCCTTACACAGACATGTGGAGCGGGCATTGTTTGTCAGCCCCACGTCACAGAGAGCTTGGCAGCCACCGAGAGCACTTGACATGGCAATGGGATGACATGATCTCACTTTCCCAGCACACATAGGCATGTGGTGACCTGGGCAGTAGGAAAGAATTCACAACGATTCCTCAGCCCCGTGGGGCACAGCGGGGGGACGCTGCCACCTGCACTGCTGCCACCCCAGCAGTGATGTGCATGCAGGGAGGAGGGGGCTCTGCTGGGGCAGGGATGCACCCCATGGAGAATCCCAAGTTGTGTTTGTAGCTCTTGGGAACGGCTGCAAAGCGCCACAGCAGCATGCAGTGGGTGCTGGCGGCGGGTCAGTGGGAAACCTTGGTCTGTCGGTATAGAAAAGGCGCAGAAACAAGTTCATACCTGGTGTAATCAGGCATACTGTTAGAAGATAACCAAACCAACCTTTGAGGAAGTTTCAGAGGCATCTTAGATGCTTTTACCTATAACAAAACGCATCTGGGATTATTGTAATTAATGATAACAGAAAAGACTCTACCCATGCAGTGAACTGCAGCTCATCATAGCCAGAGGGTGCAGTTTCAAGGGCAGATTATTCTGATGTTCAGGGACACCTGATGGCTGCTGGCAGAGGGAAGTTGTGCCCAGCTGTGCCCGGGCATCTCAGCCTCTCGGCTGGGGGATGGCCGGGCACAGTGGGGCACAGGGCACAGTGCTGCCTGCAGGACGCAGCCAGCCCAGCACAGCCTTGGGGGCGGCCGTCAGCTGAGTGCTCCAAGTGGCCGCAGGACAGCCGCCAGAGCCATTATCACCGACGGCCTCTGAATAATGGCTGTGCTATACTTAGCTCAGTGCTAGGAAAAGACAAAATCACCCCATGACTAAAGGCTGCTAAATCTCTGCAGTAGTCATGTCCCAGAAAGTGAGGACAAATCGACGAGGGGAAGTGATGGTGGGGATCTCAGCTTCCTGCTGACTCGCAGCAGCGTGTGGCAGAGCCCTGCTGGGTCACCCAGGGGTGCTCTGAGCTCAGTGAGGCTCGGGGGGCTGCGGCAGGCAGAGCTGCTGGGTGTAGTGGCAGTAACACCCATTGGTAATCGCTCCTTAACCTAGCAGAGCTTCTCTCCCCTTCTGAAAAGATGCTGAAGGTGAAGGCAGATTTGCCATGCCTGCAGCCACCTGTCTGCGGGGTGGAATGGCTGAGGACAGGGGAGGAAGGTGCTTTGGGCCGTCTGTGCAGGGCTGTCCTTTCCAGCACACCCCTCCCTGTGGCTGATGTGTCTCAAGCAGCGCAGCACACATTGCTCAGGTCGCAGTCTGTGTTCTCAGGTGGATTTGGCCAGGTCTCCTGCAGGAGGGCGGCTGTGCAGGGTGGGAAGGTCTTTCTCCAAGATTTCTTGATTTCTTCAAGAGTCCCGCAAGGAGGAAAGGGCCAAATTCCTGCCTGGAATTTATGCTGACCTGTTTTGTGGTGAAGAAATAAAAAGCGTCACTGCAGAAAGACGAGCAAAGTTTTGCACTGCTGTGAGCCCTCCCATGCCACACAGGAGGTGGTGCTGCCAGGCTGGCACGAGCCTCACGGATGCTCTCAGAGCAGCGCAGGTCCCCATTGATGCTGCTAATATAAAATTGCCGCTTGGTTGCTCTGTGGCTGAGGCAAGTGAAAGTCTGGCTCAGAGACGATGGTGATGAGGAATGACCAGAGGTGCTGGCGATGCTGATGACGGGCTGTGCTTGCAGGCAGTGTCTGATGGCTCTGGCAGAACTGGGAGCACTGAGCCTGGGTGCTGCTGTGGGCTCCTGCCTGCTGAGCGCTGCTTGTGTGCTGCAGACTGGGGAGAGTGCTCTGCTTAAAAGGGATCACTCCAAAGTCTGATTTGTTCTCTAGTGAGAGTATTTGTGATATTACAGTCCTGGCTATTTTTCAGTTTTTCTCTTTTGTACAAATATGAAGGGATAAAGCAATTAGAAAATGTTGCTCTGCAGCTGGGTCTGGTTTTGCTCCTTTTCTATGAGCATAGGAATGAAAATGCAGATTTTGTTGAAATATTGTTGAAGAAATTTTCATTTCCTGGATCCTCAATAAGAACAAATTGATTGGAGGAGAAAGACAGAAAAATAGCTGGAAGAAACTGATCAGAAAGGCAGACGGGTGGCAATGAAAGCCTGGCAGCTCCTCTTCTGTTGACTGTCAAATGCAACAAGCTGAATCCCTGCATGTATTGGTTTTGCCTGTGGTTATCTGTAGAGATGTATGGTTGCAACAGAGAAAACAAAAAACAAAAAACACACAAAAAAACCCCCACCAAAAAACAAAAAACAAAAAACAAACAAACAAAACAAAAAGCCAAACCAAACAAAAAACAACAAACAATCAAACAACCCCACCAAACCAACAACAAAAGCCCCCAACAAACTGCATTTTCAGCTCCAAGAGGTATTTTGTGTCAACATCCTGATTTTTTTCACTGGTAGTGATCAAGTGAGTCATCAGTTTGTAGTCAGAAATAGATCCAGTAACGCAGATCAAAAAATACAACAGCAATGCGTGTGGTTATGAACGCAGCTGTTGTGATATGGCTTTCCTAATTTGGCCATATTCATGCAAGGCTTTCCTTCCAAAGATTTACGCAGTTGGTTTCATCATCAAAGGATTATTTGTAGTGAGTAAAGCTCTTCAAATCATGTATCAGTCTCAGTCCCTGACTTCAGTAATACTGTCAGTACAGAAGTGACAAATAGCATCGATGAAGAAAATGAATCATCTTTTTTGCCTTTTTATTTTGAATAATCAAAGACTTTTTCCTCTTCTGCTGCCCACACCGTGGGCTTGTAGGAGTTGTTCCCCTGCTGAGTTGGGGCTGCTCTGCAGCGTGCCCAGCAAAGGGGCTGGGAGGAAACAGAACTTCCTGGGAGAGCTGAGGGGAGATGCAGAGAGGCAAAGCAGTGTCCACTGAGGGATGCTCCGGGGGAAGGGGGGTTTCAGCTGATGCCCGTGTCTGTCAGAGGTCCGCAGACGGATGTGGGGACATCGGCTGCTCGTGTGCTGGGAAATGCACGCTCTGCTGGGCAGCACAGTGCTGTTTGGAGCCCGGCTCATAGGCAAGGAGCAGCTGAGGTGAGCAGCCCTTCGTCCCTCTCGTCTCAACTCCCTTCCTTTTTCCCTTTTTCGGAGCAGACCATTCACGTCCCATTAACGCAGGGTAGGATTTATGCCGGTGATTTAGGAGGTGCGAATCACCCACTCCTGTCTCAGACACTTTGCCAGAAGTCTGGCACGCAACCCCCGTGACATGACATGGACATTCCGCCTATTTGTCTCCATTCGTCCATTGGTTCTGTGTTAATCTTGTTTATTACCTCGTTGTTACTCTTTAAAAAATGCCAGCTCATTCATCTCGGAGCGGCTCCCACTCACATGCTGTCTGCTAATTTGATTTAAGGTGCTGTAAGTCCTCAGACCTGTCACCAGGAAAGATGCCTCCTCCGGGCTCGGGGCTGCTTCAGGGAACTCCAGGCTGGAGTCAGGGCCGAGATGGATGTGGTACTGAGACACATCTCTGTCCGCAGAGAGTCCGTGTGGAGATAAACACATCTGAATGACACTTTCCAGAGAGAGTCCTTATGTTTTCATCACGGCTGACCTCTGCCGTGGGGACCTCAGCAGCAGGGGCACGTTTCCTTTCCCTGTCCCGCAGCAGAGGTCACAAAGACACAGCAGGTGTTGGGTGTTGAGCCCACCTGAGCCCATGCAGCGCCCCATCCTGGAGCAGGGCCGTGCAGCCTGCTGTGCTGCAGTGACTGACGGTGACCTGTCTGCACACGGAGCAGCGCTGCGTGCACCGCTAAGAGCAAACTCCTTCCTGAAAGCTCTGCGTGCTGACCGCCCCGGGGCTCTCCCAGCAGGATTTCCTCTGGCTTGAGAAAAGCTGCGCTCTGCCCCTCCTGCATTTACACCCAGAGCACAGGGGAGGAGATAGGAAGCCGTGCAGGAGCAGGAGAGCTGCCAGAGGCCGGGGCAGTGCTGCCATGCACTGAGCAGTGCTGGTGATCGCTGGGGAACGGAGCACTGAGGTCTGTAACTGTGCTTCAGTCTGGGAGGGGGGAGGGGACGTTTCATCGTGCTGAAAGTTGAGGTTACTTTTGTTCTCTGATTGGTCTTCAAAATGTCTCCCTCCTGGGAAATTAATATAAATGAGAGACATACTCTGGTTGCTACCTAAATAGCACCAGTGTATTAATATTTTAATTCTCTCAAGTAGGTTTGGTAAAATAAACAAACAAAAACCTAGAGATCAGTGGTGTGCAAAATAGAAAGTCTCTTCTCATTTGCTCAGAGCAGAAATGATCTTGTTGCATTTAAGCTAGATGGCTTACTCTCAGAATGGCTGGGCAGAGCATTTCTCTGTGTATCATCATGAATGGAGCTGAAATACTCTTGAATAATAGGAGCTGATCATAATAGAATAGGAAAAATGAGAGACGGGTGTCAGCTTGGAGCACGCCGGATGCTGTGCAAACAGACTGAATGTGCTCCTCCAGCAGCAGCTCATGGCCATCAGTGTGAGCTGTGTGTCCTGTCAGAGGACCCTGCGCGTGCCTAGGGCAGAGCAAGGATGAAGCACAGTTAAACTCCTGGGAGTGCTGCAGGAGGGCATGGGCAGAAGGATACTGAACAGAGCCGGACACGGGGAACAGAGATGGTCATTGCCAGGTGGACAATTCTGCCTTTTTGGAAGTGATAAAAAAACAAAATAGCTGACTTTGCTAACCTTATCATTATAGCTTTATCTAGAGTTTGATCATCATTCTAGTGCTCACAGCGAAAACATCTGCTTTCTGATGCTTACAGAGAAAACAATCTTTCTAGCAAATTCTGGCCTTTTTGGTTGAATTAGCACCCAGTAAGCTGTGATTAAATTTAGGGATATTCTTATGTTATTAAATAAAAGAAAATGTGACTAGAGAACGCATGAGTGCATCCATACGTGCTCTGTGAGTACCATCCTGCTCTGCAGGTACACTGAGTGCAGTCTGTGCTGCACTGAAATATCAGGGATGGAAAGCCAGGAATGGTGCAGCTGCAGAAATGTGAGCAGGAGCTGCACCTCAGTGCGTGCCCCTGAGCTCCTGTCCTCCTGTCCTCCTGTCCTCCTGTCCTCCTGTCCTCCTGTCCCCCTGCCCGCAGGATGCAAAGCTCTGCCTGGGCTGCAGCTGCTCTGTGCGTAGTACAGAACCGTGTAGCTGAATAATAATAACACAAGAAGAATGAAAGAAAGCTCAAGTGTAAGCTGGAGCTACCCAAGGGTTTTTCTAATTTATTTTCTGGCCTTACCTCTGGTTTTATGTGTCTCTTTCCTTTAAGCAGTCAATAAAAACACTCCTTGCTATGGCAACTGCCTCCTTCATCATTTAGGCAGGCATAATGCACCATTCTATGGACACCCATGCCAATTAGCACCGAAAACGTGTATAGACAAAGTATTTTAAAGCAGGAACTCTGTTACATTAGCATTTTCCATTAACCTCTTTATTTTTAACCATCCCAAATGAGTACTAATGGTCAGTCTGGAGCTGGGCTGGGTGTGCTGGGGTATTTGCTGCCCTGGGAGGCACAGCAGGAGGGAATGGAATGGCACATCCTGCCCCTTGTGTGCCTGTATGCAGCCCTGCTCTGAGGTCCCAGCAGAGCACAGCCCTGAATCAACTGCCAAAACTGCTTCCTTTAACTTTTAGCTGCAGTGTGGGACGGACCACGTTTGCAAAACAGAGCTTGGCGTGCCTGCATAACTCACTGCTGTGGAAGGAGTTGTCGGGATGATGTATTGAAACGCAGCCATCTCCATTATGGCATGCCACGTATGTTTTTAAAAGCTATTTTTAAAATTAATAGTATTCCGTAATGCTGATAAAGTAGGAAGCATTTATAATTTGTTGCACTCTTTCTAAACCCGCATTAGTCTGCTTTCCACTTGACTGAATTGTGTTTTTTTATAGATATGGTGGTTTAAAATTTATTAACAGTGTAATAAAGGAACAAAACCTTTATTATTTAATGGGTTCATAATTTTAAAATGCTACATAAGGACCGTTGTGCCTTCTTCCTACCACTAATTAATGCCTGAATTGATGTCAGTGCTCACTGCCACGTGAGTGTTCACACTCATCTACGGCTTCCTCCTCTCTGATGGGCTCAGCAGGGCTGTGCTGTTCAAACCTTAACAAGTTCTAGCTGCTTCACGGACCAGAAGGAGTGCATTCATTCATGGGACATCCAATGTTTGGTATTGAATTCTACCACGAAGGCTCCAGAAAACAGCACTTTGCACCTCTGTGCCCAAGGATGGAACATGCCAGTACCTGGCCAGATTTCTGCTCTGGAGCTGCAGGAGCTGAGCTGGGCTCAGCACAGCCCTGCTCACAGTGCTGGGCATTCCTCACTGCTGCCGAGGTCCCCTCAGTGCCCCCCAGGAGCACTGCTTGGCCGGGCATCCACCTCACTGCTGTCAGCATCGCTCTGCACGGGGCCTTGATGGAGCTGAGCACAGACTGGGACATAAATATGCCCAAAAGAAACGATCAAAATTATTAATGTTGTTTTTCTAACCTTTTTAATGAGGTGATACTCACTTCCATCAGCGCTGCCAGTGTTGGAATCTTTGATTTTATTTTTTTTCCAAAGAGCTTTAATTGAGCTAGGTATAAATAGCAGATCAGTAAACAAGACCTTTTGGCTGTGTGAATCACGTCTGAAATATTTGCAAGCCCTCCGCAGCCGCTGATGGTGAGGAATGTGCTCATTAGGCCGGTCCAGATGCATTCTGCAGCCCGGTGAGAACCTGGCTGCTCCAGGAGATAAATCACTGCAGCAACAACGCGCCCATCCTCAGCGCTGTGCTGTGGGTCTGCCTGGCCTTCAGATCCATCCAGATACACACAAAGGGCTTTTTGACACAAGAACTGAAGGGACCCATGTTATGTCACCCCATTTAATTTACACTCTACTGCTGAGTGTTCCAGAGGGACTCCAACGAATCCCATAAACAAGGCTGTGCTGAAAGCAAAATGGGCACTGAAGAAAACCAGCAGTTCTTACTCCAAGTTTACTTACTTGGTAGTTTCTCAACTGGGCACTCATGTGAGAAATGTCTCTACCAAATCTTGACTTGTAATGGGGGATGGTCCCCATCTTCTTTGGGAAAGCACTTTGTTTTCCTTCGGTGATCTCTGTGGTATTAATTACATATGTTTGAGTGAACATAGAAGTATTTGCAGCATTGTAAACTCTATTTCTAAAATCAAACTAGGCATAAAACCCTGCATATATGTGGGTATGCATACACACATCACCTCATTACCTAAATTATAAATGGATTTGTGAAGCAGGGGCCACAAAGTGAAAAGAGCCTTTGCCCAGAGCTGTTGGGCACACAGTGCAGTTCTGTCCCGAGTAATTAAAGCTGAATGTCTACATCTGAACACATTCTAGAATGTACTTTGGTCCCAGATCCTTCCAATGTGCCTAAAATACAAACGTGGGAGTGGAACTTTTTTTATCTTGCCTAACTCCCCTTGGAAATGTAATGTATTACATTTATACACTGCCTGTTATCTGAGGATTTCAAAGTGCAATGTGGATCTTAATTAAACTGATTGTATGCAGGTTTGCATCGGATTTAAACATCCTGACCCAGAGAGAGAAAATCAGTTGGTAAGGAAAGGAAGGCACCTTCCATGGAGGGTCTGAAGCCTCGAAGGGTGGTTCTGCTGTGGCTGCTGCATTACCTGCACATCTCTGTGGGTGTGGGATCACTCCGTGGTCTCACGGGATACAGAGGAGTTCCACAGAGGTCTGTAGAGCATCAGTGCTCCACTCTGAAGGGTCTCTGCACAAGTACATGTAAAGGGACTCTTGTCTCAGGATTGGTTCCTGCTTTTGTCGAGGTTTCACCTATCTGTTCTATTTGAAAGCCCAGACAAGCAGAGATGCTGGCTGTGTGCAGGAGGTGCCCGTGGGCTCTGCCTGCCCAACAGAGCTGCATCCACTGCCTGCAGTCAGCTGCTGCCCCTTTGGCAGCCCTTGGGCATCGCATCAGGAGGTCACTGAAGCCCCAAACATAACTTGTGCTATTATTTTGGTAGTGTAAGTCCTAAGTCATCTCAGATGAGAAATACGAAACAGTCCAAAATCTGAAGACTGTGCATTACATGGTTATTTTTCAGGTGTTTTCTGGGCTGAAGGGAGAACAGCTGCTACTCCCAGATTGCGCCTGGATCCCTCAGAGAAAGCAAAGCACAGTCTGTGGTCAGAGCAGCCCAAAACGTTCAGAAGTGAATGAAGGTTTGCTTGAAATCTCTGCATCTACAAATCCTGGTTTGTATTCTGAAAATCAGAAAAAGATGAGCAGTGATTTTATTTTTTTTTTTCAATTGGGAAGTTTGAGAAATGCATCCTTGATCATTTCGGATTTCTTTGTTGACTAATTACCAATTATTTCTGCAGCTAGTTAAATACGAAATGTGATGATGCCATGAGTGATTCGGTCTAAGAAGGAGTCTAAGAGCCATTAGTTAGGTCTGTTTCAGTACTTCAGAAGCACAGGTTTTCTTTAACTCTGCTCTATGGGAACTGTTGAGTCACAGCCTGAAAAACTGATTGAGCACCTGGGAAAGGACCGGTCAGCCCTGGGAGCACAGGTGAAGGCAATTCAGCGGTGTGACCAGACCGGGTGGAGCCCGGCTGCACCTCTCCTAAACCTCATTTAAGGCTGACTGCCACTGGGAAAAGGTTTCTGGTTTTGGAGATTCAACCCTTATGGTGCTTTTCCCCATGAGCTGAGATCCTTGGAGACATTCTTTTCCTTTTTGTCATTTCACTCTGTATTGCCTTTCCGCCACGGCGATCGTTCCAACTGTAACACCGAACTAACAGGAGTTAGAGTAATGCTCACATACAAATGTTGAGTGTAAATTAGAGTCAAGGAGTGCTTGCCTGAATGTGAAAATGTTGAGCAGTGACTTCGTTAAGCAAGGTAGCATTCGCCATCTAGAGAGACAGGCGAGCGATGCAGGGGAACGTGTGAAGTGAGGATGCGGGCAGATGGAGCCCGGAGCGGGGCAGCCGAGCGGCGCGGCACGGTTTCATTAAAGCTGCTGCTCTGATGGCCCAGACGGTCATTTTGTCATTGAAAGAGAGCAGGAGGGCACCCGCGAGTCCTGCTGAGCAGGGTATGCTCTGCCACTGCCTGACATGCTGTGCGGCGGTGCTTGGATGCTGTGCTCGTGCTGCTCCGTTCCCGATGGAGCAATGCACGCACCTTGTCTTTGTTTTAATCATTTAGGTGGGAAAGTCCTTGCCTCTCAGCCGGCAGTGAAGATAACGATGCTCTATCTTTTGAGGTCTGGGAGCAAAGCGTGGGCAGCAGCCGCAGGGCGTGGGCAGCTCGTGGGCATGGGAACCTGGGGGGCAGGATGGCAGGACAGGGGCTGTCCCAGCACTGCTGAGTGAGGTACAGCTCAGGTTGTGAAGAACGTGCTGCTGGAGCTGTGCTCTCCATAATCTCCATTTCTGGGAGCTGGTTTTAACCTGATACTACTTGTTTATTCTCATCTAGCCCATCCTCTTCTTACAGTCTTGAAAAATAGACTAACCATCATTGAAATGCTGGGTCAGGACATGAAAACAAAAAATGTTTATTTCTACAGTAATAGTACACGGCCCAGTGGCAGACTCAGCCCAGCCACAGCTACAGCACATGCAGAAGTAATTTACTCACTCATTCTGCCTCATTTTCTTGTCCTGAGTTGCCAGTATTCACTATTCTCTTCATCACAATGCGATTTCCACAGACAGTTCTTGATCTGAAGTTCATTTGTAGTTCATCTTCAGAATTAATTTCTTTTTGTTGGACACATTAATGGCGTATTACTTGTAATTCTTCTAATGAGGCTTCCAGCATTCGCAAATTCAAAATAGGCTTTAAGAAAATGTTCCCCACCTGTTTAAAATTGATTTACGGGAATGTCCCGGTGAATTGCTAAGTATTCATGAGGAGGAGTGGGTATAAAATACCTCTGAGCAAACAGAGATGGCATCAGCAGGCACTGCGGGGAGCTGCTTCAGGCAGGAGCAGTGGGGAGCTGTGGGGCTGAGGGCCCGGCTGTTCTGCCCTGCCCAGGAGCACCATCCAGCACACTCCAGTCCTGTACCTGCGATTTTTCTAGTCTTTCCTTGACTGGTGTTATATATAATGCCTCCATTTTAATGGCAAGGAAGTCACACTTAGTTGGACCAAACTGAAGAGCTCAAGATTGCAACACTTTTGTTCTCCTCTTGTAGTCCTTTGTCTGTGGGGTAACACAGAAGGAAGGCTGCCTATAAACCTGCTTTATTAGGAGGAAAATAAATCCTGATTCCTTTCTCCTCTGGATAGAAGGGATGCGTGCAGGCTGTGGAAGATGCCAGCTGGTCTGGGTCTGTCTTCTTGCTCCCGTCTCACCTCCCAGCACCACAATGGGAGTCTGGAGGTACAGACTGGGAGTTCTCTGTGCCCCTGTAGCTGCCAGGGGGCTCTTTGGCTTCCCTCTGGTTTTGCATCCATGGTTTTGCACAACTTAAACTTTCACGGCTTCTGGAGTTCTGCTTCATTTTGTGGGTTCCTTATCTTGCTCTATGATGTGCTGTAAAGTTCTGCCATCAGTAATTCCTGAGGAGCCTGAAGAGTTCCCTGTTTGACAAACTGTTCCCAAGTGTATCTGGTGTGTGCTTTTCCCTTCCTTAGTTTTCTCAGTATCACACTAACTTTTGGCAGACTCATTTTTAAATGCCTGTAATTTTTATCTGTAATTTCTCATACAAATATTCCTACATTGATTTTTAAAGCCATTCTGCCAGAGATGTGAACTCCTCTGTATTTAATGAATTGTGAGGTAATGAATGACACTACTTCTCTATTGAACCTTCTTTCTTGATTTAAGTTTGAAATTAGAATCAATGATCCCTTGGTCATGAACACAGATATTGGACATAACATTTTGTTGTGGCTCCATGGACAGCAGAAGTGTTTGCTGCTCTATAGGGATGCCAGCAGCAAAACTGGGGTTACTTTTGCCAAATTTCTCTCACCTATGTGTCTGCCTGAGTATAAAGGCCTTACTTATAACACATGGCCCACAGCACCATCTCCTGTGGCAAAGTGCCCCTGGAGACCCAAGGCAAAGGTCTCATTAAGACCCAATCCAATGTCCCAGCTCTGGGGAACCAGGGGTTACTGGTTGCATTCACAGCTCTCCCAGAGCCACCCAGCAGATGGTTCCCAAAACAGCAGCGTCTTTTGCTCTTTTCCTGTAGCAACAATTCTCCCATCGTGCAGAAGCTGATGGGGCACAGCTTGCCATGCTGGTGCCAATGCTGCAGTTCCTGAGCCCTGCCTCAGCTGCAGTGAGAAGTGCAGCCTCTGCAGCCAGCAGTGACATGGGGCTCATTGTGGTTTGGTGCTGTGATATCACAGGTTTGTCCCTGAGGGGGGCTGTGGATGTCAAAGTGGTGTTCGATTCCTCGGCAGCCAGTGGGAACTTTGCTCCAGTAAAAACAGAGTGAGTGGGGTGAGTCTGTCCCTAATCTGCCCTTATTCTGTGAGAGAGCCGAGGCTCAAAGGGATTTGCAGCATGTTTCTGAGGATGGAACACTGGTGATTAACATTCATGCTGCTCCTTCTACATTTTTAATTTGCCACAAAACAGTGGGCAAATCAGGGGAAAGCGCCAGGCCCACAGATGATGGGGCACTGCAGGGCACTGCAGCCTGGGGATGCACTGCTGGGTTCCACTCGTGGGAGCGGATTGCAGATCTTTAAGGGCTCGGGGTGTGCATGTTGCAATGAACTTTGTAAGAATAATCGCAGATTGACAAAGAACACACAGATCCCTGGCAAGGGAAAGGCTCGCCAGAGATCATTATACCACCCCATCATGCCATAGGTGTCAAAACAAACTGTGTTTTCTGGAGGAGAGCTTGTATGAGCTTGTATTGCCCTAATTCTTCAAAGAAAGAACACAGAGGGTGAGAATGCTGCCAAGGCTCCTCCCAGCCTGCAGTGCCAGCCCTGCACCTGGGCAGCAGCTGAACTCCTTGGTGTGGGCAATGGGTCCCCAGAGCTCAGCAAACTGTGTCCCCAGGGAAATGCAGCCTTTGTCATCGATTCATGCCAGTGATGTTGCAAAAGCAGAACCAGGTCTGCCTGGGAAGCAGGGATGTTTCTTCAGTAAAACCTGACAACAGCATTTCTCATAGTAGCCCATCCTCCAAAGAGCTTTTACTCACATTTTAACCTGGCTGTAATCTGATTGTACTTACTTACTTAAAATAAGTAATGACAGATCAATCGGAATTTTGATTGAGAAAGAACTGGAAGGTTTGGCTCAGATTTTGGCTCAGAAGAGGGAAAATCTGAGTATCTGACAACATAATGCACAGACCTCAGATAGTAATGAAAAAATATCCTGTAGGAGAGACTGGGTGATTCTTTACGTATTTCTTGTTCACTCCTCAGAAAACAATCTCTGCCCCTTAAAAATAGAAGAGAGGAGAAACGTTCCCATAGTGGTGATCCAGCCGGGTGCAGCACTGACCACGCACGGCCCCAGGCACTGCAGGGAGTGCAGCAGAGCTGCCTTCAGGCACACCGTGTCTGCAGCCTTATCTGCTCTTCGTGAGGGAAACCTGCTTCTTTATCAGCCCCCTCTGATGCGATTTGGAAAAGCTGACCAAGAGGAGATGCAGGAGCTTCACGAGTGATTCATTTCTATTTTGGCTTCCCAGAGTGATGTCACACATGGTGACAGGCTCAGAGAAATATGAAGCGTGAAACACCCACTGCAAAATGCAAAAGGAAGTTACTATTCCTGCCACTAACCATCTGTAAATATTAGATGGGCTTTACAAGTATTTTCCTAGTTGCTGATCAAAATCAGAGCTTGAAACATTTACAGGAAGGAGAAGGGAGGGAGGGAAGAAGGAATGAAGGAAAGGGGAAGGAAGGAACTGTTACTGGAAACTTTTCAGTATTTGTCTGAAAAGCAAATATGTTTCATTTAGACTTTTATGCCACCTCTAAAACCAAGATGGCATCAGTCATTCTAGAATGTGTGGCTTCTTTTGCTTTCCACTGCAAACTAATTAGATGGTTGTTCACACCCTTGACTTTACTTATATTAGTAAAATTTGTTCATGAATCTTTGAAATGTGATTTTGCCAGTCGAGAAGTGGCCAGTGGTCACTGAAATGAAGCTGGCCCCAGTCCCTGGTGTGCCCTGCTTGCTTTCCTGGGGGTCGGACTAAATTCCCTGAGCCAGCAGTGTTAGTTCTGCTGGCATTGATTCCCTTTCTTACCAGGCACGTGGATCCCACCCTGCAACTCGCTATTTTCCCATCCCTCAGAGAAGCTTATAATTTGAAAAGCATTGATATAGCAAAGCATTAGTGTCCCCCAAAGCTAAGATTGTCTAAAAAAGTTAATGCCCAGATAATAGGAGGAAGAATGCAGCATCAGTTCTACGATGGAGTATTCAGATATATACCAATAGACACGAAAGAAATGCTTAAAGAGCCAGACAGATTAATGTAGAGATGATATCTATGTTTGGAATACCTGAATTGGGCTAATCTTATCTCTTATTAAAATTCTCTGTTGAATTTATCTATTAATAATTAACTCTTGACAAGAGACATCTTTCTACATGAGTAGGTTCTGGCTAATGTGACACTCATTAAGGGTGTGAACAGGCAGAGCAGAGCCAGCTCCTGCAGGGCTGAATGCTGGCTGCCCTGTGCTCTGTTCCTACGCCTGCTCTTGCATGCAATAGCCAGGCCTAAATTTGGGGAATCCAGCTGTCACAGTGAAAGCACATCCATTCCAAAGCTCTGCTGTATGTGGTGTCTGTGTTCCATTGCTGGATGGCTAAGGAAAGGCCATCTAACCATGCTGGTTAGGTGCTATCCCATCCAATCTCAGCAGATAGGCAACAGCATCCCACTTGCAGCTGATCCATTTGAATGCTGCAGTGTGTGATTTTTAACAGATGGAAACAACAGGTAAGTTCTGGGGAAAGGTCCATTTCACTCTGAAGAATGCCAGCCAGCCCCCAAGGGCAGGGAACAGAGTTTTACACTTAACTGATGTGAAGAGTTGTATACTGCCCTATTAAATGCAGGACAGAGAAGGTTTTTGGGTTTCCAGATTGTCCTCTCCTTAGAGAGGGACCAGAACAAGTTTCAGGTTGATCTCTGGTATGATGGGGCAGTTCAGGACAGCCATAACGTGCACACTGCTGTCAGATAACATCTCTCTTGCAGCACAGAAATATTCAGCCCTGGGGCCTTGTACACAGGACTGATTACTTGTTTTCTTCTCATTTCTGTACAACAAGGTCTGGGACACTGGAGTATTTCAGCTGCTTATCCCATACCCCACTGTGACCAAAGGCCAGCAGAGGGTGTCCCCAGCTGAGAGTAGAGGCTGGTTATGAAGCAGACATCTATCACAGTGGCACTAGAAGCCTGGGGCTGTGCAGGAAGAAGTCAGGGTACAGGAATCAACAGCAGGAGTCACTAGGAAGGGCCTCTCATCTCTACAGAAGCCCTTCTGCAATGCTGCACTGCTCCTGCGCTCAGCTCTGTGCTCCAGAAGGAAGAAGGATGCACAGGGACAGACGGGTGAGCACCAGTCTGAGCTCTGGCTGCTGCTGGGCCTTGTCCTGCTGCTGGGCAGTGCTGCACAAAGCTGTCTCACACCGGGCTGCTCTGAGATGAGCTCCCAGTTCAGTGAGTTCCCTCCTTCCTTTCTTCACACTTCTCCCCTTTTTAAACCAGCCGTGATCTCAGAAGCAGGGCTGGGAGTGGCAGAGCACTGCTTTGCTGTGCAATCCCCCAGCAGAGGACCTGCAGTCCTGCTCTGCAGCTGGTAGGAAATCAGCTCAATTCCTGGCATTCCAGCTTGGCCTGGCCATGCAGCTTTTACTCATTGCTGCTCTCTTAATTAGACTGCAATCCCTTACAGGCAGGATGTTAATGTATCATGTTGTATTTTGCATGTATTTGTTTTTGCTGCATGAAAAATCAAAACAACACGTAGCTGAAGGACAGACTGCGTAGATTCCTATTTCTTGCTCCCACTTCAGTGCCCTCTCTTAGGCATTCTCTAAATTAATTCTTTATTCTTTATCCAGCAGTGATCAAACACAGGTGTTTCATGGAGCAAACCCTGCAGCAAACAGCTGGAGCTTGACCTTCCTTTCATGTCAATAGGAAAACTCGCAGAACTGAGCATAAGCTAAATCTCTACGTAAACTCCCTCATTAGTCTTCAACAATTAGAGGCTGATAGATGGCCTGAAGGGTGAGATACCCACCTATTAGTGGGGCTGCTCTGAACACCTCCCTCCTCCTTAGCCTTAGCCCTGGTAGAAATACAACAGGTGATCTTGCAAAAAAAGTCAATGCTGTTACAGTTGGGTTGTTTTCCTTTAGAGTTATTATGTATCTTCTCTTATACTTCACAAATATTTGGAAAACAAGAATGCTCAGCTTTTAACTAAATTGCACCAGAACAAATATTTTTATTGCTGCACTGAAAGCTGTGGATCTGCCCAAGCCAAATTCCACTTAATGTTTCTTTAATGACCTTTGAGGCAGCTTAGCCACATTCTGACCAGTGTTCAAGTGAGATGGCATTTGTTGGATTGCAGCTGTTTAAGTCCGGCGTGACTTTGCTACCCCAACCACAAGGATTAACACTGCCCCGGGTACCCAGGCAGTTGATCCTGGTTTCTCTGCTGATGACAAAAAGTAATGGTACTGGAAAATGAGGTGGCAGGGAAGTTCAAGCAGTTGTGCCAGCACTACTCAGGCTGCCTGCAGATCTTAGTGCTGCAGGATGCCTTTGTGGGCAGCTCTGCGATGGATACATGAGAGTGGCTCCCACTGAACCGCTTGAATATAGATGCTGCTGGGTTTCTGAATTTACATTCAAGATAAGACTCCCCCTTCATTTTGTACGGCCGAGGAGATTCTGGAACGCTCAGATGCACTTTTTGATAAGTCTGAGTTCCACTGAAACAGAAATCACGCTAACTCACAGAATCAAGAAGGCAATTCAGTTTAATGTATGAACTTGGCTTTTCCCTTTCTGAGAGGACTTTGGAAGGCTGCGATCTCCCAGGGTAGCTCTGGGACAATATCCTCAGCACCGGGCTGTTTTCATTCTTAGAAATGGCACCAAGCAGGATTACAGAAAGGAACAGCAGTTACTGGGAGAAGTGGCACTATGAGCTGACTTTGCTGTAGTTGTGGTGACTCAGTATTGCACAAAAGTGCATCCCTTTAATGGATGATTTTTCAGAGCAAAGATGAGAAGAACAATAAGGTTGAGTGAGGTGGGAAGGATGTACGGACTTTTCCCCTTGAAAATACAGCATAGAAAATGTCAGCAGTGGGCACTGCTGCATTGTGAATACAGATGTAATGAAATACCTTCTGTGATCTATGAGGACAAACGGTGCTGTTGGCTCATCGTGGTGCAATACTGGAGTTTGGAAGAAAAAATGAAGGAATGTTAACTAGATTATTTCTGCTCCTAATTCTGCTAATGAAGGGAGCTGTGGGGGTGCAACTGTGGACCGAAGCAGTTGGTGCTGAGGATGCTCCTTGCTCTTTGCCTACATACACGGGGCACTGGGTGCTCTGCAGGCCAGCGCGGCAGCAGTTGGAGCACGAGGATGCATTGGACGTGTCTCCTGGTTAAGCTTTATCTGAAAGCGTCTGAAGCGGCCTTTCAAAACAGCTCCACAATGCAAATGGAAGGGACTCCGTGGGAATGACAAGGGGTCTCATTTCGGAGTGATGGCTCTGTTCCGAACGCTGCTAACACCCAGCCGAGGAAGGAGCTGCCGCTCCGAGCCCCACCAGGTGGCACTGCGGTAAAGCACTGCCCGCAAGGAAGATGTGCGACCGTCCGCCACGGCCCTGCGCGAAGAATAAATGCCAAACACTCAGGGATCTGTAGAGCTGGGAAGGTAGGTTGCATTTATGGCAAGAGTATTGATCTCCAATGGAACCGAGTCTATAATAACTGGTATTTCAGAGGATTTGGCTGTTACTATGGCTGTGAAAAGTTCATTTAGAGCTAATGGATATGGCTGTAATGATACATCTCAAGAACTAGAACTAATGAAGAAGCCTCCAGTGAGACTGAAGTACTTAGGAATAAAGCCTTATTACTTGACAGAAAGCTGTGACACCACGGATAGAAACTCACAGCATCACAAGCAATACTGTGCAGGTGGAGCCTTCATGGTCCCGAGGGAAGGGCAAATGTGTGAGGCTCAGCTCAGCCAAGCTGCTTTGTTTCCTTGGACCAACACTTCATTCCCAGGCAGGTTTCCTTTGTGGTAGACTATTCTGTGTTTCTCAGGAATGAAAGCAAAACCACTTATTTTTATTGTAAATCATATTTTAAAAGCTATAATACTAACACGAGCCATCTGAAATTGACACTGATATGCCTTCACAATAGCAGGATAATTAATATCAGTGTTTATATGGTATCTCTCCTTGCACAAGATCCCCCAGGACTTTGCAGATAACAGCCTGCAGAAGCTATTGTAGCCATCATACAAAACGTCTGGTCCATGGCAGTTTAAAAATCCCATTTTAATTTCAACTCTGCTTCCCTCTAAAGTCAATGGACTGTTTTGCCTTCCAGAGTTGAGTTAAGCCCTTTGTTTTCATTCGGTCCTTGAAAAGAAAGGAAATGAATTACAATAGTTTTGTTCAGCACCTCCCAGAGACCAAGTGTTAATTGCACAAGCCCTGCACAGGTAGCTGATGGCACATGCAGTGAACAAGGCAGGGATTTCGAGGTGACATGTGCCCTGCTTGGAAAGTGTCTCAGGGCACTGGGGGCATCTGGGAATTCCAGATATTCCAACAAAGGCCTGAGGAAAAAAACCCTGAGTGTATGTGGTGACCTTAGGAGTGGCTGCAGCTCTCTGACCGTGACAAGAGGAAACAACCCTCCCAGCACTGTCTGTTCACTACATAACCATGAAATGATTTGAGGCACTCCAACCTTATTAGGTTAATGAACTCAAAACCCAGAATTCTTCAGTACTGAATCAACCAGAGGCTACCAGTAAAGACCAATCTGTGGGAATTAATGTGTGCATAAAAAGACATTTTACACTGCCCGGAGTCCTGTTGATAAAGGCTCTGTTCCTCACGTTGTCTGTGCCATCTCCTGACACACAGCCCAAGGCATTTGTCAGCAGGAAGGTGGCTGGGTAGAGGTCCTTGTGCTACTCCTGCCATGGCTGAGCCATGCAGCGCATGGTGTGGGGCTGGCAGTGATGGCTCTGCTTCCAGCACTTCCTCCTCCGGCACACGAGTGCGGAACTGCACCCTTGGCACTGACACTGAACTCAGGCAGGCACAGCAACACCACCTCTCTCCTCATCACTACAAGGCGTTCAAAGCTCATTTGCTTTGTTTAACAGCACGTAGGAAAGTTCTCAGCACTGCCAGGTAAGCCTTCCTACTTGCCTGAGAATCAAAAGGGGCCGCTGGATTTTTCGGATGCTACAAAGGCAGAAGAAGACAGCTGTGTCAGAGACACAGATCTGAAGCCTTGGAGGAAAATTTCCCTATTTGTGCTGTCACTGTGTGTATGGGAGGATGGAGGGCAAGGGAAAGAGTCGCCTAGGAAGAAATGGGAAGAAAGGAAACTTGATTCTGAAGAGCAGGTTAGAAAATGAACTATGCATTCAGAAATGGCAAAAGATGAAGATGACAAACAGAAGAATAAGCTGGCAAACTTTGTTCGAGTTGTAAAGTGCCCATTTAAATCTACTTTCATTCCTTGTGATTCACAGAAGTGAAAGTTAAAGTGCACCCCAGGTCCCTCAGTGCTTTCTGCACAGCCCACTGCTACGAGCTGCAGTGTTTGAGCCCCGTGGAACTGCACTGCTTTAACTGGAAACGTGTCCCATAGAAATGAGTGGGACTGCTTCTGCCTTCCCATGCTGCCTCCAGTCATGCACATGGACAAAGCAATTACTGGGGTAGACAGTGAATCACTGTCAGTGGAACCATCTGTATCCTACCCTAGAATATTTGAGATTGCTGGTAGCATCCAGCAGGAATGCTACATTCCTACAGACAGTGAACTGAATGAATTTTGCTTTTCTGGACAATTTCCTTTGCTGCCCTCTTCTTAAAATGCTAAAAGCCATTTACAAAATTTGCTGAGGGCAAGCACTGATTCAATTGCATATCAAAGACCTGAAGGCAATTCAGAAGTCATCTTCCTCGTGTCCTTTTACATCTTGCAGATCGTGAATCTCTGCACAGCACTGATTTGGAGAGCAGCCTATTCTTTGCCTTATGTTGTCAGTGACGAGATGCCTCATTCTGCTTCAGGGGATTCTGCCAGGTGACTCTCGAGGGAGATATTTCTACTTTTGTTTCATAACCACTCTGGCAGCAGGCATGCAGGTTAAGACAAGAGGGAGGAGCACTGCAAAATAAAAACTCCTTCCAATTCCTGGGATGTTCTGTATTCCCAGCACACAAAAGATCAGACTCCCTTCATTATGCTGAAAACTTTAGTTAATAATGACTATCAAGAAATTATACTTAAATTTCTTCTATTTCTATATAAAGCTCATACATCACTTTCTTTCAAAAACAATGCCTTGTATCAGATGCTGAGTTTAATTCCATATGAATTTCTGTGCTGCTCATGGATGGAGAAAATCTTAGCATGATATTTGTGGGAAGAAATGAATGAGCCCCAGTATCTTCAAACGGCTTAAAATGTCCTGAGGATTTCTGTCAAACACATTTCCAGGTTTAGGTGAAACCTTTACTGAAAGAACACCAACCAGAAGGCTTTCACATGGAGATCAGGGGTTACTACAGGAACTTATGTCAGTAATAATATACAGAAATATACCTAGAGATGCTGACAGCATGGAAGAAACCCTGGTGTCACTGCAGTGAATGGCAGAACTCAGTTCTCTGATGAATTCATTGGTAGCCACATTTCTCCTTGAAGCTGTAACTTACACATTAGAAAACATTTGTGTATCCTTCATCACAATGAGCTGGAAATCTTTGCTTCTGGAAGGAGCCTGCAGAGATGGGACGGGCTGCAGTGCTTTCCTTGTAGAGCTCACAGTGCTCACTAGAGAACTTCTTCCCATGGATCCTGTTAGATGAAAACCATTAGCTGTGCTTTCAGATGCAAGGGACACAGAGGCATGAGACGTGTTTGGTTTCACAGTCTTATTTAATCTTACACTTGTCACATCCCTATCAGCCTTATATGAACAACACCTTAAAATAAGCATGCCATGCCCTGTGCTGGTCTACCCATGGGGAATAGGATAGAAAACTTGGAGATATTAAAGAAAGCAGCCGTGTGATAGCGTTATACTGCTTCCAGATAAGACATCTCTGAAGTTGCATACTTCTGTTCTGAACGTTTTTGCCACATGTGGCCACAGACAGCTGCACAGAGCTGAACAGATCCCACTTAACGACCCTGGTAAGCAAGGTACCCGTATCCGAGCACTTCTGTGGGGGATAGGTACTCACAGGGATTTCAGAGGAGTCTGAAGGCAGCAGTCCATAAAGCCCATTGAAATTCAGCAGCTGTTGGGTGTTTGAATTCAAATGCAATTTGAACTCACTTTTACTTTTTATCTATTTTTCTACTTTAAATGTACCTGCTGCATGGATCATAAACCCTGTTGGGTTGCTGAGGTTGTGTGGCACAATGGTTACTGCCCTTTTCCAAATGTGGTCCTGCTTGCTGGACTCAGGCTTGCATCCAGGAATATTTTCATCTGCTCCAAAGAACCTTTTGCATACCTCAGGTGCACCTTCTATGTGGAACTTTTCTTTGTTTGGACTATGTGATGTTACCAGGAGACCTGGATTGTCATCAGTGTGAATTTTCACATGTCAACATGTCAGTGACACAGACCTGTACTTTGCTTTCCAGCCTTCCATCCCCGAGGTGCTGTCTGCCTCTCAGATGTCTGCAGCTGGGCGAGCAGCAGTTTCCTGTGGCTGTGTGCGGTGCCAGAAGATGGAAATGCTTCTGAAAATGAAGCAATTAGTTGCCACGGCTCTCAGTGCTGGGGAGGATTTTAGCAACTTGACCCTTTGAAGTTTGGACCTGGAGATAAGTCAGGTTTATTCTGTCATCCAGACAAAATGCTGCTTATCCAGTGCTTTCATCTCGAAGCAGGTGGTGCTGCAGAGGAGGGTCAGAATTTGCACTGATCCTGCATCCTTCCCACTCACTGCTGCTGGGACATCCTGACTGACAGCGTGAGGAAGAACAGCTCAGTCCAGGTATGCACAGCCACATATGAACATGTTTCCTTCATTATTGAGCACCCGTCTGCTTAGACTCCAACTGTGCAACATGCAGAGCTCACAAATATTGAATAGTGTTTGGTGAACACAGCAATGGGCTGCAGCCTTGTTTGGAGGCTGTGCATAGTTGGAAGCTTTTCTTCATGAGAACGGCATAAAAATGGTCCCATGTTAAGTTATAACGTCCATTGCCTGATGAGCTGTGATTGTGCAAGTAATTCTGTGCAGGAGAGGGGCCTTTGTAACCTTCCTGCTACAACTGTCAGAAGGAAAGATAACTGCTATGGGATACAGCTGGCTGCACCAAACCTGTCTACCAGCAGTTACATTCAAAGACACGAAGAAAATGGAAAGGCTCTTACTGACCTCAGTGAGATTTGGACAAAGTGCTTATTAAAGAGCCACCACGTACACCAGAGACAAAAAGAGCCTTTGGCTGTTTCTGATAGAGCCACACTTGAACCAGAGACGCAGACAGTTCTGGATTCTGCCCTGTCCCTGAGCCACGCTTTTCTTGCCAAGTTTGTAGTTGGAGTTCTTGTTTCATGCAGTGTGATTATTGGTGTCATAGCTCGGTTTAATTATAGATATTCAGTTATATAACCCCCCCTCTTGAACAACTTCCTTTTTTCTGTTAAGGACGTTATAAGGAGAGGCTGTGACCTGAAGTACACGGATGTGCAGGGGAAAAGCCTGAGAGCTGCGCGGCCCTTGGTGCATCCTGCATGGGGAGTTTCACATGAAGCCATTATCCCTTTCCCACAGGCTTTCCTGTTTACTTCAATGACAACATTGAATTGTAAATTTAATTTAAAAAATCTAAGGATCTGAGGTCCTTTTACCTCGATTTTAAAGCAAAAGAAAGAAAATGACTCTGTTGTCATTACGGAGGCAATCCTGCAGGGCATCCCGCTGCAGAGAGCACCTGGCTAACTACAGCCAGGAGCTGGGGCTGCTTTGCTTGTAATGTTACTATTGCTGGCCTGCTGATTTCATGAAAGGAATTTTCTTTCTCTCTTCTGACAGGTGAAGAAGATAACTGCTTCCTTTGTCCAGTGGGTATTTTTCTGTGTCCAGCAAAAAAAATCTTCACGTTATTTTACTGGTTTTAACTGTGAAAAAGAACTGTTTGATAAAAGATGAGTTGTTAACCAGAGAGAAATGCTTAACACAGAGTAACCTCTGCTATTGCCCTGTGCCATTTGCAGTTCAGCAGTGCTGGATCTCTCCAACCCACAGGACTCTGCTCCGGCAGCCCTGAGCTGTGCTGTTCTGCAAGTGCTGTGACAGCACCTGAAAAAGCATGCAACTTCCCTTGGCACTGCCTCTATTATCTGCAGTCACGGAGCCTGCATGTCCTGATTCCCAGCGCAATGAATCATCAGACAATGCTGTCTGTGCTGTTTGTGTCGTTTTCTGTTTTATTAATGGCCAATGCCTTTCGTAGATATTTTCCACACGACTGCAAGAACCAAACCAACAGAAGATGTCACAATTCATTAGGCACCAAGTGACTTTCTAGCTTATCTGAAACTGATGAAAAACCTGCCTTCTTGTTAAGACAGCTGATCTGGAATTTTGTCCAAAAGATGATACAATCCGGAATGCTGTCTGTAATGCTAACCACCAGACCCTGTCAGACACCAGGGGTGCTATTATACGTTCCATAACTGCACAGCAAAATGAATCCAGAGAGAACAGCTCTGGTTCTCTCTCCATGCACCCTGACGCACAGAATTCTCTCCTGGGAAAAACTCCCAACACATCTGCTTTCTGGATTTGCAGAATTCTGTGGCTACGCTAATTGATGGACACGTATCAGTATGAATTGCTCTAATGACAGGGTTTCAAATTTATACACAGGAATTGGGAATCTTTTTTTTTTTTCAGTGGTTTGGATGATAGAAAACTAAAAAAAAATTAGTAAGTCCTAGAACACAAACCCTCATTCCTCTACATTGGAAGAAAAGCCCACACGTCTAAACAAACCACCTATTCTCAGTACACTTCACATCTTTACCTACTGGGAACATGAACCATCATCTCCAAGATCTCCTGACATTTGTGCTGTTCAGCATTACTCATGACTCTTCATGGAATGCCCGGATGGGCTGACAATGGTTTATTCATTTCATTTTTACACTGCAAAGACATGAATAAATACCTCCCATACTTCATCACAACCATCTGGAAAACCCTTCTATGAAGGGCATTCTAATTCTCATAACTGTCAGGCTGTACGTTTGGAAGGCAATAGGGGTTTTCCTCCTGATGGTGCAAATGGTGTGCTTTTCTGAGGGAGGTCCGAGTATGAAAAATAAACGAAACAACTTCAATTATTAAATTAATTTTAATTATCTTAGTAAATGATCCAGCTACGTCATTCCTAATTTCTGCTCTTTGTAGTTTAGAACCAGGTGAGAAGGAACCAGCTGCCATTCAGTTCAGTGCTTGCTGCAACGGGAGGCAGATGATAGCTGTGGGAGCAGAATCGGGTGCTGACGAAAGCAGGCTTTTTGCATGCAGATCTGCTACATCAACACAAGTGGGGAGCCTTACAGCGGGCAGTTCCTCAGCACTAACAGAGCGTGTTGGCAGCACATCCTGACAGCTTCAGTGTTATCGGGCTGTAAAATACGATGAAATTACTTTATTGGCTGCAGACAACTTGGGATTTATTTATTTATTTGCTTTGCAATTGTATGGCTCGCAATAATCATCCATTCTGTTCCAAAGCGAGCTGAGAGGTATTTGACATAAACACTGGAACCAGTAACAGTAATATTCTTTCTCCATAATGCTTTTTCTTGTGAGTCAGCAGGTGATAAAATACATAACACTTCACCTGCAGGTCATTGTTTTCAGTCTGATCCACATCGACACTCACAGAGCATTATCAGTCATCTTCTCCAAGGCAGCCTATGCAAAACAGTGACTAGACGGAGTTGGAGGAGCCCCTAGAAGACACTGCAGCACCAGAGCAGCTCCTCTGGGTGAGACCTGAGTCACACTGACAGTGCTGCTTCCAAGGATTATGCTATGCACGAAATAAAGAGTGAATGCTTCTTTCTCAAGGAGCATGACCTTCCTACTCTCCTACAAATACTTTCATGACTTTCCTACAAACTAAGTGTTCCTAGTCCTTAGATTTCTCAGTGCATCTTCTGGTTTCACAAAAGAAGAAAGGAAGACCCATGATCTGGAAGAGTTTCTAAATTATGGAACCACCTTGGCTTTCTTAGGCTGAGGATGAGTACCATGCTGAGCTCAGATGTGCTGCAGCTTGGCCAGCATTCCACATACAGCAAATGTACCACACAGCAGCGTATCCAGTAGGAAACAGAAGAAATCTTGAAGATATTCTGTTGTACCCCCAGTGAGTCATTCAGGGCTGACAAACACTGCTTTCTCTCTTACTGTTGCTCTTCTCACACCTATTGCCATGGCTGTCCTTTTGCAGGTTTTTGTGCCATACAGGTGCCCAACGACAGCAGAAATTACACATCTCTGTATTTTCAACCCAGAGCTGCTTGCCTGGTGTTCCTGTTTGTATCTGAAAGACGCCTGGGCACTTGTCATTCAATGGAATACTTAAAATCTTTCAGTTTCCTCTTTTTAACATTCTTCTCCTTCTCTGACTCCCCTGTGTATAGGGACCAACATATTTTGGAGATGCTTCTCTCCTTTGCTTACATACAAGTATGAAACCTGATTATTCAGAGAGTCAGACTTTGCATTTAGCAAAAATAAAATCCCTGTATTCATCAACTGAAATTTTACTTTAATTAGCACAAAGCCTGCTGTGAGTGAGCCCTACAGGGAATATGGAAAGGAATGTTGTCTTTTAGAAGAAGGTGTTTGAACTCTGAATTCCCCATTCTCTATCTTCTGCCTGTGCAAAACCCATGCTTACATCCTGAAATACTCTACTAGGTTTGCTACATCCATTCACTCCCTTTCAGTTCGTTAACATTCAAAAATACATGTGTGAAACGTAACGCAGATACACAGCTAAAGGAAAACCTGGGGCAGTTGGTATCTGCAGTATGTGCTGACACCAAAGGGCGCACAGACTTTTACACATTATTTTCATACACCCAGGGATCCTTTCAAATTCAGCACCATGAACGTACCAGCTCGCTCAAAGTTACATCACTAGCCAGGCTTATCTCACGTTGGAGATAACTTATATCAGCAGAGTAGCTCATTTGCACACTAGAGTTTAACTTTTTTGAGGTTTAGTGATACAGCTGGCATATACATATATTGGCATATACATATATATGAAGATCTGTGTTTAGGCTTAATGAGCCTCCATGATGACGAATCATCCCATACATGGAAGCACGCAGTAGAAAGAAACTTCCCAACCTGCTAGGGAAGCACTGCCTCCAGCACATTGGAGATTTTATTTCTGACTTGCCAGATTACAACACCACTTCCATGATACTTCCACTTACATCGGTAGTGAGGCAGAGACCTTCAGCTGGAAACAAGCACCTGCAAAGGACTGATGATCTAAAATGGCCTCGAGTTCCCATGCAGTCATTAATTGCTATGGCTTACACAATGAGGAAGAGCTGTCATGCCATGACTGCTGGCACATTAGAAGATTAAAACATATAAACCTGCTTACTAACTGCATTCTTGGATAGTTTAGCTTCAAATTACTCTTTGCAGAGCAAGAGCAAAGAGATTAAGCATTATTCATTAGCACATCAGATTTCTTGCAGCATCGTTTTTAAAAGCATTCAACATTTACAACAACAGCGGCTCCTTTCGTGTTCTTTTCAGTGTTGGGCTCACAGCACTGACTTCAATGAGCTGGTGAGCCATGCTGACCCCAGCTCGCCAAACGCTGCTCAGATGAGATGGCTCAGAGCAGCACAGAGCTCCTCTGCTGACAGCCTCAGGTGTGCCAGGCAGCCCTGTGAAACAGGGCTTTTTGTTTTGGCTGCCAGTGCCTCGTGTTTCTAAAGAATCAAAAGTACCTTTATGAAGTCTTTGAAGGTAAAATGAGATTGTGTAACAGTGTGAGGTCTCGTTCTATATTTAATAAAGAGAAAAGCTAGCTGTGTCTTAGGAAAACAGCTTAAATGTGAGATATTGCATTATGGAGCAAAACACACCTGTCATGCAAGGGGTCATTTCCCTGAAAGCTAAACACATTCCAGATGCCTATGCCTGTCTGAACTGCTTTCTTCAACATCCAGCCCCGTGTCGAGGCAGGATTTTATATCTGCTATTTTAAGTGATGCACTCCTAGACGTCTGCAACCCTGACAAACTGACCGCAGCCCAGGCAATGCCACACGCTGGAAAATAAATTAGTTTTGTGCCTTACCCCGATCCTGCCTGCCCCTTTGACAGGTGCTCACACATCACTCACTGCTGAACAATTACAACAATTCCCTCCCACACCTCGGGCAGCTGTGAGCACCCAGCAGGTGAGGGTGCCTGCCTGTGGCCGTGTGGGTCATCGTGCAGGTTCTTCGTCCATCCCGAAGCAGCAGGGAGACGTTTGGGTGTCACTGTGGGCAGCACAGCCTCGTGGTGTGCCCATTTCTGTGAGCATCCTGCAGCCCAGGCTCTACAGGGCCATGACCTGGCTGAGCCCTGCTGCCTGGCCCTGCCTGCAGGGCTGTGCCACCCTGCTTAGAAGGTGGCATGGAAGCACAGTAGTTCTGGCAAGCGTGCTCTTTATCCAAGCTGTGGTGTTTCAGCAACAGTATTTGTACAGGAACCGTTAGGTCACAGCCTGAAGCAGTGATTGAGCACCTGTGATGGGGCACAGCCAGCCCTGTGAGCACAGGTGCAGGCAGTTCAGTGCGTGATGGGAACAGATGGGCCCTGGCTCCCCCCACCTCTAACCTCATTTAAGGGCTGGCCAGGGCAGGTGAAGGTTCTCTACTTAGAAGTCACCTCTTTTGGAGTGTTCAGTGAGTTCTGATCTTCTGAAAGTGGTAAGTAATTCCTTCTTTGTTACCAGACTGTGATTGCTCCTTTTCTTGGGTTCAAGGCAACTGTATTTGTAGCTGTAGTGATGACAAAATCCTTGTTGTGGTGTTCATCCCTACCCTTTTTGTGGGTGAAACTGCCTGATGGAGTCTAACAGAACAGAAAGAATCCTGGAGAAGCAGACTGAAAGTTGGGCTGGGAAATTGTAAGGCTTGTTTTGCTGATTTGTTTGCTTTAAGTCCTGCTGCTTGGTGGAGTGGCTGCTTTCCTTGCCACACTTATGTTACTGACTTTATACCTGCATGAGGCAAATTAATCATCCCCCAAAAACCTGGTTCAGCTGATCAGTTCATTGGAAAAGGTGTGTTTTGCAGAGGTTGGTGAGTGATGTCTCCTGGTACTTCTGCAGCCCTCTGCTTTCTCTTGGCCTTCAGTTATTTGTTCAAGTATTTCTGGTGTGCTCTTCAGAAAGCCTTTCCTTTTTTTCTCACTAGGGAAGTTGTAATGTGGTAAGAGCAATGCATGCACTGCACTTTAACAGCTTTTAGTTGCTGTCGTTCTCTATCCTTTAAAATATATACCTTCTAGGGGAGGCCAGAATTAAAAGAAGAATGTAGGCTTCAAGGGCAGATAAGTAAGAGGTGGCAAAGTCTGGTTTGTCTCTCTATGATGTGATGGTCTTGTGTATTCTGATATGCTTCCTTCAGTCAGTATTTATTATCTAAGATACAGAGAAATGGGAGCCCTATCTGCAAGTCACTTCACTATTTTGCAATTATCTCAGTAACAGCTGTTGCAGTAATAGAACACTGTAACATTTCAATTTTTGAGTTGGTTCTGGAGGTTTGGAGTGTGGCTTAATGAAGGCCTTTTCAGCTGTAGTTTCTGTCTTGTTGGTGTAAGTGACAGGGCTGGGTGTGAGCTCTGCACGTCGATGGCATCATGGGGAATGCAATGATGTCATTCATTGCATCTTTCCTCAGAGCTGTGCACAACAGGTTCTGACTTCTGGTAACAGCAGATGTGCACTTTAAGTCGTATCAGCCCAATTTAGGAGTTTAAGACCAAGTTAGAAAGAAGTGAGTTCTTGTTATCCAGAGCCAAAGACAGAATCAAATCCTATCACCCTCTGGGAGGCTTGGTCTGAGAAATGTGTGCTCAATTAAGGCTGTGTTTTAGGGACTTATGGGCAATGCTTGGTCAACCACCTCTTCAAAGTCCCCTGGCAGACACTGTTTCTTACAGGTGTGCATTTCATCCTTTGGTCACGCCTTTTTCAAACCACTTCATCATGCAGAGTAATAATATCAACAAAAGCCAAAACAATCCGGCTGTTTCATAATTTGTTTCCACCTAAACTGTCTGCCTCCTTTCTTCTGCTGTGGTTAATTACTGGGTTTCCTCTGAGGTTTATTTGGGCTGCACTTGAAATTAGGGGACGCTTGGGATAGCAGAACAGCCCTCAGGAGTGTTACTAGTCAGGGCACTGTTAGCAGCAGCTTGTCTGCAGGAATGGTAGCAAGTCTTGGATATGGGCTGCAGGGAGAGATGTGTAACAGTGTGGCTGAGGACAGGGAGAAGGGGTTACAGCAGTGAGCTGAGCTGATGGAACAAGCTGAAAATCTGTAAGCTTGAATTTGCAAAGAAAAACGGAAGGGTACAGGCAGTGTTCTGACTTGTGCTGTGACTGAAGAGCAGTGGTATCTCACCAGTGGTAAGCCTTGAAGCAGGCTAGTATCACCTAAATGAACAAATGAAGGGGATATTTGCACTTCGTTTTTAGTACTGTATGTCCTGCAGTTCTCTGCATCTTGATCAGTGGTGTGTTAATGCCACAGCATATACTGTTTTGTTTTCCAAGTTTTGTCCCTAATCTGTTAGTTGCATTTCATTATCACCTCTAGGTCATTAGTGAAGTGACACCCCAGGGGGAAGACAGAAATCAAATGACAATGTAGGTGATGTCTGACATTAGCCAAATGTCAGGCTTTCTGATAGAAGCATCAAAATTAATCTGAAAATGTTATACCAGTTTTAGTCATTTTCCTAAGAGATTGAAAACACAAGAAGCAGACTGATGACATTTTGATTATAGTCTCAAATTGCAAAGACCTTACAGAACATACTTTCTCCTCACACATAATTAAAACCTGCTGTTACCTTGATCTTTATTATATTTTTTCCATGTCCTGGCAGGTCTCTTGGGTTTTGTATGCTATTGATCCTTGTTGTCTGAGCAAATGCGGTGTGTCAATATTGCTCAGATGAGCAAATGGCTTTTTCATTTCATTTTTAAGGGTAAAGATGGAAGGAAAAATGCATGGCAGAGGCAGTGCAGTGAGATTTACCCTGTAACTGCTACAGGCGTGACAGTAGGCTGCTGAATCTGGACCCAAGCACCCATCTGAGCCAGAGGCTTGGCTCTTGTTCTTGAAATGAGAAAAAACATAGCCATCCCACATAATTAACACTTAAACTAGCGTAAATGCATCCTTGACGTCTAGGCAGGTTGGGTTTTGTGGAGCAGTGGGCAGCCCTTCAAGGAAAGCTCGTGCCTCTCAGCAGAGGTGGCATTTCACTGCTGCTGCTTGGCTGCACCCTAACCTGAGAAAAGAATTGTGTGGTGGCCAGGGAAGGGAAGATTTTTTTTTTCCAATTTAAACCATTTTAAAGCATATTTAGTTTCACCATCTGCTGTAAACAGTAAAGCACACTGCCTTAGTGTATTGCAAAGTGGCATTTTTATGGCAACAGAGAATATAATGGGCTTTAATATGGTTGAAGTGTACTGTATACAGCTCCAGTGGTAGAACAGCAGAGCTGTAACTGATGGGCTTGGGAACTGCAGCTGAACAGGTGAGGTGCTGTGCAGAGCTTGGGGGAGGAGGCACAGCACAACGTCAGGAACACCTCCTGGCCCTGTTAGTGCTTGCTGGCACTCTGGTTGAATCAAGGGCAAATGTAGTCCAGCAGCCCTGGAAGTGGGCAGCTTTAGTGAGAAACATGAATCCCAACCGAGTGCGCCTGCTTTTTTCACAGGCGCACATCTGAGGACCAAGAGGATTGACCTACAGATGTTTAAACCAAACCTTGTGTGAAGGTTGCACTGACACCTTAAGGTTGTTCACACCTCTAACATAGAAAACACTGCTGTTCCCAGCTCTGGGCTGTGCAGCTCCTGGTGTCAGGCTGCTTGTGTTCAGCTGCTTTTCACATTGGATCTTCTGTTGTTTCAGAGACTTTCCTATTCCATCCCCTCCACCAGTACTTCCTTGACACCGAATAGCCATCGCTGAAGTCTGCCAGGGCTCGATCCTGCTGCTGAGTTGCAGTTTGGCTGGTATTGCTGGGAAGGGACATCTTTCAGATGTTCTATCACTGGGTTCTTATCTCAAACCTGCTTAGTTCTACCTTTGCGGAGTTGAAGTATTACAAAATACTGTGAGCCTGTGGTTGGGAACTTGCTGTCCTGGCCTGGGATCAAGACCTGCCAGCCCCGAAGGGATGCATGGTGGGGGTGGGCTTTGCTCCAGGGGCAGGAAGCAGCCCTGCTTGTGGGATCTTATTTGAATTGATCTCGTGAAGGGTTCTGCAAGCAAGGTTGTCTGGCTTTAAATGAATGGTGAGGCACGTGAAATAAACATTCATGTAATGTAAGACCGTTTGTAAAACTGTGGATAGTTTGACTTGGCTACAGGCATCATTTCTGGGGGTGAATTCAGCTGCAAGAAGAAATGAGGAAAACCGTCCCCGGAGGTTCTCCTGGAGTAGCTTTTCCTCAAGAATTGCACAGGGTCTCCTGTCAACAGCTTTATTTGCTGTTGCTTCTCCTGACAAATGGAAAAGTGGTCTTTAAGTTCATCTCTGCTCAAATTTGCATTTTCTTAATGCAAAACAGATGCACTGATACGGCTGGTGACGATGAGTTAAGCTCAGCTCAGGGTTCTCAAGGATATTAAATGCTATGGAAGACAAATGCCTGGACAGGAAAATCCCACAACGGTCCTGCAGCGATCATGGAAAAAAACAATGTATATATTTGGACTTTACATTTTATATGTATGTCTTTATGTATATGTATGTCTATATGTATGTCTAAAAAAAAAACTTTACATTTATATATGATATACATCACTGATAACCTTAAATCCATTTACTGTTCCTCTTCTAGGCTTCGAGAAGAGACAATGGCTACGAGGGGGAAGTTTGGCATTAGTGTGGGTGAAGCAAAGTGTTATGTGAAGTATTAAATTCCTTTGCAGAAACTCTGTGCATGTAGAGAATAAGGAGAAGCAGGTTTAAGAAACACTGTAAAATTAGACATCATAAGATTACTTTTTTATGGAATATGCAGTAGCTGCCACATAGAATAAATGTATGTGTTTCATTATATTTTTATTACATATTTAATGCACATTAAGGAGCAAACAACCATCAAAGAAAAAGAAACTTATTAGATTTAGCAAGTAATCCTATCAGTTTTATGTATGGCCATATTTCTTGAAAACAGGGAGAGATGCACGTCAGATGTCCTTTCCGGCTATTTAGTAAGCCATTTTTCTCTGGAAGAACAATATTAATGGCTGTTTTGCTATGTTCATGCTGTATTGCATGAACATTTTGTCTTTTTTATTGTGGTTTCTTGTACGTGTGCCCACTGCAGCTCGAGCAATCCAGTAGAGCATCTGGAAAAATAGATTGCTTTGATTTCTTTTTATCTCTAAATGGGCATTAGTTTGTGTGTGAGCTCCTAAGTTGTTTAAACATTTAGGCAAACATTGGAGATTTTGTAGATGGTGTCGAAGAGTCATTTCACTTTGTCCTCCAGAAATGAAATTTGTGCAGTTACATGAGGAATTCAATGTTTCCTTTAATGTTGCTTAGGAATACTTAGTGATCGAGCATGCCTTCTTTCTATCAGTCTCTCTTTTGGTGCGTAATGTTGTTGTCTGTTATCTGTTCTTCACTGGTTTTAAGCCTGCCTCAGCTTTTCTTCTCCCCTAGCCAAAGCTCTGGGAGTTGTCCCAGTCAGACCCTGCATCCCTCCTGCAGCCGTGGCTCTGCAGTGTGGGCAGTGCTGCTGGGGCTGCTCTGTGGCTCTGCTCTGTGCTCTCTTCTGCATTACTGCATCCCCAGTAGTTGGGGCTTTGTTTCTGTTCAGGGGACCCCTGGAGGTGGCTGTGCTGCATGCTGTGTGTTCAGAAGCCCAGAGATCATGCTGCTTGTGCTTCAGGAGATGCAATGGCTTGCGATGCTTTATTAGTGCCTGTATAGATGTGAGTTTTTATTGGCAGTGTACTTGTTAAAAGGTAATGTTCACCATTCCGAGATGTTTCAGAATGTAAGGAGTTGCCCTTCGGTGGTGCTGATGCCCCTCCTGCTCACCTGGAGCAGGGCTGCTGGGCAGTGGGTGCTCACTGAGCACGTGGCCCTGCCTGCCCCAGGCTTGGGCAGCCTGCCCTGCAGGATGAAGCTGCTCCAGTTGTCTCCCTGGCCTGTCAGCTGCACAGGTGTGCCCTGAGCCAAGCAGGCTGCGAAGTTACCACTTGTGGTGAGGCTGTTTGGGCTGGTTACAAGGCTGGCCCTTTATCTTGGTGACTGTGTTGGTACTGGAAGGAATTCAGCATTGAGCAGTGGCTCGGATGAAGTACCCCTTTGTTGGTCTGAGTAGTGACATAATACTAATGTTTTCATAGATGTTGAATGGGCACTTTAGCAGAAGATGCTGAAGTGCTGAAAGCCAAAAGGGCAATACTTGTTTTCATGCCGAGTTGCTACAGTAAATTTAGCAATGAGACCTGACATTCTCTGCCTAATGAGAGCAATTTTTATGCTCAAGTTGTGATTCTCTTTATATAAAGGAAAAATAATGCTAAGCAGTAGCATATAGCTGCTTCGGCTTCATTTTCTACAAATGTCAAAGTACTTATTCATTTAGTTGACAAATGTCACTTCAGAAGAAAATTATTTCTTAGTCGCAACCTGATTTATATTTCTGTGTAACAATCTTTCCTCCTTCTTAGAATTTAAGTTTCTTTAAGGAATTGTTAAAGATTCATTCTACTGAAAGTACTCTGGGATTCCATATATTCATGCCATCTATTATTAGAGCAAAATGCCTGAATTTCTTCATTATGGAAGCTCCTTAAGTAACTTGACCATTGTGTTTGATTCACCAGTATCCTATTAATTAATGCCTACATTATTAAGAGAATTAATTAAGGTTATTCCGCAGTAATGATCTGGGGAGTCCTAGACAAGATGGAGCTCGGTTTATCTGGGCAATGAGCTGAGCTGAGAACTGGCCCTGGCATCTGTGCTCCCAGCCGTGGTGGGAGGGCTGTCAGCATCACGAGGTGGTGATGGCCTCTGGCTGCCCGTCCTTGCACTGGTAGCTCTGTCAGGGAGCTCTCTGAAAGCCAAGTCTTTATTTGTCTGATGCTAAAAGCCCCGTGCAGCCATCAATTAAATGGCTTCAGGGCTAACCCAAACACTTGGAAAGCTTTTTATGACCCACTGTACGCTTTGTGCAGCTTTCAGTGTGCGATAGGTCCAGAATTGCTTGGAAGTGTTTTCACATGAGCAGTAGGCTTGTGGAGACTTGAAAAACAATGAAGTATAGCCTCAAAAGCTATAAGGAAAGCTGTATAATGAGTACGTAACTTCTTCCTACAGCACCATTAAGCATTTTTGTATTTGCCTGGATTTCAGTCATTATGCTGCTAGAAAAGCACTGCTCCATTTTCACTTCATTCTAAGTGACCTTGCTTTTTCTGCAACATTTAATCAAGATCTGCATCCAGTTGCACTAACCTACTTGGAAAAGCGTGCGGAGAGCTGGCAGTGCTTCTGCAGAAGGACCTCTCCCTTCCTGGGCTGCACCTCTCAGGTGCTGAAGGGAATACAGAGCCTGCCATGTTTTTCATCTGCAAGAATACATGCTGTAAGACCAAGAAATGCTCAGGAAGGATTCAGGAAAAGTATACATAGATACATATACAGATGCTCCACTGCTTATCATAGGGAACTGTTCACTTTTTACAGCTACGTTTTAATGAAGCTTAGAGTTTCCAGTTTATTTGAATGAAATGACCAAAGAATGGTAATCACAGAAGAAAATTGGGTTGTTAATTCAGTGATAAGTCTGCTTTGCTTCAATGGTAGGAAACAGTGAATGCAGCAGTGTACAGCTGGCTTGCTAAAACAGCCACCCCAGTGCTGCTTCTCCAGTGAGGAATTACTGTTTGCTTCCGTGTGCTTCCAGTGAGATGTATTTTGCTGAGAATTCATTGAATTCTGGTAAGACAGGTTATTTTGGCTTAAGACAGTGTTATTCTATAGAATTCTGAATTGATGAGCAGTTGGAAATGTTTTCCTAGATTCTCCTGCTGGTTTTCTCAGAACAGTCTGTAGGGCAACTCGCTGGTCAAGAAGAATTTGCTGCAACTTGTAAGAAACTGTTTTTTCTCCCCTCACTTCATCAGTATGTTAAATTGGTTGACTGTCTGATCTGTCATGGAAAGAACTGCTGCCCAGAATCACCTACACTGAAGTGCTGAGCAATCAATGCAGTGGTGACCTTTAGTGGAGCTGGCATTTACCAGGCAGATCAGCTGCACTCAGTACATGACTGCTTGCTTGCTACCTGTTTGTCCCTGGAGTCCTGCTACATGATTTTCCTCTCTTGCCTTGCTTGGCATAACTTTTATCAAGAGTTTTTTTGCCTTTTTTGACGTGATTGGCAGGAGGAAGATTACCTGTCTTTTGACCTAACAAATCCAGTGAATTGAACGATGCAGTAAAATGATGGAGGGCTAGATTTTTAAAACTCAAATGTTAAAGAAGCCAGATTTCTTGCATAAGGTATCTTGTTCTCCTTTCATTGTGCCCCCATTGGTAGGCAGTACGAAAAATGAGTGTCCTTGGCTGCATGCAGCACTGCCCAGCAACAACTAGAAACATGGGTGTGTTATTAACACTGTTTTGCTCCTAAAACCAAAGCACAGCATTGTGCAGATGCTCTGGAGAAAAACAAGTCTGTCTCAGATGAATCTAAGGCACTTGTATTCCCCCCTTACCCCATAAAACACAGAGGTAAGTGCATGGTCTCTGTTCAGCCTGGGCAGGAAGGCAATAGGAGGACAGAAAACTGCACTGGGTCACTGTGGATGTGCTTTTTTTTTAAACCTGCCCCAACACTGCTATTCAAATACTCATATCAGTACATTTCTACACTTCCCAATGCCAGTAAAAGAACTGGAGTTCTTTTGACTAATTTTGTGTTCTTGGGTATCCTAGGTGAGTTTGTGTGGTGAAATGAGTACTCCTGTATTTTCTTAAGAATTTGGGCTTTCTTGTTTAAAATTTGATGGTAAAACCTCATTTATTTGACAGGAAATGCTTTGTATTTTTTAGCAAAGCTCGCTTAATTGGGAGTTAGTGTTGCACAGGTTCACTGGGCATGAAGTGCTGTCTGCTCCTTCTGTCTCACCTCGCCCTTTTCCTCCTCCCCTTGGCCATATTTCTTCATGCTGCAAACAATGCACAAGAGCCCTTTTTTTGCTTAAGAGTTTGTTCATCTCACTGCCTCCTGCTCTGTAAGAGAACTTGTACCTGACACGTCCCTTCTGCTCGTAATGAGCTTTCACTCAAGGCGCTGATCAATAGCAGAAAGCAGCAGGTCTGTCTCTATTGCTTGTTTTCTCTATCTTGAATCTGCCAAGATAGATTAGACCATTGCCAAGGTCACTCAATATGTTGCAAGTGAATGAAAAGGTATCTAGTTGACTTTTTAGGACAGAACTGCAAAAAGGCAAAGCTGGAGCTAAACTGAGTGCACCATGACAGATCAAATCCATATCAAGGTCACAGAGGTTACGTTTAAGTGAACCTTTGGCATGTGAGCGACATACATGTCTGCTCATCAGAGGGGAGGTAGCTGCACTGTGCCCTAAGGGGAAGAATCTTGGCAGTATTCCCATGGGAAGGAACAAGCAACAAATTCAGGAATTGCAGTCAGGAACTCAGGTGTAGCTCTCAAAATCAATGGGATATTTGTATGTTTCCCTGATGGCAGAGACTGAGCTCCCTGATGGAGCTGCAGGAGGGAGAGCAGCCTTGTGCAAAGCACCTGACTTGTTTGATGCAGCTGGAGGCAGCAGTGCTGGATTGCAGCCAGTGCCTGCATGATCACTGGATCTCAGTGCCCCATGTGCTCCTCTGTCCTGGGCTGCTTGTACAGCTGGGATGTGACTGCTCCTCTGACCAACAAGAGGGGAATAGCATGAGTCATTTAAAGAAAGCTGTTTGGTAAGCAATGACTAAAATGACAGCAGCAAGATCTATAGTAAATAGTAATATATCTTCACAGACTGCTGTGGTGGGGACAAATGTCTTCGTGGCTTGTATGTCTGAGAGCTTGTCTGTTTTGTTCCCAGTCCCAGTGGATGCTCTAATAAAATATACCATTGTATAAATCTTTCAGCCTCAGATCATCGTCTGCCACAAAACAACTAATAAAATTAGGCCTCTTCCTAATATAGCTGCTTCATTTAGTGGATTGCCATGGCCACGCTGTACTGACATGAAGAGCCCCATTTGCATTAGTGCTTGTCCTTAAGCTGCAGTATCTGTATGTTGAAAGTCTTCCATGGGGGAAGTACGAGTCTTTGGGTTTAAAAGAAGTAAAACTTGCTGCCATAGGAATCAAAAGAAATCTTTCTTTGCTCTTCATTCTCAGGTTTGGATGTAGGACTTCTTCAAAACTGGCAACAGTTTGATCTAGGAAAATGAAGTTCACTTTCTCTGCACTGAGATGAAATGTAGCTGCATGCATGATAAAACTCTGCTTTCGTACTGATTAGATTAGTTGTTTTGTTTAATTTCAGTTGGGTTATTCATACAGTCTTAAGTAGAAGCGTGTGCTTAATTGCTCTCTTGGCCTGGAACCAAAGCAGCTAGCAATGCAGTGATGAAAGTAACAGGAGCCTGAGAGATCTTGGGATGCATTAAGGAGATATGAGGACAGTTCTGATTTCCTCTGCATTTCCCTGTCTGTAAGGACACCCTCACAGGGCTGAGCAAAGTATGACTGATGTTAATGGATGAAGGAAGTTGTGGTAATTAGTTGAATTGTGAAAGAGAATTTCATAAAATTATCTGTAGGAGAAACACCATCAGATAATTATAAACCATCAAAACGATGAGCCTACTGCAATTGTTCTGTTTGACCTGAAGCCTTCAAAGGCTGGCAAGATTTAAAACCTATTTGAGTAGTCTAACTGCACAGTGCCTGAATGTTAGCTGGGAAAACGCAAGCAGAAGACTGCAGCTGTGAGGATGCCTGCACTTATCCTACAGTTTTATCTCTGCTTCTAATTGAATTTTAAATGTGCTGACCATGAGTCAGGAGCAAGGCCAGACCAAAGCTCCAGATGAAAATGCAGCAGCGGCACTGAACCTGCCCCAGAGCTGCCTTCTGGCTTTGAGACTTCCAACACTGATCACATTGAAGCTTATCAGTTCAGTGCCTCCTGTTTACCCGCCTCCACCTGCACCAAGGCTGGGTGCATCAGAAGCTTTGAGCCCTGTGGCTGTGGTCACCACGTGTGTCCTTGAGTTGGAGAAACTGTTTTGCTCAGAGTTTGAAGCAGGCTGATTTCTTGTAGCCAGTAGGACAAGAGTTTGTACTGTTCCCTTTTCTCCTGCTCTAGCATCCATGTCACTGAGGAGTTGGGCTCTGAATTTTAGGGGCTGTGATCACTCTGCATCCAGCACTGCAGCTGTGCTAGCAGCATTGGTGCTGGGATGCCCTGCTGCTGGCAGCTCACTGCACCTTCTTCCCCTGCACAGCCAGCCTGCTGACAGCACGGCCTTGTGAGCAGCAGGCAAAGCAAGTGTCTGTGTTCTTTAACAAAGTGGGTGTTTTAAGCAGAAATCAGGCCTTGTTCTTTGCTGGGATGCCCAGAGTGGCGGTGTGATGCAGGATTTTGATTTGGCGTGGGAATTGGGTGGGTTGTGGGGGGATGCTGTGGAAAACACTCTCAACTCAACTGTAAGAATCAATTTTTAGCGTTCTGGGTTCCTCGTCTTGGTGTTGGGCTCCTTGAAAAAGCTTCAACTTGGGATTGAACCATTTCTGTAAGGTCAAGGGCAAGGGAGCTTATTAACTCAGTACGGGTAGGACTTCAAGATTCATTAGGCTGCTCCTCACCTGGCTTTCTCCTGAAGCCACTGTGGTTATCTGTGCATCATCTTCACTGTGATGAGGCTGCAGTGCATGCTCCAAGTTGCTCCAAAACTTGCTCTCTCACTGGTATGCAAAGGCTGGTACATCTGGAATACTCAATGGCTGCCAGAAAACTGGGATTTCTGCCAGAGAACTTCAACAAAATTTATAGAAAGTAAATGTAGAAGTTGAGTTATGATTAGTGGTTCATGTTCCCAGGTGGTGTAACTCCATTTCTGTTAGTGAGCTGAGCTGAAATCCAACTCCCTTTACTTTTTTTAATGAGAATAGGAACCTGGTTATTTCCCAGATGGTGAGATGCTTTTTGATTGGAAAGGAAGAAGTTCACAGAATTGCTGCAGTTTTTCTTTGGCATAAAGCACAATCTGAAGCTATCTTATTAAATGTCCCTGTGAATAATAAAAAACCACAAACCAAAGCCAGCAGCATGCAATTAATTTCAAAATACTTTGGGCATTTTTCTGGTTTCCAGCTGACTGTATCTGCCTCTTCCTTAGGCTATCGAGTTGATTGTAATTCCTTAAAGCTGCAGGCTTGGGATGCCCATATCATTGAGGAGATCTACTAACCTAGGAAAAAAAAATTATCACTGTTCTGTTAAATGAAGCAGAAGCAAAAGGCACTTAGCAAAGTCTTTGAAGTTTTTGTAAAAGGGGTGGTGAGCAACTCAACTCATTTTGCATACTTCACTTGAGGAATAATAGGCTTGTGTAGCTCACTACTTTGTCCTCTTGGCATGTTGTTACATTGCACAAGCCTGCAGACTGCAGCTGACAAGCATCAATATTGTCATCGTCATCATTACCTTCTGCAGCAGCTGAGACCTGGCCATCTCAGGGGTGCCATTGCTGGGCTGGCATCTTATTTCTCTTATCTGCAATAAGCCTCCCACTGGGCCCCATCCATAATATTCAAAGACATCAAAATGGTCTCTTGCTGCCCTAGAGACTTCTTTTATGTCTCTGCCATACAGAACACACACATTGTTTGGAAGAGGGTGGCATAGAACAATAATTTATGAACACTACAGCCCAAATATAGCATGGTTTATGTCTGACAGCACTAGGCAGGGAAAGCAACAAGATGATCTAAGATATGAGGGCTGGTAGTATTTTACAAGTTTAGTGGCTTTAGAGCTTTGATCTGAAAGTAATGTACATTTCTGACCAATGCAGTCATGGTAGGGCAAGTGCAACAGCAAGGGACAGCCACTTACTTAAAACTATTTCTTTCATTAGTGGATTCCTCTGTTAGTAACACAAGCAGCAAAACAGAATTTTGGGAATTGCTGCCTCGAAGTGTGCTTGTGATGAATGGGTTAATTGCAAGTGATATGGTGGTATCTGAAAGCTTTGGTGTGACAGCAGGGTGTCTGCATGAGCATCTGAAGGGGGGGTGGTGCCTTGGTGAGCAGCGAGTGGCTGTGAGTGCCCAGAGGGGGTGGGCTCTGCCCCCTTACCTGGGGAACCTGGTGCCAGAAGCCAGGAGGTGATGGAAGGAGGGGAAGCCCCTTCCCAGGAGGCTGGGCTGGCTGCTGAGAAATAGATCTGATAGATGAGCTGGAATTCCATAGCTTCCCTGTGAGCTGAGTGTGAATGCCAGCCTGTCAAAAACCACGCAAGAAAGAAGCTGACCTTATTTGCAGATAGATACAAATAAATTTCTTCTCAGACGCGCTATTATGAATGCTTGTTCACAGAAGCTGTCAAAAGTGTCAGACATGCAAAGGAGAACCACTTTTTTCATCTTCCTTATGTAGTTCCTCCACTCAGACCTTGTCTTCCTGCTTTCACAGACAGATTTGGTAAGTTTTCTAACTTGAGAGGTCCAAATGGGGCCTACCCTATATGGGGCATTGCCTGATGGATCCGTGGATGTGTGATGAGAAACCACACGTAGCCATGTGGCACTTCATCCAGCCTCCTGTCCCAGCTGGTTGATGTTTGTACCAAGCCTGTCAAAACCAAATACCAGGCTGAAAGAATCTGGCAGAAGTTGCCCAGCAACTTGGCAAAGCAGCTGGGAATCTGTGTGGCTGTACAGATACATGGGGAGGCTGTGAGCTGCACTTCCATAGGAACAGCCCTCGAGCACCAGGTCAGTGATGAAAAGCTTGGAAGAGACATGAACTTTTTCCCCTCAATTACTAAAGATTCTTTTCCATACTAAGGGGTGCTGTCGTGTCTGGAGTGCCACAAATAAGGCCAAGCATAAACATTCTTTAAAATGGTGCTTGAAGGAGTAGAATAAACCTTATATGGTGCATTGCCTCTAATCCCCTTTGTGCTTAATGTGTGGTTGCACATGAAATCTTTTATCTTGGCATTTTCTGCGATTTGGTTTGTCTACTGGAAGAGCATCTCTTTGCTCTGTGCCACGTTACTGCTCAGCTTTGCTGTGTTTGCCCATTTGGGCTGCCCTGCTGGGATGGAAGGTCGCTCAGTGCTCGAACAAAGACTGCACAGGTTTGTCAGTGGTTTTCTTCTTGTGCAATCACACATGCCTGAGCAGGGAAGTCAACTTCCTCTTAGTAAATACCAGTTAGCTCGTGCTCATTTTAATGTTAAATGGAACTGCAGGAAAAAGCAGTATCTTTTTATTAGGGGGAACAAATGTTGGAAAAACAGATGCACTTTCAGGCTGAAGGCTGATAGGAGCATAAGCCTTTAAGCTTGTCATTTTTGTGCAAATGCCTCAGAAGTTTTAATATTGGATATCAACTCTTATCTCTCCCTCCCAAGTCTCACTTCTCCTTCAGGTTGTTTCAGATGCAGTAACACGGGTATGGCTTCTTAAATGCATGTCTGAGGAGGAGCCCAAACATTTCAAGTGTAACAGGGCTGTGCCCCAAGCTCTGCAGCACTCACACACTGAGCAGTGCCCTGAGCACGGAGCCACCCGCATCCTGCCTGCGTGCTGAGCAGCACGGCCAGTGCTGCAGCTGTAGTTCTCCAGATATGATCCCAAACTGGTGGGAATTACTGCAGCAGCAGTGATGCTACCTGTCTGACTGCTCGCAGAAATGCTGCTGCTACTTTGAGCTGTTACAGGGCTCCCGTTGCACTCAGGAGGCCTGAAGTACATCTGCATGGTGTGGCTGGATGCACACGCTGGCCCACTCAGTGCTCAAGGAAAATGATCCATGCTGCCATGAGAAAGCAATGCTGTCTGCCTTCCAGCACAGGCAGTAATCTGGGTCAAGCATGGAGCTCTGGCGATGTGACTGCAGTGTCAGGATCAGTGCTGGCTTGTCCACAGCTTGGAGTGTGGCCAGAATGAGCCCCTTCCTTACAGGGCTGGCCATTTCCACTGATATATTCTCCTATTTTCTGTTCAGTTCCCACAGGCTCGCACGCTGGCTCCAGTGTCATGAGATAAAATTTCCTTTTATTTATGTCTCAGCTGCATGATCCAGAGAGGCTGCTGGTCTAATAATGAATGTCTGTCACATAATTCAGAGTAAATACATCCCATGATAGGTAATCATATGTTGAACACAAGTCATTTACAAATTCAAATGCTATGTTCCCTTTTTTTTATTTGAGGATTTAGCAATGGGGAAATTTAAAACCCGAATATCTCATCTGAGTGTCAGGTTTAATTTCCACTTACTAAAAATATTAGTTGAGATGATATTTAAGAAACTTAACACAAAGAGTTTATTTAGAGGAAATGCAGGTGCCGTGGAACCTTTGTTCTCAGTGGAAACAAAATGGTTTGTGGGATTATTAGATGCTGCTCTGTGAGCATTTCAGACACGCTGAGTTCAAAAGCACCTGGGTTGACTGAGGAGTGGATGGGAGCAGGCAGTGGCAGAGCTGCTGCTACCTGGGGCTGCTCACACTGCCATCTGTGCAGCAGGGTGATGCACCTGCCTTGCTTCTGCAAAGCGGGACCAGCAGTAATTATAATAAGAGTTCTTCTCTGGGGCATAACTTCCAAATACTTTCATTATGATAAGTAGCATGTAAGGCTACTTCTGCAGTTAGTGTTGTACACTGAGAACTGGGGATGTGGGCTTCATTTGTTATTCCACCATGCTTTTCTGTGCGACTTTGGAGATGGCTCTGCTTCTGTGTTGGTGCCTGTTGGTGGCTTTTCCTCCCCTGTGCTTGTTTGTGCCCATTGCATTCTGAGCTGTGTCTCTGTGGGTGTGAATGCCAGCCAGGTTAGAATTAGGAAGAGAATCTGGGAGATGTGATGAGTGACTTTAAGCACCGAAAGGGATGTGCTACAGCACAGAGTGTTTGCCAGCCACATCTCTTCCATCCCAATGCTTTTAAAATAAGGGCTTTTAACTAGAGAACAGTGATGTACAACAGTGTTCATTTGTTTTCCTAATTATATCAGGTGCAAAAGAGATGACTAAGTAATACAGGGCAGTGTATTCCCTTTGTGTATAAAAACTGTGTACAAAGCTTTATTGCCTAGATTTGTTCATATTAAAGACCATTGGTTTGAGAACTGAAAACTGATTTGCTCCTTTGCAGAGGCCTTTCTGCTTCAGCTAACTTGAACAAATCTGTAACCTTGGTGTGGAGAACGTAACCGTGGCTTGTGGGTGCTGCTGGATTTCAAGCAGCCCTTTGCAGGAGTTCAACCTTTCTGCAAGATTTCTGTGGAAATGGGGTGCTTCGGCTGCACAGCTCTTCTGCTGTGGGGAAGCAATGGGATGTGGTGGAGCAAGGAGCAGAAGTTAACACTGAGCCTTTTCTGTTCGCTTGGGGGGGAAGTTCTTCTATTTTATTACTGCTATGGGACACCTGAGGGAGGGATTTTGTTCTCAGCAGGGAGAAGATGGGTTTGTCTGGAAGAGAAGCGTATGTCCGGACATGCAGACAAGGGTGCTAATTTCCCCCACTACAGCTGGACACGTCACACCAGTGAATGAAGTTACATGCTAGGCATGAGAAGGTACTGCTGCAGGGCAGTCGGTGCTGGCACTGGCAGCATTGCGGGCGGCTGCACGATGAGCAGCAGGGCTGGGGAACTTCAGCTGTCTGCGAGATTTGTGGGGCTCGCAGGGCTTCGCTGGGGTTGACGTACCGCTCTTGGCAGGGAGGGGGAAGGCGGCTGGCCAAGGAATTGCCTCTTGGAGTAATGCTTTCTCGTGTCTGCAATACTTTCTTCTTCAACTGATGTCTTTAAGATCCTCCGACCCGAATCGCCCGCCCCTGCCGCACCCGAGCAGAGCGCTCCCTTCGGCCAGACGTAGCAGCGCCGCGGGGCCCCGCGCGTCCCGGAGGCGGCGGGCGCACAGCGCCCCCTGGCGGCGCACCCCGCGCTCGCACCCGCTGCGGAAATGGTCCGCCGCGTGCGGCCGGATGGGCTCCGCGCTGATGTGTTCAGCGGGAGCCGAAGGGAAGCGCCGGTTGTGCCGCCTGCGGGGTGTGAATAAGGGCTGGCTGAGCAGGACGGTCCGAGCTGCCCCTGCAGCATCACACCCGGCCCTGCGCCAGCGGCTGTGTTCCGTATCACAGAGAACAGCAGCTGGAAAGGATGAGCTGTGTTCTTTCTGCGAAGGTTTTGGGGAGAACAGACTGTGCTTTCACTCTTGCACATCAGGTCTCCTTTTCCAGTTATTTTCAAATAATCCTTCCCATCAAGGAGAGCTGTGGAAGGCTATGAGCATGTTTGTGTTGCGTTCTGTTTTTAGGAACAGCTGACAGCAGAGGAAGTTAAGACATACTTAAGAAACTCATAAACCAAGATTGTAACAATTTTGTGCAATTTATAGGGTTTATTTAATGAGCTTGGGTAACATGGAATGAAAATTGTTCCCCAAAGGCCCCAATCAAGTAGAATATTGAACTGGAAAGCAGACTGTAAATTGTACTTTAACTAATGCTATGTGGCTATTGCTTTTTCTGGAACCCCATTTCCTTTGTGGAGGAGGAGTAAGGAAAGGTGGCTGCGATGCCCTGTGGGGGCTGAGAGGTGACTGTTGGGCTGTGAAGCCCTTTGGGAGGCAGAGGGGCTGTGGGTGCCCACAGGAGTGGTACCCAAAGAGTGAAAGAGCGCAGCTGTCGTCGCTTTAACTCTCCTCCTGTGCTTAAACCTGTGTGGGGATTTGAGTGTGGCAAAATAAAGAGCAGTAATCAGAGTGGGGAGATGTTTCTTATTTGCTTTATTCGGTGATGTGTTTTCCCTGGTTATTCGTTGGGTGGGTACAGTTTTGTCTCTGTGCTAATTAAAGTGCTTACATTTGAACACAAACACCAAGCCATTTGCAATGCACTGGGCAAAATGTCAGTGCTGTCAATGGTGTGGTTTCTCTGATGCCTGCACTCAATCAACGTGCAGATGTTGAGTTGCTCCATTGATACCTTGAAGGAAAGCTGAGCAGTAGGGAGACTCCACTTAGAGATACAGCTAGTGGTTGGAAACTCAGATCAGATCATCTTTTGGTGTTTTCATCTTTTTATCCAACTTCTGAGTCAAAGCATGAATGAGAATTCTTGGGAGATGCAAAGTGAATTCTATTGGTATTGCTTTCTGTTTGATTTTTTTTGACAACTTACTCTTTGTTCCCTTAACTGATGGCAAACTACTGAGTAAAAAACGTAGAATGAATGTGTATGAGAACTTGAATGGAAGAAGATTATCATTAGACCAAAACAATGCATATTTGAAGACTAATTGTTACAAAGCTACCTTATTTGGATAAGTAAACATCTTGCAACGGGTTGTTTAGAATAATCAAGTGTCTGGTTTGAGTCTAACTGAAATCAAATGGAACTGAAATCTCATTGGCTTCAAAGGGTAGAAACAAGAGGGCACTTCTATGTACCTGAAAGAAAGAAGACTAAGATTTTTCTAGGGTAAAGTGAGTGGAGCGATTGCTCTGCCTTCTAAGCTTTATGGATATGGTGGAGGCATGGCTCTGCTTTAGTTTTTCTGGTGAAACTGCAGTTGTCTTCAAGTCCTGCCTCCACCCACCGCGGTCTTGTTCTGATCCCAGAGGCTGTGCAGCAAGGCTAAGGAGCTCTCAGTGTTCAGTAGTGCCCGGCACTGTCCTGGCCAGGTCCTGGGAGGGATGATGCAGTCCAAAGGTTTGTTATGGAAAGTGCTGGGCACGGAGCACGCTGCTATGGCTCAGCTGCAGTGCTGGTGGGTGAGCTCTGGTTGGTGCTCAGCAGGGTGCAGCACATGGGGCCTCTGAACCAGCCCTGGATGGCTGCCGTGGCATTTCCATCTGATAGAGCCATGTTGGGCCGTGCTGGCAATAGCGAGCTGAATGTGGCAGAGGAAATTAGCACACTGACAGCTGCATGCCAAGTATCCAGTATAAATGCATCGCTGTCAGAGAGACAAGGCAACTCTGTCGCCCTTTCATCAGACGTAATTGAAAGCCTACGGAGGTGGTAATTACAAATACCATCCACACTGCACAGACTCATTTGTCTTTGCTTATCATCGGAGCAAGTATATTGGTCATTACTAAAGCATTAAATATCTTTGGAGAGGAACATGAAAATCAGATTAATAAAGCCTGACGTGCGTTATAAAAAAAAAAAATGCTTCTCTGTGAAAATCAAGTTTTCTAGGTAGAGCAGTGCCAAATGAAGTTACTCTTAGCAGTCTGTTGACCTCATGTTATCCTGGGAGAAACAGCATCTCTGAGAAAGCCACTTTGGGTTTTTATTACTGAAGGAGTTCTTCATATTTTGCAGCCATCTGAGTTGCTTTGAGATTTAATGTACTCTCTGGCTTATGAACCTGATTGCCGTGGAGTTAGTGGTATGAAACTGCTGTAATGGAATTGTAATGAAAATCTGGTGAATAAAACTCTACAATGGAGATCAGGGTTCCAAGCTGATTTAAGGAAGGTGTGACAGTACCTGCATGAAGTACGTCAGCGCAAATGGGGAACTGCATGGGCAAAGCTACTGGAATGACTTCCTATTTATTTCAGAGTAAACAGAACTTGCTCTTTCATGCAGCATTCTGACACTGGATGTTACATCCCTGTCTCAGGCTGTGGAACAGGAGTTTTAGTCCATGCTGCTATTTTCCTCTGTGCTCATAGAAAGAATTAATTTTGCCACTGGTTTCACTGGTACTTTTTAGTTAAATTGTAGTATGTCAAAATGCTTTGAGATCTGGCTTAGTCCAAATCCTCCTCAAAAATCTGGGTTGTTATCAAAGGCTTAGAGAGCCCTCCCTGCCCTGAAAACCCATTATCACTGGACGGGGTATTTCTATCTCTGATATACACAAAGGTGTGTGTGAAATGGGGCACCACCGGGGAACTTAAGCAGCTGCTGAATCCATCATTTTGGATTTCATTTGGAATTTGTTTTATCTGAAGGGTGTGGGCCAACTGTAGTGGGCTGAAGTGTTCCCTAACAGATTGGTGATTGCAGGCTATATGCATGTAGTGTGTGTTAGGAGAGGAAAAAATATGCTAAGATGTATTATTCCTCCCCTGCTTCCCCAAACATTCAGGCAGGTGGAAAAGAAACCCCCAAAGCAGCCCATCCTTGGTGTGGGTGCTGCACGTGGGGCTGGTGGAAGTGGCTGTGCAGGCAGGAGGTGGCCAGAAACAGCTTTCTTCCAGAGTGGGAGACTCAGCTCTATAGATGGAGTTGTGTTTAAATATCCCTAATCAGAAAAAGCCTTTAATCACTTAGTTTTAGCCTCAATTTAGGTTTTCATGCATGCCAATTAGTAGAACCTTGTTTTCTAGAGATACAATCTTTCCTATTTTGAAAGCTTGACAGTTCTAATGCTCTCAAATTATTGAAGCTGACATGTCTCCTCAAGAATGCTTTAATCTGATTCTTCCTTCTTTTATAGTCTGTCACAATGACTCAAAAAAAGCCCAACCACCCCACAAAGAAAACAACAAAACACCATTCCAATGAGGTTTTTTTGCCTCTCTTGAACTCTGCAAATATTCCAAAGAATTTTACACGTGGTAGGAATTGCTCTGTAGGAGCAGAGAAGGGTTCACTAAGAATGCCCAGAGCCGGTGAGCTGTGGTGGAGCACAGAGCAGCTTGCTGGTGGGATGTCAGCTCAGGTGAGGCTCTGTTAGGGCTCAGCACCCAGGCTGCACCAGTTTGGAGCAGGAGCCAAGGGCACGTGGCAGCTCTGAGATCAGCAGCAGCGCCTCTGAGCCTTTTTTCAGAAGAGGAAGGGGCTCTTGTGAGATGATTCGGTGAGCAGGGTAAAGATGATGATAGCCAAACTGTGTTTAACCAGGCAGTGCTAAGAACTGGTGCAGCTTTGTCACACTGTGCCTGGTGTCCGTGTTGGCACTGCCTGCTGCTGTGTGCTTTGTGGTCTGTGCCTGCCCTGCAGGCAGAGGGCTGGAGATGGGGCACTTTTGGTAAGACCACAACTGGCTTTTCTTTCAGCAGAGCGGAACTGTGGGACTCTGATAAAATTGGAAAGCCCTTGTGGTCCATTTGTAGACCCATTGTATTCTCCTTGTCACTTGCTGATCATTTGCACCCATTCAAAGTGAGGTGGGGATGCCAGCCGTTGGGTTTAGTCCTGGTTTGTGGTCAGCCTTGCAGTCCCTTTTGACTGGGGTAAGTTACTACAGGAGCATCAGCATGGGAGGGGGGAGGTTATAAAACTTAGTGAGATCCTCTGAGATGGAGGAAAATATGTGAATGGGTGATGTCAGCACTATTAGTTTTCTTTTTTCCTTAAATGAAACCAATTAATGATTGCAGTGGGAGTTTGAGTGGTGGATGGTGTAAAATAAGAGGAAGTGAGAACATCCGGATTTAATGTTAAGATGCTCAGGTCTCAAGTTGTATGCTACTTGGTGCTTCAAATGCTTAGTCATAGCAGGAAGACTTGCTTATTATTCTGTGGAGGGATAGCAACAGGATATTATGCATTAACAATCTAGATTCCTAATTAAAAACAAACAGGGGATGCAATCTCTCACAATCAAAAGTGTTTAATCTGTGGAGGTTTAATTTTATGATACCCTTAATCCACCACATCTGCATATATAATGGCAGGTAAATAACCTGTTGTGAATGATTGATGTGAAACTCTAAACAAAAGCAAATTTCATCTGTGGGTTGAAATGTCTTCTGAGTGATTTGAAATCTACTCTCCAGTTGCCTTATTTATCACAAAGACACTGGAGCACAAGATCTCTGTAGTTTTTTGTTACTGTTTACAAAAGAATTAATTTGATGCAGTTCACGCTTATTCTGCACCTTTTAATGTTGTGTTCTCCCCACAAAATAAGGCTGTAGGAGGATGGAAAGCTGTGCTCACCTTCTCTGCAGTCCTGGTGAGAGGTGATGTGTGGTACTGAAGGAAGGGGAGGGAGGGTGCTGCGGCTGGAGGAATGTCATTTTCAATTAAACTGTCCTCTGCATCTTGTGATGTCTAACCCAGGACACGTTATCAAGTTTTATGCTGTCTCAGGTGGCTCCAGGACTGCTTTGCTGCTCCCCTGAGCCTTCTGCTGAAACCATAGCTAGTGGGTGTGCATCCTGTAGGTACCGGAGAGACTCACCATCATCTTTGATGGACTCTGAATCAGAGCCATGATGAATATGACATAGCAGCATTATCTGCTAGGTCGCAAGCTAGATTATAAATGGGTACGGTTGCTGATTTTAGCCTCACACCACCTGAGGATCAGCCCTTGTTTGTTGTACAAGAGGCAACATTCGACATTTACTCATTAGAAACAACAAGAAATGTGTATTGGGGGACAAAATATAATGGCACAAAAATTCAGAGCAGAATAAACAAAGAGGAGCTGTGTGATGAGCATGTACTCAGCTGGGAAATGCAAAATGATAAAGACATTCATGCTAGGGAAGAATTGTAATTGCTGAGAGGAGTTGAGCAGAGTATAAACAGGCTTTGCCAGCTCAGATCTAATAAAGTCTTCATCCAAGCCCAGGAAACCTGTATGCACTGTGCTTGTTTGCTCAACAGAGCTTCTGAATCTTCAGCACTGAGAGCAAAGGTCAAGAACTGAGGTCTCTGAGCTGAGCAAGGATGTTCTGGTTGCTTAATGGCTAAAGGTGGATTAGGAAAGGTGAATGTAGTTTTAATCAGCAGTACTGGGATGTGGGCATGGAGGTCTCCTTTGTACGCACATCTTTTGTTTTGCTGCAGTGCTAGCACAGTGCAAGTGACGTTTAAATATTCGATGAACATGGACATTAAACAGGGAAAGTGTATTAAAACAGAAATTCATATTGCCTTGTATGCCACTTAATTGTGTAATGGGAGTTGCTCTTAGTGGTAATGTGCCATTACTGAGCACACTGTACATACTCACTGTACCTACTGGGGCCCATGGGCAAATGGTGCTGCTGGAGGTGTATGAGAGGGGTTTAGGATTGGATCCAGGAGAAACATCCTACAAATAACCTGTAGGATGGAAGCTGTCACAGTCCAGCAACCTAACAATGGTCAGAATCAAAGATCTGTTTTCTTCCTAAGTAGATTACTGGGTGCTTGTTCTTTACTGCAAGCATGGTTAATAACTGTAATATGACAAGATAAAAACAGAACTCTACAACTGTGAGCAAGCAGATAAGCCCCACTACTCCCAGAGCAGAGCAGTTCATTGCAGGTTATAATCTCAGCATACTGGGAAGCCAGGTTTTGCCCTGATGTGCTGTGTGAAGCTCCTGCTGGAGAAGCAGTGAGACACTCAGGCATGTTTTCTTGGTGCCTCGGAGGCACTTTCAGCCCAGTGCTCATTCTCTAAAGCCAACGCTTGGTGTGCTGGCAGGAGCAGCTGAGAGCAGGCCCAGCTGGCCAGCAGAGATCTCTGCAGCTCATTGGAAGTGCAAGGAACCTCAGCATGATGTGCTCTGCTCTGCACACTGACCTCAGCCCGTGGCTGATGGGTGCCTTGGGGCTGGGCAGTGACCTCAGGCCTGTCTTTGTGTGCAGAAGATCTCTACAAGCTGTAAAGAAACCAGCGTGTGAAGTGTTCAGTAATGGGCAGGGAATTAGTTGTTGAGGAGCTTGGGAAGCCTGCTTAGTTTTCTACTAGGGGGTTCTGCTTGAGGTTCAGGTGTAGCATGGAGATGACCTTCCAGTTGCTCTCCTTTCCACTTGGCGAGAAATGATGCCCATCATCTTGCACAGTGCTGCTAACACAGGCGAGGAAGGGGGATTGTGTTGTGTTCTAATGGCAAGTGAGGCTTATTGTGTAATGTCAGGAGCAACCAGTCCCTGAAAACCTGCAAGTTTGGTTATAAAAGCAACTTGAAACAAAAAAGGGAAAACTATCAGCCACTGGGTTCCGATGCATAACTGGGAGAAGAGGAAAAGTGCTGCTTTTTCTTTTTCTACCTGGTATTCGGGCTTGCTAAAATTGCTGACAAACTCTAGTAGTATGACATGACTAATAACTAAAAACAAAAGATGAGTCCAGGTGACACCAGAGCAGGAACATCTGGGCAGTGGGACTGGCATTCAGTTCTGGTTTGTGCTGATGGAATCCCTGCAATCTCTTCGGGTACAATTCTGGCCTGCCCTTTTCAATTACTGTGCTTTATCTCCTCCTGAGCGTGAGTCACTGCGGTGGTGTGATAGCCAACTGCTGCAAATACAGGGCTTGTGAGGAGCTGTGTGTGAGCTCAAGAGAAAAAACAATGGAAAGATTTGGAATAATGGAATAAATCATTTATGGGAAGAAAAGAAAATGACTTGTTTTCCATAACAGCTTGTGACAGGAGGTTCTTTTTTCTATTCTTATATTATGAGGAGAAGGTGGTTCAAGGTCTGCTAATGGAGTTCTGCTTGTGCTGCCTCTTCCACAGAGGTGCCTCCTGTAATAATTTGCTAGATTCTGCTCCTGCTGTTTGCAAGTGCAGAAAAATGAGATTCTGAGGCTTACTTTGAGACTTCTGCTGCAGGGAAAAGGAACACTAATAGCAGATGAATAATTAGTCTGTTGTTCTAAGGAAGAGATAATATACTCAGTGCACGCCTGTGTTATCACAGAGGTTATGTGGCAGCTCTGATAGCGCTGCCTCTTGCTAAGGCTGCCTGACACTGCTCATTGTAAGAGTCCTTTATCAGAAGTAAAACTTAACAACATGAGCTCTTGCTAAGTTACAAGCCAAATGTAGGCACAGTGCAGTATTTGCAATTGCTGCGGTCCTCTCAGAAAAGTATTTCCTGTATAGAAGAGTTTTCTTCCACAAGTGTGTCTTCCAGCTTGTGTTTCGGTTGTAAGCTGCTTCTGGGAAGCGGTTTGTTGAGAAGTGGGATTCCTTTGCATAAATCAATATCCCACATAGCAATGTCAGGTGGGCAGCAGACAAATGTTTTAAGCGATCAGTGTGGTGAAGGCCGTCTCCAGGACAGGCTGCTGCATGAGACTGCTGCAAGCAGCTTTGCATCCCTTCCTCCAAAGTTGCACAGCACTTCTGCCTATGAGCAAGAGGTTGGCTGACACAATTTGCCTTTCTGTGATGAATGCAGGGTGCCATATGGAAACGGCTGTACTGAAAGGTTGTGTTTTGGACTGGAGCAGTCAAGCTGACTGCTGGATTTGTAACCTTACTTGAAAACTAATTGTGCAACAGCTGCGGTTTTCTGGAGACAGAAGTTACTTGTCAGGGTTGTCATCTTTATGGTGGCACAGTTTGCCCATCTGGGGTTATGGCTGTGCAACCACCTGATTGTGGTCGGATGGTTGTGTCTGTGGCACTTGAAGATGTGCTGTATGAAGGGTTAATGGTCACATTAGAGCAAATCAGACCAATCTGTCTTAATCGTGCTTCATCAAGCAATTATGAATGCAGATTTCAGGTCTTCATGGCTACGAGGCACCTCAGTGCTGTGCACTTCGTATAATGGTTTTTAATTTTCAGGCTTTTTTGGGCCATTCATCCTCATGATCATCTTCATCTTCTGCAGCACAGCCTTGTGTCCTATTTTAATTTCAGACACTTAGGGATGCAAAATTAAGGTAAGGGGAAAATGAGATGAGCATCCAGTGAATGAACAAGTCTGCTTGCCTTTGTCTGCTCCCCTGCTTAGGGTCTTCCTTTCCTTTGAGTTGTCGTGACTCACTCATGAAGAAGTGATTTGAGTAACTCAGATTTTTGAAAATAAAAGTTACAATTCTGTTGCTCTATGTAAATCAAAGTTGTGCTCAGTGCAATACCAAGGGTAAATCTGCACAATGCAATGATTACTTTGCCATGGACTGCTTCATTGGCCCCACTCCCACCATGCTGTGCATGCTCAGTATCTCTCTACAAGCTGCATTTGTGTGAATGGGAACCTCTACTCTGCCATGCCTCCTGCTTCAGTGGGGGAACAAATGGTTGTGCTTCTCACAGAAAGAAACTTTATAGTGAAGGGAAGGCATCAGTTACAAACATCAGCCACTGGGTACTGCCTGACTTGCAATTAGCCAGCTGTAACTTTCATGAGTTCAAGAGGGAAAACAGCAGCAGTGGTTAAATGTGCTTGTAAAGGTCAGAAAGTTATATGTTGAAGTAGCAGAAGCATGACAAGCAGGCCCTAGCAAAAGGAATGCAGACCAGGAAGTGTGCAACATGCAAAGCCTCGTTTACATTATCTTGCTAGATAAAAGACAAACAAAACCCTGAGATCATCTGCAATTTGTTATTTACAGTTCATCACTGTAAAATCAATTATTGAGATGCAATTTAATTAAGTCAGGTTAACACTTAATCTAAGACTCTAAACCCATAACATGTAATTTGAGTTTACTAATCATTGTAATGCTAATGGCTGTTTGACATCTGTTCAGTTCAGTTGGGTGATCCATTTTGATGCCAATTTGCTCAGTAATCCCCCCCAGTTCCTGGAGAGCAGTGCACTTGATCATAGTGAAGAATTGGGCAATAGTAATAGAGCAGTAATGGAGAATATTGTTCCTCGTTTAATTCTTGCTGCTGTTAATATTTTGGATAAAGCTGGTCTGGGATACAGTTAACCTTTTTGTGGTCTCATATTAAGTAATTTTCCTTAACAGAGAGTTGAGTGGTTCCCCCAGCTGTGTCACTGACCTGCTGGGTGACTTTAGATGTGTTTCTGACTTTTAAGTTATTAAGTAATGATTTTCTGCTTTGAGCCTGGTCACGTCCTCCTTCTTTACGTAATACTGGTGGTGTGAAGGACCTCCCAGATCTAGCTGGATTCTGGGACTGTTTGCTCCTCACCTCATTGTTATTCTGCTTTTGTTTCTCATCACCCTGAGGTAGCTGTGCTTTAATAGAAACAGCAGCAAGGAAGAAAGTGGGAATTCTAAGTATAGCAATGCTATGATTGGGAGAGCTGGAGAGGGAACAAGCTGTCATCTAAAGGGCATGCTGCAGGAAGGACATCGTGTCTGACTGTGCTGCTGCCTTCATTCAGGGTGTTCAGAGTGCATCCGTTCCCAGGAGGTGCTTCAGAAGCACCACTGGGGGCACAGTGTCTGTCCCACAAGCCCATCTTTCACCACCATCACCACTGCCAGCCCTCAGAGCACACCATCGAACCACAGCTGTCCTGTCTCAGTCTTGCTGTCACTCGCAACAGCCACATAGAAAATAAGAAGATACCAACCACAAATGTACGCATCAGAACTCTGTATTGGGCAGGTCAGCAGACCCCAGACAGGCTCTTTTAAGGTTACTGCTACCTGCTTGGAATGATGTGGGCTTCCTGAAGCTCAGATGAGCTTTGTTGATTCCTGCTGGTGCAGTTTAACCCTTGTGCCCCTGCCAGCTGCACAGCCCAGGCTGTGTCTGCTCCTGGGGGGGCACACGGGGGCTGTGCTCCCTCAGGTCACCCTGCTCATCAGTCAGAGCCACTGGGTTGTGACCACGCCTGCTCTGTCATGGGGTCATGTCCAAAACCAGTTACAGCCCTTTGGGGAGGAGGAATGATCAGCTGTTCTTAGCATTTCTTAGAACTTGGTTCTGTGGGTTTTAAAGGCACTTGTTATTGAAGTAGAAGACTCCGCGGTGCCTTAAATTGTTCTCTTCTAAGGGCAAGGAATGCTTATTGAATTTCTTCCTATGTCTTCTCAAATATTTTGCTGCAAAGAACAAATTGAACTTGAGCACTTACAGGCGTTCTACTTTCTTCCCCTTGGGACACTATTGAAAAGGAAGACAAAGGTGGTCCATAAGGAGAGGTTTTTGTGTGTGTGTTTCAGCTTGCTATTTTGGAATCATGCTCTGTAGACCTTAAGTGTAAAGAAAACCAGGAACTTAAGTTTTGCCCTCCCTTCCCCCTCCTTTTTTTTTCTTTCAAAATGAGAAGGGAAGCAGCATGAGAGATCTGAGTGATGACTTTTTAGGCTGTTTAAAGAAACAACTGCATTTGTTTTCTAATATATCAGCTCCAAGATGAAAATTTAAATGTGCTTTGTGAAGACAGTGCCCTGATGGGAAAATCATGGCTTTCCCCCATGGTGAATGGTGAGGTTTGAGCACCAAGCTGCTGCTGCTCCCTGGTGACAGTGAGTGTCTGTGGGGCTGTTAGCTTCCATCAGATGAGTGGAGCTGTGTGTATTTAACCTCATTCATCCATGTTGTCAGTGCTGCAGGGTTAGTAAATGCTATGCGTGACTCAAATTTCTTGCATCAATGGCATTTCTATGAGAAGTTAAATGCTAGAAATACTGATAAAATCTCAGTGCATAAGAAGCTATTTTTCAAGTTACTTTTAGTAGATTTTCAACAGGGCCAACCAACAAAGCCTTACCTCCAGGAGAGAGCAGATTAGATCAGTGCTCAACATCAGCCAAGAGTGTTCTTATTTTTGTTTGCCTTTTCAGGTGACTTCTTCAATACTGGGAAGATTTCATTGTTTTTTTCCCACTACTAATATGATTTCTTGTGTGTATGAGTGGCTATTCATTTAAATGCAAAAATAATTAAATGCCTTTAAGGTAGAAAGATAACAGAGCTTGGGTTTGGGAAGCGTTGGGCTACTTCTGTGTAAGGATTTTGCATAATCCTGATAATGTTTCCTTTGTTCAGTGAAATCACATTTCATTAGCAGTGCAGTCTCCAGAGCTGTAGGAATTTCTGTGGAGCTGCTTGCCTTGGTCAGCTGCACACAGAACCTGCAGTTAGCTGCTGTGTACTGGGGGGCAGTTGGGAATTTGTTCTTCTTTAACCAAATTACTGCTGTTATTTTTTTTTTGAAGTATCAAAAGTATCAGTTTGTAACAATGGTCCTCGTTGACAGAAATGGCAGTTAGGTGTATGCTGAGCGTGATGAAGCTGCTGAGGGTGACCATGTCAGGTTCTGTGTTGGTTTCCCCAGGGCCCCATATTTGTGCTAACAGAACTGCTGGCGGTGGTGGAGAAGTTTGTGTGAGCACGGATGTAGAACCAGATCTCTTCCAGCTTCCGAACATTACTGCATGGTACTTTCAGAACTGGCATTTGTAATTGCACCATAAAAAAGGTAATATGTGGAAAGAGTTCAACTGTTCTTTTTGGGATAGGAAATATGTACTGTAATGCATTCAGAGGGTGGAAGATCAAGTTGTATTTGGATTTTCTCATTCTCTACAATAATCATTTTTGTTGTCTTGCGAAGCTCCAGCTTTGAAGTATACTGCATAAAAATTCTGCAATACCAATGACTGTTTCTCTTCAGTTATTTTCCAAGTGATTTGATTTCCTCAATAACATTAACTCTATGGAGGTCTAACAAGTTGTAATTAATGTATTCAGTCATTTTCTTTTGTGAAAGACCAGAATGTGAGTGACAGCAAGAAGGGAAAAAAGCAGAATAAAATTGGATGCTTGAGAAGATTATCATAACATAAAACCTGACAACTCGTTGGCTCCTGAATAACATATTGTATTACATTGAAAAGTAAGGAAAAAGCTATTTAATAATAAAAAAAAGTGGCCGAGAGGTTTTTTTGAAGTGGAGAAAGACTTTCAAAAGCCTCTTTAATATTAGGAGGACTTGAATATTGAAGTTCACAAAGTTTGTCACACGTCCAGAGTGTGTGTAAAGCAGAGTGTGCACGGATGTGACAGAGCCCCATCTCCAGCTGACTGTGTGGCAGTATTTCCTGTGCCAGCTGCAACAGATGGTGGCAGCCAGCATCTGAGGGCAGGTAGAAGGATAGGAGGTGTGGCATGGTAGCTTATCAATGGAAAGCAGGCTCCCCAGAGTGGATTTTGGCAGGGGTTTTAACAGCTGTGTGCACTCAGAACTGCCTTTTGTGGCAGGGAGAGCAGGAGGAGGGGAATGGGGTTATATGGGATTATGGATGGATCCCTGGGTGTTCAGACATTTTGCTTGAGACAAAAAAGCATTGCAGTGAGATGTGGTCTCTTTGTACAAGACTGCTTATAAAAGCACTCTGAGCTCTTGGGCCTTTCCCAGCCTTACAGCACTGGTGTGGATGGGAATGGCAAACCCAGAGCAGATGCTGGGCTCCACCACCTTCAGAGAAATGGGATCAGTGCTGGGGGGTTCTGAAGGCATCCTGCTCCAACTCTGTGGGCAAAAGAGTTCAGATGACTTGGTCTGAAGTCACTCGTGTGGGGCAGTGGGGTTCTCTAGAGGAGGAGTAGGGTTGGTGATGATCTTAGCCTGCTCCTGTCCTCCCTTATGGGAACAGACCCCATAAGGTCACCTGTACCCTTGCCCCCTTTGTGTATAAAATTCCCATTTGCTGTGGTACACTTTGTAATCCACAGCTTTCAGGCTAGAGATTGATTATCTGTATTCCTAGATAAAATCAAAGCACAGTACTTAAAGCAGATTTCCACTCAGTTATTTCCCCTAGACAGCTTAAATGGTGCTTTGAAATCCAAAATTAACTCAGTGGTGGCTGAAAGATACATATCTGCTTTCCTTTCTGGCATTGCTAAATTTTTTTTAAAGGCATTTTTAGTGCTGATTCTATAATGTCCATGAAAAGTACAACTCATGTTTGAAGGCTCAGACTGAAGTCTGTGCATGATGCCTGAACCAGGGGAACTTCAGGCAGTGATAAGCAGCCCCTGTTTGGAGCACGTCCCCCTATTACATTGATAGGTGTAAGTTTTAATATTGCTAGAAGAGAAAAATACATATTTAAGCCGAAAGAGATTTTCACAATTCGGTTTATAAGTCAGTTAATGTTTTAATTAGATGGGTTTGTCTTTTTCCCCACTTCTCAGAATGAGCAGTAACTCCAGAAGATCTCTGTCTGTTTTAACCCAAACCCAGTGCAACTTCAGTGAATTATTTGATGCTCTGGAGGTGATGTCACAATCAAGACAGTAGATGTGCTGCTCAGGGAAAAAGATCTGTTTCTTTTTGCTGTTGAAGTGCAAGTTGGAACTGCGATGACAAAGTGCAGAATCAGTTACGATAAATTGCAGCCGTATGGAGCAAAGGATTCGTTCATAGCTCACAAATAGGTTGCATGTAGTAGATTAAAAAATAATTGGAAAAGAAATCTACAGCCAGATCCTGCAGTCCCAGGGGGCTGCACAGTTATACTGTAATTTCAGTGAAGTTATTCCAGCTATTCTGATTTACAAGTGCAAGTGAGATTAAAAGACTGAAACTGAGTGTGATAGAATCAAAAGAGCTGCTAAAACATGAGAGCTGTGAAGGATCAGAATATCCTGAAAGGCCTTCTAATGCAGGATGATTGCGTGTCTCTTTTGGTGTTTTAATCATGAATTTTGGCCCATTTTATTTCTTCCTTAGAGTGCCATCAGACAGGTTAAAATGGAGTAACTGTAAGTTTGCAATCTCATGTTAAAGCTGCTGCATCTGTGACTCATTTAATGGAAGTTTTACCTTTTTTTCCCTTTTCCAGCATCATGTTTCAAACTTAATAAAGATAAACTTCAAATAATATCTGTATATCACAGAAGATTCAGAGCCCTGTAACTGAACCTGTATTCCCTGAAGTGCTTTTTGGGAGCAGTGTTATTTTAATCTAGTGGTAGAAGTAAAAGCAAACTCTCGGCGGTGTTTATATTTACCCCCTTGGGACAGATGATGAAGGAGCTATTTGCTCCAGTCTTTAATCAAATTTGGTGAGCAGCACGAGTGTACCTTGATCTGTATCTTGTAACTGGGACTGTTAGGGAGAGAGGGAGTGACAACCCCTTCCCAGTTGTTCCTTTGGATCTGATTCAGCAGTGTGGCAGGAGGGAATGGTGAGCAGCAGCTCTTTGCAGATCCAGATCGTGTGTATAAGTGAATTTGAAGGATGGTATCCAGAGAAGTTGTTAACAGCAAAGGAAGTGTGGAGAGTGCTAGTACGTAGAACTAGAGGCAGGGACAGTATCCTAGCACTTAATTGGACCTTACCTGCGGACAAAGGTTTTGCTCCAAGAATTTTTTTATATTAGTTCAGTTAAACCCAAGGTTTTAAGCCATGGTCTCATGAAAACAAAGATGTTGATGCCAGTTCATAGAGGAAGATTGTGTGTTTGGAGGGCAATTTGGTGGGGTTCCTAGGCTGCCTGCTGAGGTTACTCAAATACCAAAGCCAAGCACCCTGATGTTGCACTTTGCCTGTGTTTGGAGGGAATAACTGACTTCTACTGCAATATCAAATTAACCAGCTGGCTAACGAGAGGGATTATATGACATCTTGTGTAAAACATTGTAGTATCAAAGAACACACTTTGTTTAGATGTTATCCTTGTTGAGATGTTGTTTATTGTATTAAGTTTAAAAAAATATCTATATGTATGTATATATTTTAAGATCTTTGTCATTTTCTGATTGATTTCTATACTAGATTTCTCCTCTGGCTTCATGGTAGGAGAGCTTCTAGTGGCTCAACAGCAAACATCTCTGACCACTAGTGAAAATAAGGCATCTGTGCTTATCCATATTGATTAGAAGTTGTGTCCTCTTGTTTATTATCCAGTGAGGATGGACAAAAGCCTTTGTCTTTTTAAGTCACTGTTTACTTCAGCTTAGTGTTAACATGCTGTGATTCTGAAAGCTGGGTGATCTCTTACATATCTGGTTGTGGTTTTTTCCATATTTGAAAGATATCAAGACAACAATTCAGTGTCCGTTGTGCACAATAAAGTGCACAGTTCACTGATGCACCTTTGATCTCCAAATGTGCTAACATTGCTGATGATACATCAGCTTCATAAGAACAAAAGGTTGTAAGTTATTTCTTTAGGTATAGTTAATGGAGGAGGGCATCAACAAATAACAGACCTGGAAATCTAAAATCTGCCAACAAAGCAGGCATTCTCACGCCGGTTTTGGAATGGTGGGTTTGTTTCCTTGGCCCATGCAGGTGCTGCCAGGTGAGATGCAGGCAGAACTCAGTCCCCAGCATGGGGAGGTGTGGGGTGTTGGTGGGTGGGCAGCACCGCTCAGCCTGACTTCAGGGCCTTGCCTTTCCTGGTGGAGTGCTGGAGGGTTGCTTTGTTATTGCAGGTTCACACGCTGCCAATTGCAGCATAAATCACAGTGTGCAAAGCAGCATGTGCTGTTCCAGCCTCATAGGCTCTGTTACTGCTGATTACCATTTTTAAAGGCTTTTGGAGCGCGGTCCCAGCCTGCAGGCAGTTTGAAGGCTGAGCTGTCCAGTTTGCAGAGCCAAGGGCCTAGATGTTGGCTGGATTCTGCTGCTGGTACGACAGGAACTGCAACCATCCAATATTACCTCAGTATTTATTTTTGATCCCCTGCCTGTGTGCTGTCTGCATGTGTTACCCCTCATAACGTGGTGCAGTTTGGGATTTTGGGATGCTGCTTACTTCCTTGCACTTATTCGGCTGCAGGGCACAGCCATGCTGTGAGTGTCCCAGCACAGCTGAGGCTGTGTGCTGTCTATGTTCCCTGCGTGTAGCTCAGGTCACTGCTGTCCTCAGCTGGATGGGATGTTCTCATGTGCAGTGGATAGGTATTATTTTGGGTTCTTCTCTGGGAGCTCAGAACAAAACGATTCACTCTTCATCTTTGCTTGCAACATCTGAGCAGCAGAAATGCTGCTCACCTCACACTGGTTGAGGAGGAAGGTTCTTCTGCAAACTACTGAAAAGGTTAATGGTATGAAGGATTAAATACTCACTGTAGTTGTATTTCTCTGCATCTTTTGCGTAGAAAATAGCACAAATGCTGTAGTCTGACAGATGGTAAGTATTTGAAGTGTCTGTGCAAGTTTAGGTGCAGGATGTGTAAAGTAGCTTAATATCTGTATGAGGCCTAATGATATTTGCTGCTAAAATAATTTCATTAAAGCAAATAGCATGAAAGATCTGTGAATTAAATGCAAGGCTTCTGTGGGAATGAAGCACCTCCTTTCTTGCCTTGACCTCACCTCTGGGTTTCCTACGCCCAAGAATGGTGGTGACCATGGTTCCTGTCTGCACCAGCTGTCTGTTGAGGCTTTACAAAGTCTTCTATTTTCCAAATTTTGTAATACTTCACGTATTTGTGTGAGTCCCAGGAGCCTGGCAAAACTTGATAACATACAGACAAGAGTTCTGTTGAGTCAGATTCTGGAGGTGTAAGCAAGTCTTATCTAACTCTTTCACCTGTGACAGCAGGCTCAGATAGCAGTGTTTGAGGCAAGCTCTTGAGCACATCTTTCTTCACCATATTCTGCTTTTTCAGCAAGAGAGGACATACTTTCCAAAGATTCAGACTTTGTGCACTGACTTCTCTGATACAGTTTAACTTGTCTGGCATTTAACTTTGAAGTCAAATGAAAGAAAATCCAATAAAGATAAATGAGAGATCTATAAAGGATCCAAGAGCAAATACAGTAGAGTCAGCAATTAATTTGAAAATACAATGTGTTGAGAAACTTGAGGGTAATGGTTTGTTTGAGGCTAGGGCTCTTCACAAAGAGTTGAAAGCATATAAGATAATGAATTGCTTTGGTAGCAAGTTTTTGAATCTATCACGGCTGTGATTCTCTACATGTTCGTCCGGCCACAAAAGTATTTTGGACTGGGTGTATAAAATAATACTTTGAAAATTATGCTAAGAATTGTGCAGTAAACATCAACAAAGATGAGTTCAGCTTCCCACAGAATTTTGTGTGGGGAACTTAAGTCTGCTTTCTCTTCAGCTGAATCTCTTCACCTCGTTTAGGTGCCCTGCCATTTCTGACCAGAAACTTCTTTGTAGAGATGGGTGGGATGGTTGAACTGCTTATTCAAAATAGGCAGCCGATGGTTCTGTCAACTAGCTGTGCATTCCGTGGTAGTGGTCATCTTCAGATGTGTTCTCTGGATTTTTCAGGAATTAATTTCTTTCGGAATGTGTTGTCTGAGTTGTCTTTGGTTTGGCTGGTTGGGGTTGTTCATAGTAAGAATGTATTCAAGTGAAGAATTGGAGTTATTTGTTCTTTTTTGCTGGTTAATCAAAGGTCTGTGAGCAGATGTGTAGTGAATCACAGCTACAGAAAACAAGATGGTGGAACTGTGATGCACCAGATATTTGACTGCATATTTGTGATTAAGTAGTGGTATACATGTGAGTTAAAGTGACATTCCCATTTATTCAATTTTCCACCCCTGGACTACATAAGAATACGTCTGTGTTTTTACCATGTAGGAAAAGATAGGAAATACTGTCATTTATTTACAAACCATAGCTTGGATTTTAAGTGATTAGAAAAACAACTTGAAATTATGAGATGTGATCAGCTGTAAAAAAAAAAAAAAAAAAAAAAAATCTGAGGGAGTTGAGCTGGTATTAAGGAGAAGGTAAGCTGGATGTTCAGTTTCCCAGAGCTGTGCTATAAAAACCACAGCATGCTCTATGTGATCAATAGAAACAACTGATGACCATCCTCTCTGAGGACAGTGTCTGCACACACATCTGAGTGATTCTGGGGGAAGAGACTGTTCTATAGTTATGGCAGAACAATGGACAAACAGAAATCTGCACAGGCTTTCCTTCAATACTGATGTACAACATTGCAGAGTTCGTTGCATCTTTTATGCTTGGTTCTATTCAAGTAATTATACAAAGAGGAAATATTTCAGATTTCAAGGTCAACCACTCCGGTTACACGCTGTGTGTGACATTAAGCAATGAGTTGCAATACTTAGGATTTCACTGTTTGCTCTCATATGGCATGTGGCTTGAACAGCTTGCTCACTGCATGCTATTCTATAACTCTGTCCAATCTTCATATAAATATCCCCAATGCTAGGAACTTTTTCTTTATAAGCCTGTTTTACAATGTCTCCGTAATAAGATTTGTGCTCGAGCTGTCATTTCTGATTATGTTACTCTTTATTTATATGGCATCACTTCTAGTGGTCAACAGAACGAGTCTGTGTGAATCCTAATGCATTTCCTTTTTGCTGTAACGTGTAAGTGTCTGAAAACTGATCAAAACAGTATGCCTTGATTGTATGTTTTATTTCTGCCAAAAGGTTCAAATACAACAGATGAAATATTCAATGAGCATAACACAGATTGTCCTGAAGAAACAATACCGTTCACCTTGTTTTGGAAGATGGGTGAACACTATTAATTCTCTAATATATTCTACATGCATCTTCTTGTTTGACAGCTGTTATTTAAAGATTTTGCTCTAGCTTATTGCTGCTCTTATGAGTACTGTGTTCAATTTTGGGCCTCTCACTGCAAGAAAGACACTGAGGCCCTGGAATGAGTTCCACTGAAAATCAGCAATATAAATCCCAGCTTTCCTCTGGTTGCATGCCAGAAGTGGTGCATATGGTGCTGAGTGACGGATAATGCAGGATTGCCTATGATCCTATGATCCTGGTGCTGTATTTGGTTCCCTGTCTGAATTTCTACCTTAGTAAATCAATAATTAGCTGGGAGTGCCATACTGGGAGGAAGCAAAACACCAATGTCTCTTGTCCGAAGGCTGGTGGTATACAGTATATTCCCAAGAATAAAGTTACTGCAGTGCGCATCATCTAAAAGGTTCACCAAAGCAGTCATAAACTGATTGCTTGGTATGAATATGGAGAGGGATTTGGAGCTTCTGTGCACAGCTAGTCAGAAATGTCTGCCTAGCCTTGAAGAATTTAAAAAATGCTGGTGTGAAATATTATAGGGTATTATTTTTAAGATTCTCAAGCAGAAAAAGTGATAGGTATTGTTCAGCCTGAGCCCTCTGATGCATGCTATTGTTAACATTAATTTTAAATCTTTTCAAAAACATCTTCAAAATGTCTATTAAAATATTTAATTGCAAGGTGCTTTTTCTTTTCCTCCTTCATCACTCCCAAGTATATTGTTCTGTATCTCTGAAAAGGAGCACTTCTGGCTTTGACAGCCCAACCGAGGAAGGGAGGCAATCAGTGCAAAAGGGTGAGAGCAGAAAAGCACTGAGAGTCCTGAGACTGGGAGGGGAACTTTTGCTTGAAGAGGAGCGGTAGGACTTGGAAAAGGAACTGGTTTCTTATAGTTCAGTACCTGAAAGCTTCAAGTTATGTTTAGTGATTTTAGTTGTTCTCAGTGTATCAGCACAGGGAGAAGTATTTACAGAGGAGATTCTCCAAGACACAAAGGGCAGTTAAGTACCAAACTGTCATTGACTTTTAATGAGAAACAGATACTTTACCACTCTTTGGGACATTCAGAATTGCCTCTCAGGTTATCCTCTTTCCACACTTGCTGGAATGATTTTAAAAGATGCAAAGCTTCTGTGCCAGAGTTTCATCACAAGATGTTGGCATCCTCCTCAGCAGACGTGGGGAGCTGGCAGGCAGGATCCTGTGGGGTGGTGATCTAAGGGATAAAAGAAAAGGCAGGTTCTAGAAGATCCATCAACACAACAGCAGAGCATCCTCCTGCATGGGGATGGTAGCAAAGTGGTAGGAGCTGTTATGGGAGGGATCAGGAGCAATTTTAGGAGGAAAATCTGAAGAAGTTATATAGGAGCAGTGAGGGGCTCTTGGGAAATTACAGTGAAGGCATAGCACAGGCATGTAAGGGTAAAATGAAAAGCTTAAGGAAAAAGTGTTTCATTTAGTGCCTAAGACAAAAAGTAGGAGGAAGTGGTGCTTAAGAGGTGCTATATGTACTTCAGAAATAAGAAGATGGAGAAAATACAGATTTAGTACTGGCTGGAGAAGTGACTGCTAACATCCACCTGGAGTGCCAGGGCTGGGACAGAGAACAAACAGGCAGGAATTCATTTGGGTCTGCTAGACAGCTCAGGGCACAGGATGAGAGGAGATTCTCTTTAGAAAGTACTAAAACCATTTTTGAACAAGTAGTAATTATTTTTAACAGCTCGTGGAGTTCAGAGGAGGTCTCAACTACCAAATGCAGATATGAATCCTAAATATAAATGGAAAAACAGTCTAGTGTATTATTGACTGTACTAACAAGTTCTCAGGAAGATTCTGGAATTAATTAATGAAAGAATCAATCCATAACACTTGGAAGGGGTGACTAAAATCAGAACAAAACAAGCACTATGGATTTGTCAAAAGCGAATTGTATCGGATCGCTCTAATTATCTGATCTGCTGGGCAAAGGGAGAACAAATAGTTATGGCATACCATCACTTCTCCCATTTCCATGGCACCTGCAGGAGTCTGAGGAGCGTGTCTGTAAGGTGCAATTGCAGCAGTGTGGGGAATTGGTCTTGAGGAGTGGCTGAAATGATCTGTCTGACATTGGGACCTTGTAAAGCAGGAAGACCCATCCTTCATCTTGAGTCCATCCTCTGCTGTAATTAGTGTTTTCTCTGATGGAGGACTTACAAACTTTGTAGGCGAGATGAAGCAGGGGGAGGAGTGCTAGAGGACAGGATTGGCTTAGTTTACCCAAAGCAAAGCACCAAAACTCACAAGGAGAAAAGCAAAGCATCAAAATAAAGCTAGTTAACAAAATCTCCTCGTTAACTTGAACCTTCTGTAAAACTTGCTGTAACTCAAACCTGTCTGTGACTGCAGTACTGTTCTGTTTGAAGGCAAAGCCAGTTCTTGCTGCCAGTAACACAGTGTGCAGCAGCTAGCAATAAAATAAGTACCTTGGCAAGGTAGTATGAATTCATAAAAGGAGCGTCACTTGCATCATCTGTTGCATGTGAATCAGGAGGGAGGAGAGCAGCTGAGAGTGGGGCTGTGGGCAGAGAGCTGCTGCTGGAGGTGAGCAGAGCAGGCTGGGCTGATCTCACATCTTCCTTCTTCTTGCCTGTCTTCCCTTTCTTGTTTCTAGAACCATTATGTCACAGGCAGGCTGTAGAGGCTGAGGTGTAGGTGTGATGCTGCCTCTGGTGTGAGCTGCTCAGTGGTCAGAGGGAGAAGAGCTGTGACCATTTTGTGGCATTGAGGCAGTGCGTGTGTGCTCCTGTCTGCCTTCCAGGGCAGTGTGCAGCTGGTGCAGAGAAAGCAGCATTCGGCCAATATGGTTGCTGGATCTTGGTTTTCTGTCTGTCTGTTTGCATATAAAGGTAAAACACAACATGCCTATTGTACTTCAGGGCAACTCCTCCTGGGTGTGCCACACAACTGATGCTAGTGTACATGCAGCCAGGACAGCATGTGCTCCTGAGAGGCTTGTTCTTAATGTGGAAAGGGCAGTGGTGGATGTGGGGTAGCAATCATAGTGATCTGCAGTTGGTGCACGTGGGAGCACCGCACTGTGTGCTGCTGGCAGCCGGGCTGCCTGGTGCTGCTAGCATGGATCAGATGCTCCTGTCAGCTCCCAGAGCTCCTTTAGCCAAGCTGCTGAGAAGTTTGTATTCCCAGCCCAAACCTCTGGAAGGCCAATTTGTATTTACCCTTTCTTAGCCAATGTTGCTGCAGAATTCATTTCCCATCCCAGTGCTCATCTCTGGCGTGTCTGCAAAGAACAAACGTTTCCCTCAGAGTTGTCTTTTTTTCCTGTAAAGTCAGCCAAGCCCTGTAATGCCTCTGTTATCTTTAAGGTTCTGAGCTGGATCCTGTCAATCATATTTACGTGAAATAAAACTTTTCTGCACAGTTGGCTCCTTTAATGTCAGCGGGACAGGCACAGGAGAAGCAGCTGATCAATAGGTCTGCCTCATGGCCCTGGAGTCAATAGGAATTTTATTTTTACATCATTGCATTTTGAACTGAACCCAGCAGCAGTGGGGATGGGAGGATCTGGCTTTGACAGTTTATAAAATGAAATTCTTACAGACACTGAATTCATGTGGGTGAATTAGAGCTTGGAGGAAAACAGTTGAAGCTCTGGCATTTTAAAATGTAATGCCCTTTTCTTACAGTGACAAGCTGAGATTTGGGCAGTGTATGGGGAAAGATAGCTTTAGGAATGGGGCCAGGAGCAGCTGGTTCCCAGCTACAGGTCACACAGCCCCAGGAGGGGCCCCTGTCCCCAGGGGTCACCCATTTCTCATTTATGCTTTAGGGATGTGAGCTGGGACTGAGGCAATGGGCTGACAACCTCTCTGCTCTATAGAAAACAAGTTGCAAACTGGAGGTCTTTCTCTGTCCCTCTGGATGTGGAGAAGAGGCTTTGAAAGTGAGAGAAGTCCAATGTGAACTGCTTTCCCAGGGTGAGGGGCTGTCCCCGAGGAAATGTCTGTGCCAGAGTGGATTTTAAAACAATCCTTAAACTTCAAAACTTTTTTAAAAAAAAATGTTAAGCCCCCTTTTTTTTGTTGTTGTTCTGACATTTCTAAGAGGGAATTTCTTGCCTCGATGCTGTGAACTGCCTTATTTTTTTTTTATAGTGATAACAGGTAACTGACCTGAAAATGAAGGAGAGGAAATGTGATCTCACACAGAATGAGATGTTTTATTTGATAGAGACACTGCCCTTATGTTTATGAGGAGCCCCAGGGTGTCATTCTCAGTTTGGCACGAGCCAACCGCTGGCTCAGACGTGCAGCCCTGCTGCTGGGCAGTCTCTGCACTGCTGCCTGTCTGCACTCTGTGCTGATGCTGGCATCCAGGCACACAGGGACCTCTGCCTCCCACACCCCACAGGAATTCTTGGCACATCTGGGACAGAACCACAGCAGTGATACTTGGGTTGGCCCAGGAGAAGGGATGCCCGCACTGCCCTGGAAGCCCTAGCTCAGCACAGCTGCACCTCCTGATCCCATAGAGTCCTGTGTTGTGGACAGGGAGCTTTCACACTGAGTCTGTGCAGACTGGGTGACACTGGAACAAGATCTGAGCACCACCAATGCGTTCACCTCAAATAATCACATCTTACATAGACAAAATTATCTTTGATTGAAAACTAGCGAGACGAGGGGTAACTGGAAGTTGGTGCCATTCTGTTTAATGGTTCACTGAACCATTTAAAGCAGGTATTGGCTTTTATATCATCATAAATTTGTTATATGCAGTGAGAGCCAGGCTGTGGGGCTGGATGTTGAACTGCCTTTCCTAGTGGTGGTGGCAGGAGGCAGGTGAAGCTCCAGCCCTCCATTCCAGGGTGAGATGGAGCTGAAGCAGTGCTGTGCCAGGCTCTCCCTGCCTGCAGAGATCCTCTGTGTCCCACTGCGGTGAGGTGGGCTACATCCTGCCTGCAGCACCAGAATGCTTTGGCATTGCAGTGATGAATCTCTGCTGCTGTCCAAGCACTCGAGAGCTGCAGCTTGCATCAGGGCTGTGAAATGGGGGAGAAAAGCTCTTCTTTTCCCCTGCTGTGCAGTTCTGTGCAGCCCCTCGGCTGGCACAACAAACATTCCTGTCTTTATCTTCGGAGCCCACATTTGGTAAACTTTGAGGCTTGAAACAAAAAGGAAGACGGGGACTCAGGAAAGGTCTGTCTGCCTCTTCAGACAATCATCTGTGAAAATAAAAGTAGAGCATTAATTTCTAAACGTGTTTTATTCCTTTTCTTTTAAATGTGTGCTTAACCACACCTTATTTCCAAACTTTAGACCTATGGCAAATAGCCAGAAAATGATATTACAGAAAAGGAATAAAAGCCAGAAAAGGCAGAGAGGAAAGTGCAAAGCTGCTCCTGCCTGCTTGCAGGAGTGCTGCTCATCTATAGGGTTGAAGTCATCTCAGTTTAAGTTTTAAAAAAAAAAAAAAAAAAAAAAAGCTTAGATTTTTAAAATTCATTTACATTTCATGTGAAACTCACTTTCTTCCTATTTCCTGTACTTTAAGAGCTACTGCTCTTAGAGCAGTTTTCTCTAAGAGAAAAACTCTTTAGTGTTACAAAAGTAGTGAACAATAGGGGGAAAAAAAAAAAAAACTAAATTAAGTGAGTTTTTAAGACTTTAAATTTTGTCCTTGAAATGGCTGATAATGCCATTTATTTTTCATCTTCCTTTTTTTGCTGCTCCTGAAAGTACAAAGAGAATGAAGGGGAGAGCCAATGATACCCTGCAAGAAAAACCAAGTTGTTTTTATGGGTATTAATTTATCCATTTTGTACAAATGAGTAAGAGGAAAGCCAGGAATAATTCTACGAAAATTGACATTAAAAAAAAAAAAACAAAACCAAAAAAACCCCATCACATTTAGTCATAAAATACAGTTTGAAAAGCCATTGGCTGTGTGCCTGCAGCAGTAGCTGTGTGGTCCTGTGCTGAGGCATGGGCTGCCTGCAGTGCATGGAGCCAGGCAGAGGGAAGGGCAGCAGGAATGTGCTGGGCTGGGCTGCTGTGCTGCCCATCTCTGCAGCGCTGCCTCTGCGCTCTTTCGCCTCCTGTGAGAAGCCCGAGGTTTGCTGTCGGCTGGCAGCGCCGTGCCCTGAGCAGGATGGATGCCCTCAGGTGCGGTGCGCGGTGCAGCCCTGCTGCCATGGTGTCACTGCTGCCTGCGCACACCTGTCTGTGCTTGGTGAAGGGTGGAGGTGTCTGTGTGTGGGATGAAAATGGACAAATGTAATGGAAATCAGTAGGGCTCCATTTTTTTTTCTTGTTGCAAGGAGAATTGAATTTTTCAGGCAGGTGGCACAAACAATAAAGCAATGTGATAAAAGTGACCTCAAAAACAAGCTTGGAAGAAATGCTGTGTGCTGCTTCTGCTGTGAAGGCCAGCCTGCCTCCCTCTGCCTTGGCCTTCTTTCCTCCTAGCCAGCTCAGCTGTGTCAGGCTGGGCTTTGGTGCAGACAGGAACAGCCAGTCCAGGAATGAAGGTGCTGTTATTGGAGGGCAGTGCAAGCTCAGCACTGCCTGGTGCATCACGCTGGAAGCAAACTGATGTTCGTGGTGGTTCTGTTTTCTCTCGTGGAGCAGCAAAACGTGGGCACTTCTGTGGGACCTCAGGAGTCAGACCTCAGCAGCTGACTTCCTTACAGCCTGCACTTGTTGGTGAGCCTCTGGGTTGTGCTTATTCCTTAATTATCCTATGCTAAGAAAGTAATGAATTCATGCAGTTGCTAATAGGGGCATCACAATATTTATCCTCTCTGGGAGAAAATACATTGCAAAGTCCCCAATAGTATTAATTTTTCACTGTGAGGGTATTGCATTATACAGGTTCTGAGACCTGTGATGAATACATTTAAGTTCATTATGTATGCACAGTCCCCCCCAGCCCCCTGACTTGATTATTGCCATTATTGTGACACTAATGTTTCTGTCAAGTTTCAGTTTACTCAGTTTCAAAATCCAATTTAGGATTAGCATAGATGTTTCCTCACTTGTGATTGAAAGTGACAACGAGCGTGAAAATTGCTTTGAAAATTGTGGTTTTATGAATGTTATCTTGCAGCATTTAGAAAGAGATACCACTGTAAGAATTATTAAAAATCCACACAATAATAAAAAAACAAGTTCCTCTTTAAAGCCCATGGTGCTGTGCTTCTGCCCATGGAGCTGCATGGCATGCTTCTTCCTTACAGGGAGCTGCAGCCACAGGAATGCGTTTCTGCTCAGCTGTTATTGCTGGAGTTCTGAATGCATCAATATCCACAGAGCAGTGTCTCAGCTGATGAAGAGGGCGTTGAAAAATTAAGTGTGTTGAGTTTTCTCTGCTAACAAATTGGAGCTGTCATAGGCACAGCCCCCAAATATTTTTTATTAGTTCCTGTTGTAGTTTACGTTGAAGATGTTTAATGCTGATGAAAATGTCATCATAATAGATTACAGCACGGCTTATCTCAGCTTCTCCTATGAGAAGCACATCCTTATGGTGATTTAGATCATCTCAGCACTTAAGTCTACCCTTCAAAAGGCCGCAGCTTATCCCAGAGATGGGGGTTTCTGCGTGAAAACCCTATGAAAGCTGAGCAGCTGAGGATGAGGTTGACCCACCTGGTCCACTGCTCCTATGCTCTTGGGGCTGCTGACAGGGCTGCTGTTACAGCAGCACCAATTCTGTGGTCTTTGCTGTCCCAGTTGGTTGTTGTGAGATGGTGCAGCTCAGGGGAGGGAGCTGCTGCTATGGCTTGAGCCCCTTTTTGGCCAGACATTAAAAGACACTCAGACACACAAAGCAATCAAACTCAACAGCTCTCCTTTTAAATTGTCCCCGTGGCATGCACCTGCTCCTTGGAAGAAGCAAACGCTTATTTCTAGCCCAGCTGTGTTTTAGTTTCTGATCCCACATGTCTTGTTACACTTGTTAGCTTTGATTTTATGAGCTACCTTCCTTTGCAAGTGCCTTTTCTATGTAGTTTTCGAGTTTGGCCCTCTCTTGGATAAAGTAAGACAGGGATTCTCAAGCCAGGAGTTTTGAGGGTTTTGTAACTTGTTTGCTAAGCCCTTTCCTGCGTCTTCTCTCCAGGTCACATCAGTGAATAGTCATCCACATCTTCACATCTCCCACCCAGGTTAGCTGTGGTGCTCGGCACTGCTCAGTGCAGTGACAGAAAGCTGTGTCCCTTCACGTGCAGCTTATCACAGTGCTGGGAATAACCTAAGGCAAACATGAATTGAGAGCATGCTTTTTTGGTCAGTTGAAGAACTCACAGGCTTCTGTCCCATAAATAGTTCAGACCTGTGGCAGGACTCACAGCTCTGGTCCCTACTTGGGTTCCTGGGTCTGTACCTGCAGGGGGTGAGTGCTGTGCCTGTATTAATGCCTGCTTAGAAACAGTGGAGAAATGCATCTGTAGGAACAGCTTTTGCAAAGATAGCTGAACAGCTTCACAGCTGGTCAAAACATTTCAGTGTTTATAATGAAAAAAAAGGATTATTTTTCCAAAAGAATTTCACACTTCTCAGCCAGTGGCTGTGAATCTCAGCTCAGGTTCAAAGGTGTGTGTCTGAGTGTGTGGCGGAGCGAAATCTTTGCATAAAAGCACACCGAATGCCTGAGGAGAGGTCTGCAGAGATGTGAATAATTATGCTCACAATTAGTTCAAAGTGTTGCCATGTGCTCTCTGGCAAGGATGCTTCCAGCGCAGTCTGTGAGTTCTCTTATTTCAGAAACGAAGCACAAAGCCTGTGCTGTCTGTGTCGGCTGATAGGGAGAAGTGTGGTACTTTGCTTTGGTGCTGGAGTGGCTCGGGCTCAGACTGGGTTTGCAGTGGTGAGACTTTCCATTTTTCCATTCTCTGTGTTCACTGCACTGTTAATCTTCCCAGTGTTCTCCATGTTGTTTTTTTCTTTCAGACCTGGATTTACTTCCCTTCTTGTAGATCATTGAGACTTTTTCTGGCTAGATTTTAGCAACCTTGAAATTTGGCTGCACCTCTGTTCTGCTTTGGCTTCTCGTTCTGTTCCGGTTGGAAGCCAGCTCTTCCCAGCACAGAAACAACTGCTTTCTTTAATAGATTTAATTTTCTACATTTATTTTTTGTTCCACCATTTTTTATCAAGCTGGACTAATCTGATGTGTTGTAATTGTGCCTCCACGCATTCAGATTTGTTGTACTGAATGATAAAACCCATTAGGAAATGATGTAGTCTCTGAAACACATACAATTCTGTATTTCTGTTTTGTGGATGGTGTGTTCTTATTGCAGACATGTAGCAGATGGTCTAAGGGATACAGAGACAACGTCCAGATAAATCTTGATCCCTGATAGCCCTGATGAATCATCTAATCCATCTCCTGCTGAGCAAGGTGAAAGGAATCCTATTTCTGAAGGGAGCAGCTTCCCTCTTAGGCAGCCTGCACTGACAGCAGTGAATGCAGAGCAGAGGTGGGGCTGGGGCAGGACAGTGCAGGGGGAATGAGCTGGTCCAGGTGCAGCTTCAGCTTGGTTCCCAGTAATGCCCCTCCTGCTGCTGGGGAAGTCAGAAACGTTTCATAGAATGGCCTGAGTTGAAAAGGACCACAGCAATCATTTAGCTTCAACCCCCTGCTATGTGCAGAGTTGCCAACCAGCAGACCAGGCTGCCCAGAGCCACATCCAGCCTGGCCTTGAATGCCTCCAGGGATGGGGCATCCACAGCCTTTTTGGGCACCCAGTTCTGAGCAGTGAGGCTTTTCTTGAGTTTTTAGAATGATTCTTCTGGGCCAATACAAGTCCAGCTTTGTTATGATTAATTGTCACTGCTATCCCCCTAACTAACCAAGTGGGATTTGTAAGAAGTTTTTAGAGTTAACTGTTAGAGGTGAAGTGGAACCCATTGAAGTGACAGATTCATCTCTAGAGATCATCTGTGCTGAACAGCACAAGTGGGATGCATGCGTGTGGATGGATGTCTACCTCCAGCAGCATGCCTGAATGCAGCAGTTCAGCAAGAGATGCATTAGGCTGCATCTTCAGATACACAGGTATTTCTTTTACTTTCCTTCAGTTTGCCTATGCTCTCATCTTCTTTCAGGTGCTTCTAATGTGCCTTAATTTTATTGATACAAACCTACTGAATGGTGCATGTTTTGTGTGGAAGAGAATAATTGCCTCCATCCCTTTCTCTTTGATTTACTGTTAGGATGCTTTAGTGTCAGACCATTAACCCACTGGTGCAGATGCTGCACCACAAATACAGCAGCAGTCCTGAGTGCTGCTCTGCTAATGAGAAGCAACAAATGGCTGTAGGGAGAAAGTAAAGGACTGGGGACAGGGCAGGCCAGCATAACAAACCAATCAGCAGTAATACATTGAGATTTTTAAAATATGTACTTTACCAATGCAAATATTTGACACTGGCGTCTGTCCCTGTTTGTTGTTTGCACTCAAAGGGAGCTCAGCAAGAAGTTGCTGTTGCGCACAGGAGGCACGGTGAGCAGAGTGGGGAAAGGGAGAGCTGTTGTGGCACCTGAGTGTGAGGGTGGGAAGTAGGCATGGAAATGAAGGCTGCATCTGTTCTCCTAGGGTTTGTGCTGATATTTCCAGTCCTTCCACACCATGTGACAAACTGAGACCTCTGTCATGGAGGGGGTATGGGCACATCACTTGTTTCACAGGGTGCCCCTCCGCATCCCTTCAGGCTGCATGCCTTTGGGTTGATTTGGCTCGTCAGAATTGCCAACAAAAAGTGCAGGCTGGTGTGAGCGATGTTAAAATGCTTGTGTTGCCTGAACTGACACGCGTCCTGTTGCTTTATTTAAGTCATGTTTGAAAGAATAGCAGATCTTTCAAAACATGTAGAAATGGTGATGCTAAAGGGTCCAGACTGTGCAGCTTGCTGCTACCTTGAGGCTGATACTGATAAATGATATCAAACAAAAAAGAGAGAGGGATAAACACAGCACTTTCCATTGGTATGATCTGTGAGCACTTGTACTGGCAGAGATTTTTCCATGCAGTTTTTGAGAACCATATGTTCCTCAGCATTTCTGTTCCTGACGTTACCTGAGGCTGGTGCTGCCTTTCCAGGCTCCCTTGGCAAGCTGTATGAAGTCACCACATCAACATGCGGGGATGTTAGATGTTATTTCAGAGCTGTCTCTCCAAGCATTCTGTAAAATACTTGTAATCTCATATTGCTGCTTGATATAGTGTCACAGGGGATGTGCAAGGAGTCCTGGCCAGCAGAATTGCTAATTCAGTTACCACACACCTTGTAGTCCGGGCAAGCCAGGCCAAGAGTCACCAGCTTGGTGGAGGGAGCAGTGTCATGGCAATTAGCATTTTATCCAGCCTATTGATCCTACCAAAAGCCTGGCATCAGCGTTTGGACAGGAGCAGCCCTTTAATTTGCAAACAGATGCCTCCACCAGCTGCTTTCTGTGTGCAGATGTCACTGCTTTGCAGTGCTGATGGAGAGGTCGCAGCAGGGCTGGGGATGTCAGACTGCTCTGTGGGTTGTTGGGTGCACTGCACCTGCAGTGTGTTTGTGTGCTCTGCCACTACCAGGGCTTGCTGCAGCTCCACATTAGCAGACTTGTTTTTCTAGAGGCTGAGATGTGTGTTTCAGAATAAACAGTGCTTGTTTGTAGGGCAGAGCTCAGCATGGAGTGTGTGATGGCAGCTCCTGTCACAAAGCAGAGCACTCTGGAGGGCTGTTCCAGCTCAGTGAAGCCATGGTTCTGTGCAGGGCTGGCAGGTTCCAGCCAAGGAATTGAGCAGGACTGTGGCTTTGGGTGGCAGAGAGCAGTGGCTCTTTGGGCTGATAGCGCTAACTTCTATTTCTAGCATTAAATTCCAATATCCAGTTTTTCTGACTTGGCAGTAAGATGCGTTTTTAGGTTGTGGGGCAACCTGTTCCAGTGCATCATCACCATTGTGTGGAAAAACTTCTACCCAGTGTCTAACCTAAACCTCCCCTGTCTCAATCTAAAACCATTCCCCCCTGTCCATCTTTGTCACCTCCTGCAGAGCAGTTAGCAGCATTCCTATTTGTAGACCAAAGTGGCACTGCTGATGTGAATCCCTCTGCCTGTAGAACTTCCTCAAAGAGTTTTGCTCAGCATCATTCTCAGCTTTTCTGACCACGAATACAAAGCACTTCTTCCTCCTGACCTGTCCATGTTGGTGTCACCCAGCAACGATGCAATTTGGCATGTTGGGAGACTATTTCTATTTTCACCCATCTCGCTTAAGGTTTTCTTTTGCAGATGCTGTGAATTATGTCTGAAGCCCGCACTTGAAATAAAAGCAGTCACTGTGCTTTACTGCCAGCAGAAACAGGAATGTGATTTGCATGTCTAAACAAACAAATCTGTTATGCATAATAACTCCTGTCAAACAATGCATCGCCTATGCTGATTTTTCAGCTAGCAATTTCAATTTATTGATAAACTGAGAGCTCACTCTTCAAAGGGCATTAGGACTTGGAGTCTTTGCTGTGCCTTGCTGGAGGGCTGAGGATCTGGCAGCTATATTCAGCCCTGTGAGACTGGGGGCAGCAGCCCTCCTGCCCTGGGGGATAGGCAGTAATTGGGGAGCAGTGATGAGATCCCAGGCCTCCGTGTGGTGGTGTGCCCTGAAGCTGAAGGCAGCCTGGGGTGGGCCAGGGGCTGCTGGGTGCTGTGGTCTGGCACCAGGACACCAAGCAGGCTGCTCCACTGCTGGCTGCATGGGCACTGGGTGCCACGGCTGCCTGTGCTCCTCCCTGCCTGGCCAACCATAGAAATGTGCGGCACCGTTGGGTTCTGGAAGCCCTGGGGGCAGCATGGGGCAGGGGTTGGTGTGACAGAACATCTCAGCAGTGGGCATTCATCTGACCATAGCTCCCACGGCCACGCCACTTCAGCACTTCCCTTCCTGCACAAAGAGGAGGAGATTCTGTTGTATGTTACAGTGCTGTTTATGTGGTAAATATGATAAATAGTACAAAATCTGACAGTTGTGTCTTCTTGAAAGTTTCTTTGTGTGGATTTAGAAATAGGGGATAATGGCAGAGCTCATTTCTCACATCCATTGATTGGTTCTTTTTTTTTTTTCCCCACTGTAACACTTCTTTATTGAAATAATGCAATAGAAACCAAAAGCTCCTGCCAAGCCATGGGCTATTTGATCCCACCAGCAGAACGTTCCATGGGTGGGCCTGGTGTGGCACACAGCGTGCCTTGCTGGAGGTCACCCAGCAGGAGCCCATTTTACACACTTCCTCCCTTCTGTCTTAGAGATACTCTTGGATATTCACACAGTTGTTGTTTACCAACCAAGAATCTGTGTTTTCATTTGAAACAAACTAGGAAGCCTCTGCTGCAGTGTTCTCATGCCAAAGTGGCACTTTTCCAGATTTCATTGCTATGAAGTGTGTAGTAATGCTAAGGAAAATGAGAAGCATGAAGAAATTACCCAGCAATCAGAAGGAACCCCTTTATCCCCATCAATTTTGACTGAAGGTGAGGGGCAGAAGAAGCAAGGCAGTAAAAGCTGATTCAAAATATTGTTGCTGAGGGAAACCCCCAGCTTTATTTTCCTGCTGGGGCAATATGCCTCCTTCCAATGAATCAATATTTCTAAAATCTTCACCCGGTTTGTGTGGACAGCAAACTAATTGGAGTTTGGAAGACTTTCTGAACTGAACAGTCTAGAGAAGACCTAAAGGGGAGAGGAGCATTCCTTTGCAGATGACCTGCAGTTGGTTTGAAGGGTTTCGACTGATTGGACAAAGAAGGCAAAAATTCCCATTTGTTCTTCAGCTGTTGACTTTGGGAAATCACCCCCCCAAATGCCAGTCGTGGCATGTGCTGAACCACTGCCCTCTGCCTGCTGTCGTATTTGGGTTGGTCTCATTGGGGAGAGCTTCTGTTTCCTGGGAGGTGAAGAAGATCTGTTGTTTTTTTTTTTTCCATAAAAAGACACTTAGGAGCTAACAAAGACATGATGTTTCTTTCATTTTTTTTCTCTATTGATTTATGGAATTAGACTGCAGCTTCCCACCTAAGTGAAACAAATGATTTCTAGACAGTAGAGTAACAAACAGACAAATGGCATCCCTTTTTGCCTACTGTGTCCTTCCTTCACTCTTCTCTTGACTAAATGTCAGTCTTGTGGTGTTGTCTTATGCAACATATATCTTGTTTATCTAAGTTAATACTACCAAAAGGGTGACTGGCAGTTCCTTTTAAGTGCCTGGTTACTTGCAATTAAATGCAATCAGACTGAAAATATACTTTACGCTGAAAAACAGCGTTGGAGAAGTTTCCTCAGAACATGTACTGAGGAAGGGGATCATTGCTAAAGCCACCAAAGCTGCTCTGTGGCATCAGGTGGGGTGCATGGGTGCTGAGCTTTGTGTTGGGGTGGGGGCTGTGCTGCTGTTATCACTGCTCTGCTCTGCAGCAAAGATCGTGTCCTGCTGATGTGCTCTGTGCTGGGCTGGCACCGCGTCCCTGCCAGAACTGTTCTGTCAATGAGGTGGGAGAAGGGTGGGAGAAAGGGAAATATTACTGATTCCATTTCATAGGTGGGATGCAGGAAATTAGATAGAGAGTGTTGGGTGCAGGAAAATAGAGCACTTACGCCTCTGCTTGGTATTAGTCAATACGGTACCAGTGCGCCGTGCTGTAAGCAGATAATTAAAACCATTCATTGCTTTTGTACGCTCTCATAGGGTGTAGTCAAGAGGTGAGGTGAAAACCCAGCCCATCCAGATATCCCTGTGCAGCCAGCCAGGAGCTGTGCATGTCCCTCTGCACTGCTAAGGCCGTGTGCTCCAGCAGCAGGCAGGCAGGAGCTGCAGGACGGCTGGTGGCTGTGGGTCTGGGCACTGTGCTGTGCTTCCTATGGCTGTAGGGCTGCAGCCACGGCTAGTGGGGGTCACCCCGAGGAGCTGAAACTCATTAGCAGATGAAAGGTGCAGTATGGGGAGAGGGAATGACCTCCTGAGAGTGTACTGCCACAGGCTGGGGCAATCCATCACTCTGGGCACGATGTTATTAATAAGGAGTATAAACAACGTGCTAGCTCATCGTGATTGATAAGACAATAAAAGTCTTATAACAGCTTCTGAGGTCTTGCTGCTGCTGTTAATTGTAGTCAAGCAATTCACTGCAAACTGCTCTCTGTGGGTGATGGGAGCTTGCCCTCTATTGAAAGGTGAAGCCGGTGCACGGGTGTTTATTTCTTTACTGCTTAGGAGGCACCAAGCAAGCTGAACGTGTGCTGAACTGTTTTCATTCAGGGAGGAGGAAAGTACATGAGGTCCTGTGAGGTTGGAATAATATTCTGTGCAGCTCTCAACTAAAACCAGCAGTGCTTTGGGGGCCTGTGGGCCAGCTCCTCTGGCAGCTGTGCTCAGCAGGGATGGGGCATCGCAGCCCCCAAAAAGCCAGCAGAGTCTGCCACTGCTTTCCTCCATTGTGGCTTAAATAATGTAAAGGCTAGCAATAATAGCAATAATTTAAAGTTTAGTCATAATAACGGTACTTAGTGTGTGCATTGCTATTTGTATTGCACCTACTTGAAGCTTGTGTTTTTTGTGAAACCCATGGCTTTTTTTGTTTGTTTTTAAATAGAAGGGTTTGTTAAGCACATACTTTGCATAGAAACACTTCACGTGTGCTTTGTCAGCTATTTCTGGGGACTGTTTTTCTGAAAATACATTTTTCTGTAGGTGCTTTCAGACCTCCAAGAGCATGAAACTAAGAACAGGTCGTTAAGCAGATCTGCTGGACGTCCCAGTTGCAGTCACGTGGAAGGAGGTTGAAATAGGTGGCAGATTTTGGTCTGTAACATGTTGCTCAACTCTGAGCCAAAGCCTGGGGATGGAGCAGGGCTGCCCGGACACATTTGTTTACACAAACAATAAGAGGTGTATTTAGGAAGCAGAAGAACCGGGTGCATTTTACATCCCTGGCACTGCTGTTGTTTCACTGGCTGTGTTCTCTCTCCAAAGGCTCTGATCTCTGGGCCCTTCCTAGCAGAGAGCACAGAATCTGGTGGAGGGTGTTTGCTTTCTCCCACCAAAGACCTCAGCTATTCCCTTAGCAATGTTTGAGCCCTCTGAATCCCCAGCAATGTGTTATTCTAGCTAAGCATATGGTTGCTATAACTACCAGCCAAAGTGCCTCTGACATCCTCTGTACCATGGCATATGTGCCTGATCTAGCAGTGAGCTTTTCTCCTGAATTCCTGCCTCTGCTGCTGTATTTTATCTTTCTATGCTGTGCTCAGAATTAAAGTGCCTTATTGGTTACCTGCCACACAGAATTTCTATATGTTTTCTTTTAATTTGAGGTTGGATGGTATAGGACTGCCAGGGGATAAATGAATAAAGTATGGAATAAATCAGGCATTATGAGCTTGAAGTAAAAAAAAAAAAATAAATTAGGGGATAAATCGGACATGAAGACATCAGCAGAGCTCTGTCATCTTTGTATGGAAAAACGTGGGATGAATGTTGCTGGATTCTTTTATTTGAGCAGTAGTTCCAAAGAGCTGCATTTGTACACACGTTTGCAAACGCCAAATCCTGGTGTGCTTTGCACATCATTTAGGGACCCGAAAATGGAACAATCGTTTGATTTTTTTTTTTTTTTTTTTTTTTAGAAAAGAGAGGGAAACTTGCTAAGAACTGTGAGTGCAGTTGGAGTTGCACGCTGTGCTCCGGGGCTGCTTTCCTTGGGCTGTTGTTTAGACACATTGCGTTCTCACCTGCCAGCAGAATCACTGGGAGCATTCTGAAAAGCAGCTAAAACCAAATGGCAGTTACTCATCTAATTAGTCACCAAGGGCACCGTGATAGCGATATTTACATGGCTGCTCAGCATATGACGGATTTTGAGGGACTTACAGTTTGTCGTGGAGTTAATTCAGTCATCTGCTCTCTTTGCTCCAGAGCTTTGTTTATCACTGGCTCAGGTTTCTGGATTAGATTCACACCCATTACTAGGGATTTGTACAAATATTGACAAATCAGAGACATCTTTCAAATCTGACAGTTAGTACAGCCAGATCCTGATATTTTAGTATTTGCTGTTGTGCTCTTCAAAGGCTTTTTTGTTTATGTGGATTTGGATGTGGGCATGGATGTGGGCATGGGCCTTTCTGTAGGTTATGACTAAATAGCGTGATTCTTCTGAACAGATTCATTGTTGTTTCTCCATCACTTAGTATTTGTAGTGATCTTGAACACTTCTTCTATGAAGAACATGGGAATTCAGACCTCTGTCTTCAAACTTGACTTGAATACAAGCATTGCTGTGCATGTTACTCTTCCCAAGATGCTCCATTTGTACTGAGTCTGTTCTTGTATGCCAACTCTCATTTCACCAAAATGCTGTTCAGCAATGTGAATCTGCACATGAAGTTCTTGCCTTAGGCTGATTTTGTGCCTTTTTTTTCCTCCTGTATCTTTAACGATCAGCTTTGGAACTCACCTTCAAAGAGTGAAGTGTGTAGGTACTGATTTGGGATCCCCAAAAATGTAAGTGTGAGAATTGTGGCCGTGGCCTGGGGTAGGGGGGGTTCCACCCTCAGCTCCTGCTGCAGGGATGCTGCGCAGGCAGTGCTGCCTTTCCTGCCCTGGGAGCTCAGTGGTCACCAGGTGCTGCTGCAGGATCAGCCCGAGGGCCACGGGGCAGCTTTGAGAAGCCATGCTTCTGGCAGGCTGGGAAAGGAGCACTGGTGGAGCAGCAGTGCTGCAGGCATTGTGGGATGGCACGCAGAGGACGGGAGTTTGTAACCTGCAGGTGGATATGGTATAAATGAGTGTGGCTTGTCAATAAGAGAAATTCCCAGCAGTGAAGATGTCTGCGTGGAGCAACACCTACTAGAGATGCTTATTGTGATAACGCAGTCATTCGACAGCGTTCCACGCTGCTCAGCACACCTCACCTTACAGATTTGCTTGTTTGTTCGTACACACGCTCAGAGTTGAGCTGTCAAAATTGTCAAGCTGCGGGAGCCAGGCAGTGGTAAACCTTTTTAATGCTCGACGAAGCATGCAATCAGAATTATACAATGTGAATACAGTCTTTCTTGGGGAATGTAAATAAACGCATAAAGAATGCCTTTATGTGTAACTCAGTTGTTCCTAATTTTTGTTTGCGTGGAGGATAATAAAGCATAATCATTGTTAAATTCATGAATGAAGTTAATCCCTGGCGTCTGTCACAAGTCTGAAAGCATCTGAATCCAAGGCTTGACTGTGTGTCCTGCCTGGAGCTGCAGGCTCAGTGCTGTGGTGGGCAGGGGCCCGTGCTGCCTTGCTAAACAGGGCTTGGGGCTTCCCTGGCAGGACAGTGGGAAAGGCTCTCCTCTCAACAGAGTGCTCCTAGGACAGGGACTTTAACCTCTGCTCCAGCTCTGGCATGGAGGTACAAGAGGTGGAGCATCCTGGGGGCTCCTGTGCAGACCCCAGCCCTTCTGTGATGGCCAGCTGAGAAATGAGGACCACTGTGACTTGTGAGCCTATGAGAAATCCCTGAACCAAGGCAAAACCGCTCATCCTGCTGTGAAGGTTGTGTGCTTTTCTCTAATTACTGTCTTTGATGTGGAGTGGTGCGGCCTGGGGGGGAGAAGAGCTGGTGCTTTGGGAGGGAACTTTGAAAAGAAAAATGTGATTTGGAACAAATATGAGTGCCTTGGAAGAATCTGCTTCCCATTCTCCCCTTAGGTTGGGCAGTGCCCACCCCAGCTCACTCCCTGCATTCCTCTGCATCCAGATTGCCTGCTTGTGGATGGAAATGGCTTTTTAGTGCTCCCCATCAGTTGCTCTCATTCAGAAAAATGCAACGGCTGCCAAAATTAAACTTTAAAAATTAGCGTGCAAACAGTAATCTTCTCACAGAGACTTCAGATTTGCTTATTACCAGTGGGGTTTCTGTTCTTAAGCATTTTCAAACTGTAGACTTCCTTTTTCAAAGCTTACATTGGGATTCCGCCATCGACAAGAAATCCTGGGTCTAGCAGAGACACATCCTTACAACATTGTTTGATTTGCACTGGAGATTTGTTATCTGCTTTTTCGTAACCTTTGCTAAGAAGTACTTCAGTAAGCTGAACAATAACATTTTCAACTGTTTCATTTACTGTTCCTAATTTCTAACCCACAAATATCCAGATGGTCATAGATATTGAAGTGATCCAACTGGAGCAATTAGAAACCCCAGATACCTTGCAGACTCCTGTTCAGAATAAATACCAACCTCCTCCGAGGTTCAAAGCAGGTGGCTCATTTCTGCTTCATCATTTTTCATTTTTGTTTACCTCTGTACTCTCAGACATCGGCCAGGAGTGAGCTAGAAATGCCATCAGAAATGGTCTGGGAAAAAAAAGATCGCTGCGAGTTGCCTTCTACTTGCATAAATCTCACTGGTAATTTGCATGTGCAAATAATAATGAGCACGGTAACATTTATAAAGCTTACCCTAATGAGCAAGTTACCTATGGAAATGCTGTGCAAATGTGAGCTTGTACTTGCTCGGAGGAAATAAATTCCATGGAGTCTGGGTCGTGCTCCCCCAAATGGTCCTGGCTCCAGAGAAACTCGTGTGTGCTTCCCCCTGAGGTGGACGTGGTGCTGACAGCAGGAGCTTCTCGCACACTAATGGTGTCTGTGCAGTTCGGATCGTTCTGTGTCTGATTCTGAGCCCACTCCAGTCCCAAACAACGGGCAGACAGGGAAGTCGCTGAGGCTCAGTGGCTGAGCTGCCCTCACTTAACCTGTCCCCCTCATCCATGTCGTAAGTCTGTGCATCTTAACATCACTTCGTGCAGTTCTTACCTGAACAAACAGCGCTCTGAGCAAGTGCTCCATCATTCAGTGAAGTCCATAAAGACAAAATTCTGCTGGTAGCTTACTGAAACCATTTACCTATCAGCTGCTATCAGCTGTTTTCTTTTATGGTTACATTTACGAATTCTGTATTTAAAACTGTGGTGCAGATGCTGCTGAAGAAATCAAATGAGCTAGAATTTTGTATGCTAGCCAGAGGAGAAATCTTAGGTTGTGCAGAATAAGCATAGAAAGGGTGATTTTCTTCATATTAATTATCATCAATTAAATGCAGATGATTGAATGAATTTCCACAACTTTTCCTTGCTCTTCCAGGTACTGAGGGAATTGTTTCCACACGACATTTAAGCCAAATCTTTAACATGGGGGCAGTTAACTCCTGGGCTGCTCTGCGTGTTTCTGTATAGATGTATTTGTACATATATGTGCAAGTCTGTTCCAGAGGTCTGTGCTTTGACAATCTCATGTGAGTGTGTACCCAATGTGTGACTATGAGCCTGTAATCATACAGGTTATTAAACAGAAGCAGCACTAATGTGCAGCTAAGTGAAAGTAGAAATCTTTCCTTGTCCTTTATTTATTTCTGATCATTTCCATGTATGGAAAGAACAGACTGGCTCATTCAAGAATGAAGTTAGAAAATTGTCATTTGCCACCATGCGATTTCCTGCTGGGGAACGTTGTGTGTTGGTCATTTGGTCAGCAGGTCAAGGCTGGAACTGAGCAAAGGCAAAAGCATTGTTGGGGGTTGCTTGAAGCACCATCTGTGTGGGTCTTGGTCTCATCACCAGAGCTGGCTTGCTACCATGGTCCACGGGAGCTGGCAGCTGAGGGCCTGAGATGTGTGCTGAGCCACGTGTGGGAGCTCATGGTATTTCCCCTGGAAAGGGAAGATCCCATTCCTTAGTGTTTGGTGGGTCCTTCTGTGGCTTTGTGATATGAAATGCTAGAATGGCCATAAAACGATGTTCATTTCATTCTTTTTTTTCTGTCCCAGAGACTGTCTGATTAATCATGGCAGCAATAGTCTGTAGCAACAACTGGTACACAGCGTGATCAGCCCTGTTTTGTCTCACTGTGCAGGCAGCAAACCAGTTTCATGATGAAAAACACAGATTTTGCATTGTCTTGTTGGAAAAGATGTATTTATCTTCCTCCTGGGTATGCTTCTTTTCTTCTGACAGATCAGATTCATAACAGGCTATGGGCTGATTCTATGGTTTTAGTAATGAATGCAAAATTTTGTGGTCAAGAAAGTTTGGTTTAACTGCAAAGTACTGCTGACTGACTGATCCATAGGAAAGTAATGGGAAAATAGTGGAAAATAAGAGAAGTGTCAATTTAACCCAGTTCGGTACCTACACGTCTAAAATTATGTATTGTAGCAATAACAAGAACTATAATAAAACTGTATATCTATTTACATGAGTTCATTGTAGACTCTCAATGCCTTTTATAAACAGCAAAGAAGGTTTTTGCTGCTGGGCCACCACTATTATCATTATTGTTATTATCACCATCATCATTCTTCCACTGGAAGCACCAGCTGCTGTCCTGACTTTCAGAGCTGCCCTCCCCTCTTGCAGCAGCTTTGTGCTGAGCAATGACGAGTGCTGGCTTTTCAGCACACAGCAATTTTTTTTTTGACGTGACCTCAAGATCTAACAGCCCTTCAGGCACATACATCTCTCTGCAACTATATGATCCGTTGAAGATTAAGTAGCACGCCTAAACACTGGTATGGTGCTTTAGCAATTACTGCTCTTGCAAAACCACCCTGTGTGAGTCCAGAGGGTAACACGAAATTATCCTGCTGAGTAAGACAATGAGAAATAATGGACGCGACAGAAGTAGACAGGCTATTAATGTCCACATTAATATTCCTGTTCCCACTTAATTCCCCAAGTAATCTTATTTGCTTGGTGATGCTTTTCGGGCGATACGTTAGTACTAGTAACCTTACCCTTCAGTAGATGATCATTTAAAACTAATTGGACCCTGAGATTAACAGCTCTGCTCAAGAGAAACAGCATGAGGAGCGAGGAGCTCGAGGTGGCACTGCCCTTCCTGACCACAAACAAAGGAATTTTATTCTTATTAATGGAAATATATTATCGTGGGAAACTTTTCTTGTGAATGTACCTAATGTGGGCCTCCAGTAAAGAGAGGAAATGCAGTCAGCTTCCTATAGATGTTGTGGTGTCGTCTTTGGAGACATTCAAAACTTGCCTGGATGCCTTCCTTGGTAAGCTGCTGCAGGGAGTTGCTTTAGCAGGGGGTTGCATTGAGGGATCTCAGAGCACTGTGGCTCTGTGATGCTGTGGATGTGGTGTGGGGTGGCAGCCTGGCACTGAGCTGGCACAGCCCACCCTGCTCCTTATGGTTTGGTTTTCCACACAAGACCTGTAAGAAGTGTTATTTCCTACTTTGCATTACAGCCTCTGAATAAATGGTCAGGGATACATCCTTTTTGGGCTCAGGGTGCATTGGCCTGCAGCAGGTGCTGGATAGGTTCTGGCCAGGCACCAAGTTACCCAAACACCTCCTGCCATCCCCTGCTGCCCCATAGAGGTGGTGTTGTGCTGTCTGTGGGTGCTGGAGGCCCCGGTTGCTCTGGGGCACGGGGGCCTGGGGTGCTGCTGCAGTGACAAAAGCCAGCCCCTCCAGGCTGCTGTCTTACAGGAAGCTGCCTTTTGCTGCAAGCATTTCTTTAAATATGGACACTGTGGTCTTGTGAGGCTGAAGCAGCAAAGCAGGTTCTGTACAATTTATTTCATCTTAGGTGATGAATAACACCTCAGGAATTGATAGAAAATAAGGTCATTTTTTAGGCATTAAATGAAGGCTTGCCTGCCTAAACATCACTCATAAGTGTTACTTAACCTTTGGAAAAGCATTTTACGGGCCCCAGCTAAGATGAAGCACAAAGAGGTTTTGCCTTGTTTCTCTGTCTGCTGTTGCTCTGTGATTTGGGCTATAAAGGAATAAACCTGGTCTAAGCAAAACTAATACAGACTTTTCAGAGATTTTTCAGAGATAGCACATTAATCTCCTGACAATTATATAGACATCTCAGGAGCTCTGGAAAATTGAGGTCCGTGTAGGAAAAGAAGCCGTATTCGATTAACCTGAATTTGAGTTTTAGTGCTGTCGCAGCCTCCCCTCCATCCTGCTGAGGAACAGCCCTGCTGCTGAGGAGCGTTGCTGCCCTGGTGGAGGTGCCAGCTCTGTGGGACAGCCTGCAGTCAGTTCTTTGCTGTGTCTGTCTAACTCAAAGGCATCTGCTTTCTGCATCAGCTGGTAGGGTATTTTCATCTGCATTGCCACCACTGGGTGATATGAGCAGGCTGTGCTTTTTCCAGGTGTATCTCAATCAGAAGCAATTTGCTCATCTCAGTGTTTCCATCCTCGCTCCCCAGCCCTTGGCATTCCACTCCCTGCAAGTGGCACTGTGCGAGCCCTGCTGCTCACACTGCTGCATGGGCAGCACCCAGCAGGAAGGCATCCCTGCCTGCAGCAGAGCATCCTGCTGTGCCCGGAGGGAGCTGCCATCCCTGTGGCTGTGCAGAGGGCCCCAGCTCTTGCTGTCCTGTGGCTGGAGGCTCAGCACAGATAGGGGCCGTGCAGTCCTTTCCTGGGGGAGGAGCAGCCTGGTGCTGGAGTTTGAGTGCTTCAGGGCTCCCTGCAGTTACAGGGGGATTGCCTCGCCTTGTTTGTAGCAAGGCTTGTATTGTCTGTTTGCAGCGATCCCTGTGGGCCTTGGTGATTCTTCAACTAGCTCAGTTTTACTGCATTTGTAGTTCCAATCCATCCAAAAGCAATTGCTAAGATGACTTGTGTATCCTTGGTTTCTGGAAGACTGAGAACAGGAGAGGGTGGGGATCTGAAAATGGGCTCTTTGTGTTCCCCTCCCCTGTAATCTTTGTGCATCCAGGGAGAAGTCAAGTAAAAGCACTGGCTGTGTTCCAGACCCTTCACAAGATACTTTTTCACTCCTTCTGACCTAAATGAAACCATTAGGGCCTGTCAAGCTGGTGGGGAGCGAAGCACTGGGGACCCTGCTGGAAGCCTTCCTGAAACTCAGTTACGGATGTTTCTACCTGCAAAAGCTCAGGCATCTCTTCAGAGTCCAGCTTGTTCCATATAACACTGCATTTCTCCGTGTTCAGCTGTGGCCTAATGCAAAACGACATAACACAATATGATGCTTCCTAAGTGATTAAATGCAGCACAAGGTCATAAATTCAAAGTGATGCTTCAGAATTACAAATTGTTCTATTCTTTTAAGACACAGAGCTTCTCACAAACAATGCTGGAGCCAGCAGACTGCTATGCTTGCTATTATCTATATGTTCCCAGGGATCTGCTTATCCTGGAGACTCTTGTAATGCTTGCCCATTTGGCAGGATAAAGCATCCAATTAAAACACACCTAACAGAGAGATGCAAGGGTGCTTTGTGTGGCTGAAACAGCATCCTCCTCTTGGAAGCTTCAGCCCAGTGCAGTGCCCTGACCTTGTAAATACACTTTGCCATCTATGCAGTCCCTTTCAAAGGCATACTCAGTGATTTTGGCTGCGTGTGACACAGGATGTTAGTGTAATAATAATAATTAAAGCAAAGTGATTTTCTGTTCTGGATGCAAGAAAAGAAGATGAGAGGTTGGAAACTGTCTTTCTTAGGAAGGGTTGTCTCTTCCCTCAATATTTCTGCCAGCCAGCTCTCACACACAATGGAAACATGTTCTTTTCCTGCTGACTTGTGCAACAACTTCCTTGCATGGGGGGCTGCTGCTGTTCCTGCACAGGACGAGGGCAGCGCTGCCCAGGACCCGGCTCTGAGCCCCATGGCTGCTGCGGTGTGCAGGGCAGGCAGTGAGCCTTTGGGCTCTTGTGTCCCTGTTGGAGGACGTGGCAGGACAACAGGCAGCAATGCAGGACGAGGTCTGCAATTGGGCGGTGCGTAATATCCCCACTCACTTCAGTCAAATAAGTGGTTGCTGGAGGAAGTGCGTAGAAGGACCTATCAGTTCTGATAATGCTCAGTGTGCTGAACGGAAGCGCAGCCTGTCTCTCACTGAAAGAATAGCAAAATGAAATTAGAATTCTCGTTTTATATCAGCTTACACAGGAGCAGCTGAACCTTTTATTTCAGATGAGCTGTCTCCCAAGTAGAAGCCAGGCCACTTATTTGATTCCTACAAGTTTAGATTTGAAATAGTGTCTGCTGTTTGGATACATGCTGTAAGAACAGTATCCCTTCGCTATTTTCCTGGGAAGGAAATTTTTGTACTTAGTTCTTACTTTTCCCAATCCACCCTCTGTGGGATAAATGTCTGCCTTTCTTCTCTGGTAGCTCTTTTGTTCCTCACCTGGCCGAGCCTGCAGAAGAGCTGTGTTGCCCAGGGAAAGCCCTGCCAGGCAGGCCCTTGGGAAAGCAGGGTGCTGGAGGTTAGCGGGGGTGAAAGAAGCAAGAGAAACTCAAAATTCAGCCTGCTGCTTTGCTGTTTGTCTTGGCTCTCAGCCATAAATGCTGTGGGGAATCTTGGAGCAGTGGTTGATCGGTAGGTGATGTGCTCTCTGGTTGCAGATGGGTGGAAGTGGCTCATGGATTGCCAGTCTGTTAACGATTAAACTTCTCTGCCTCTCAAGGCCAGTGTAAGAAGAGCCATCATTTAAATTCAAATGGCGTTGAATCTGTTAAGTCTGGATAGGATATGACTAGACAGGGACGTTACCACCCTTCACATGTCTTGTAAACCTTCCAGGCTATTAATTGATGTGATTTTGCCCTGTGCTATGTCAGCCTCAGCTCCCAGAGGGCAGGGGCAGGCCAATCCCTCAGCCTGGTCTCCAGCCAGGGTCTGTCGTTGGCAGCAGGATCCGAGCAGCTTCATTTACACAGCAGATTCCAGCTGGGACCGCTGTGCGTCATTTAGCCCTGATGCCGCAGCTCCTCTGCAAAGCAGGCCAAGGACTCTGTCCCTATGGCTCAGCGTGGGACGTGCCTCGGGGTCTTCTCCTGTAGCCCAGGGAAGGTAGCAGCACATCCCAACCCCGCAGCAGCTGTGTGCAGTTCAGTCCAAGAGGGCTGAACACATCCCAGCATCTCGGTGTGTCAGGGCAGTAGGAAGGACAGCCCCATTCCAGCAGGGGTTGGTGAATGCACAGGGCAGAGTGTTGGGTCTTTGTGATGAAGATGTTTGTTGTGTTGAAAAAAGGGTGAGAAAGGTGCCATTTCCTTCCCCTCTTTGATGTCTGTATTGTGCAAACTCGTTACCAAGATGTATAAAGAAATAATGATAATTGTCAAAAATTAGCCCACTGCGAGAGCTCTCCTACAGTGGTACATTGGAAGTAATTGAAAGAAATGGAAGAGTAGGAGTTTGCTGCAGCTCCAGAAGGCTGGAGTTCTGAGCGCGTTGTGCAGGGACAGGATCTAATTAGTGAGCTGTATGGTGAAATAAATTGGAGGAGATGTGTAATAGTTGCATAAGTGCCCCAACTGCTGAGCCGCCCTGTGCTTGGCTGGGGAAGGGAGGATGCGGGGCTCCTTCCATCCTGTGCAAGCACAAAGTGCTGGAACTGGGAATCAGATTGGAAGCCCAGGGAAACACTGTGAGTCCTGGATGCTGGCTTGCAGGGGAAAACAAAAATAAAAGTAGGAAAGAAGAAAGGAAAGAGGAATAAGCATTCTGTGGGGTATCCATGCGCAGTTATCACATCTCCCTTCAGCCCTTCAGGGGTCAGTCTTCCTCCACGCTGCTCCCGCACGTGGCACATCCTTGTGGATGCCACCCCACAGGGTTGTGGTGGGTGCAGCAGCCATGGCAGCAGTCAGTGCAGGCTGCAGCCTTAGCACAGAGAAACAGCAGGAATTTCCAACGGCCTCTGGAAGGGAGGTGCACACCTGTCCCTTTGCTGAGCTCACAACTGTTTGCAACAGATTCTCGTCCTTCTTTCAAGTGCATCAATTTTGCTTTTCAAATGCATTCTAATTGATTACGGGACCAAGACACCCATCTCATTGTTTTTGTGTTCCTGCTGGGCCTTCTCATCACTAAAATCCCAGAGCTGCTCCTTTTGCAAATGGGGAGCAGGCTGTGCATGGCCATGCCATGTTCCTCACACAAAGTGCTGGCAGAATCACTTTGCTTAAAAATAATTCAATGCGTTTGCATTTATTAAAATGAACAAGTGCTGTGAAATCTTTGTTTAGTTAAGATAAGAATTATTTGCTTATTTTGTTCCCTATTTGTGCAGCTGCTGCTGCTACATATTCATAGTTGCGGCTCAGATCAGCTTGTGTCATTCAAACACGCAGTGCTGCTAAATTCAATTAAAGGAGTTGTACAGTTTTTGCTGTGGTCTGACATGGCAGTTCCACCCGAGCTGTGAGCCATGAGCTGCTGCTGTGGGAGCTGGGGGTGCAGCTTGCTGCGTGCCAAACGGGGCTGCGCAGGAAGCAGGTCCATCCACATGGTGCTCATCTACATTGGGCTTTCTTTGGGCTGTTTGCTGATGCCGTGCAATAAATAAATAAATAGGCTGTGGAATTGAGACACATAGCGGAGAAGTATGATTTCTAATCTCAGTTCATAATAAATAATACCAATAATGTATGTAAAATGCAGCCGTCTTCGGTATATCGGATGTATTTCATTCCTGAGGGTTGTAATGGTGGCCCACAGTTTGTTGGGTTTATGCAGGCGTCCGTGTAAACCTGCCTTTGGGATGCTTGGTGGGAAAAAAGGTGAGAATGAGGAATCCCGCCCTTTGTAGCCATGGCTGGTGAGACTGTGCGCTCACTGGCTAAGGATGGGACTTCTGTCATTTGACCTTGTGTTGTGTGCTGGAATGGTCCTGACTTGCACCAAGGAGGAACCTGATGGCTGTGGGGGTATCTCCAGCTTAACGTGTGCCTTGGGCATAGCCAGTTGTTTCAAAGTTGGAGAGGGTGGTTAAGCAGGCATGATCATAACCCAAAACAAAGCTGAAATAAATTCACAGGCAAAAACGAAGCACCCCTCAAAGGCTTAAACTCCAACCACAAAATGCCTTCTGGCTTTGTATAACAAAATTGAGAGCATGTAGTGATCCAGTGACAGCATGAGTGAGCTAATACACATTTAAAACAAAGGAGAGTGGATGAGAGAAAAGGAAGAACAACTATGTGTTAACAGACTTTATGGTCATTGCCTCTTGTTTTTGTTGCTGGGGTTGTTTCCCTCCTAGTACCATTAAATTATGTTTATACTGGGTTACCATGTAGAAAACGGTATCATAAAGTTCTGTGATGAGGATGTGTGTGCTGGGAGCTGCCACCCCTCCTGGGAACAGTGCTGTCCATGTGCGCCTGGTGGCCTGAGCCCATCAACGTGGGACAGCTATTAAGTTGTCTTATACTATAAGTTACTATAAAGACTGGTCCATCTGTGGGTTCTACTGATCACTGGCTCTGAAAGTGCAGGAATTATCATAGCAAGGCCCCGCAGTGCTCCTGCGAGCTCTTGTAAATCCAGTGTGAAAAACAGTGGGCAATTCTCCATCAGGAACCCATCAATTAGAGCTCTCTGTGCAGGGTTTTGCTTACCAGTCAGCTCAGGCTTCCCTGTGAGGGATCAGAGCTTCCTGCAAGGTCGCAGTGGGGTAATGGAGAATTACAGCTCAATGCAGACGCACGCCGCTCTGCGCCGTGGAGGTGCAGGTTGCTCTTTAAGCCGTGCATCATCCTGATCAGTCATACGGTAAAATGAGCGACAGCTTCCTTGTATCCTTGAGATTATCAGCAATGGAAGATTGATTTGGCTGCCCTTGTTCTGATGGATCTTCTCTCCAGTCCTGCAGCAGGGGGTAGAGATGTGCCCTCTGACAAAGCTCTGGTGGCGTCATCTGACGGGGATGTGAGATGCTGACTAAGGGACCGCTTTGTGGCAGTGCTCAGAAGAGCTGAAAGTTAAAGACTTTAGAAGCAGCGAAGGTTTGTGTTTTTCTTGAATTCAAATACATATATTTCTTCTGTGAGCAAACTGGAAGTTTGGGAGAGTTCTGCCAGCTCATTGTGCTCTTGTCCTTTGTCACTGCTTGCTGCCACCCCTCGTTCAGCAGCACTGGCACAGTGGGGCTGATAGGTCAGGTCCCCTTGGCCTGGTCTGTATCACTGAGCAGCTGTGCTGAAGTCAGAGCATCGTTACTGGTGCATGGGGAAAGGATGGCACCTTCGTGCTGGAAAGGCTGCAGAGCAGGCTGGGTCTGCTGTAGCATGTGGGAGACCATGGGGTGTAAGGGATCAGAATTGGAAGAGAATTTTCTGATAATGGGGCTTTGGGTTCAGAGTGCCCAGGCAGGAGGCAGGCAGTGAAGGTGAGGAGCAGCATCCTTCAGAATGCTCCCCTTGTTTCCACGTCTCCCTTGGAAGGGCTATTTCCACACACACAGAACTTATGCTGAGTCCTTTACAGTGATGAGCTCCCCCAGACACCACACCAGCAGCTTTCAGGAGTGATGCCTGTAATTAAAATTAAAAAAATCCCCTTCACAACTGTAGACTATGAACTTAATTTACCAATACAAACAAGGGAAGCCTGCCAAGCTGCCAATACAGGTATGTGATTTGTTGACGCAGAGATCTCAGGCGGTGTTTGTTTGGTTCTGTCGGAGGTGTGCCATCCGACCAGGTCTCTAACCCTTCCACTTCTGCCCTTCCCCTTTCCCCCAGCACAGAGTGCAGCTGGGATATTTGGGGCTGTATTTCCAATGGCTCCAACGCCTGCATTTGCTGACCTTGGGGATGTGTTGTGGGGGGCAATGATTACACGAGCACCTGCTGGGGATGGGAATGTGGTCATTCTGTCTCAGCAAGAAGCTCGTTTGGCATTCAAGCATTGTGATCTTGGATTTTGTTTCCTGACCCACAAATAGTCTGTGTGTCACAGCAATAGTTTGACATTTCCTCTCTGATTTTCTTTTATACACATCCCTATGGTGGCCTCTTTCAAGTCATTGCTCACCATACAAAATTTGCTCCTTTTCATCTCCCTTCATGAGGCATTATCCCAGTCAGTTCACCATTTGTTCCTTGTCTATGAGTTCTCTTCAATTTGTCAAAATGAATGGCTTCTACAATTGGTGATGATGAGAGGGTAGAGGTGTATTTAATGTGACAGCTATTTATTCTGCAGAGAAAACATCCTTGTTTTCAGAGGAATAGGGCTTTACATTTTCATTGCATTAGGAGAGCAGCTATCTCACAGGCTTACAGTACATTATGCAGAAGTGTTCTCTTGCAATATTTTGCTCCGCCTTCCTTCTTCTGTTGCATCTGCTCTGTGCTGGGCTGCTGGCAGCATGTGTGTTTGGAGGGCCCATTTTTCCACAGCTAGAGGCTGAGATCCCCATTCTCTGCTTTGCAGCTTTTACTGGAGGTTGGACTCTCCCAGGCAAGCACACGGGCTGGCACGTGGCTGTGTAAACCACGCGCTCTGCTGCTGTGAGCATGGGCTGCAAGCGTGGGTCAGCGGCAGCACCTGCATCTGTGCTTATCAACACAGTTGTCGTTTGGTGGGAAGAACTTTGAAAATCGTTATTAACTTCATTAATAAGACAAGAGGATTTTGAAGCAGTTAATTCACTGGGGGCCAGGTTCAATTAAAGCTACACAAGACTTTCCAAAGATTTCTGGTGTTTTGGATCTCTTCCTAAGGACATTCTACTTTATTGATCTCAATTTGTTAATTAATCTTTTGGGGCATAATGAATAATCCAACTTCCTTGAAGAGCTTTCTCCCTTTGTATTAATAAATTTGTGTAACTTTAGCTCTTTAAAATGCAATATGATATTATATATAACTCTTAGATTTTGTAAAGAATGCTTTCATTGAAATGACAGTTGTTAGTCATTACAAAAGCAACATTATTTTTTTAAAGCTCACCTCCCACCAGATGTGGGAGCAGGACAAGAGGAAATGGTTTTAAGTTGAGGGAGGGAAGACTGAGGTTGGATGTCAGGGGGAAGTTCTTTACTATGAGTGGTGAGGTGCTGGAACAGCTGCCCAGAGAGGCTGTGGATGCCCCGTCCATCCCTGGAGGTGTTCAAGACCAGGCTGGATGGGGCCCTGGGCAGCCTGGGCTGGTGTGAAATGTGGAGGTTGGTGGCCCTGCATGTGGCAGGGAGTTGGAGCTTTGTGATCCTTGAGGTCCCTTCCAACCCTGGCCATTCTGTGATTTGCCCCCACACCGTGGGGCTGGGCAGTGCTGGGTTGGGATTGCTGTTGGCTGCTTTGGTGCAGCAGCCATGGCTGCCCCTGGTGCTGCAGCACGCCGTGCTCCTGTGTGACCCCAGGCCTTCCCCCAGCAGTGGAGCAGAGAGGAGCTGTGCCCCACATCCCCTGTGCTTTGGGCACCTCTTCCTCCTTGGGCACCCTTCCTTCCTTCCTCCTGCTGCTATGGGTTCAGCAGCACCCACTGCTGCTGTCATCCCTAGAGCTGTTAGTCTGCTTCCATTGCTCATATGAAAGATGGGGTCAGTATCTCAGGGTTGTACAAAACAATCAGATTTAACTCTATTTTTCCATTGAACATTTGGTAAATGTAATCTTATTTCTACATAGTACTTTGTATTTCAAAGGCAGCATTTGTTAGGGCTTCTTAAAGCCAGAATTGATTTTAGTGGCTCATTTCTTAGTACTGAAATAGTATTATTGTTACTACTACTGACAATGGTATCACTTAATTGTTGGAGTGCCTTTCATCTTCAGGAAGATCCAACTGTTTGATAAACTCCTCTGCTCTGGGAAGCTTCCACCCATGAAATACAAGAGCAGACCTCAGAGCCCCACAGTGCATCTGCACTACGTTCTGGGGCAGAAAAAGAGAGCTTTCCCAAGAAAATGGCACAGGGAGTTCTACATAAGGAAGGTGCAGGTGCACACAGTGCCTTCTAGATAGTGGCTCCTGAGACACAGCTGTAGAGCTTTGCTGGCACTTGCTGCATGTGACAGTTGTGGCACTGGAGCTGTCTGCTGGTCGCCCCAAGGCTTTCCTTCCCACCCTCCCCTTGCATCGCCCCATGATGTGCTGCTCACTGCCTGCCTGCTGCTGCTGCAGGAGATGCTGAGCCCTGCATGCAGCCTGGGTGCTGCCCCTGGGGTGGCTCTGTGCTGTGAATGCATTGCACTTCTCTCAGTCATTTGGCTGAAGGCTTCATCCTGGCTCGAGTTCTTTTTGTGGGCTTTCTTTTTGTAGCTCAGTGAAGCAAAACCCATTTGTTCACTGATGTTTAGGGTGGACCTTGGTGATTTTCCAGACCCTCCTTAAGATTGATCTGATACCTTTTCTTTTCAAGAAAGCCTCCATTTTGTTCTGCCTGCTCCTTTTCTGTAACAGAATGATGATGTCAAACCAGAGTATTTAGAATGTTCAAGTCCTCTGCCACAAAATAGGAGTGAACTAATCAGAGGGATGGGCAGGCTAATTACAGCAGAGCGCGCTTCTATTTATTCCCAAGTATCTTGTTAATCAGCAATAATGGAAAAGGAAATAGCAAGAAATTACATGGCAGTTAAGTGACTTTTCGGTAAAATATATATTTTTAAATTAATCTAAGTGCCTTTGAATGATGAGACTGTAATTTAATTTAATCCATTAACAATGTGAAACTTGAAGCCTACTTCTCATCGTATTTTTGGAAGTGCAAATAATGAAATGTTTAGTGGTGGGTAGGTAGCGTTATTATTAGAGATTAATCGCTCCAAGGTGGAATAATATTCACCCAAATGTTTCATTACTTGGTATTACAGTCTCTGTTTAATGCAGCAGAGCTGGCTCAGATGTGGCAGGGCTGCATGGCTGCAGTGAGTCTGAGGGGACAGAAATGGCAGCAGGGCGTCTCTGGTGCAAATAAACACACAGAGCTGCTTCCACTTTGTTCCTGTTCTGCTTGGTTGAACCACGAGAATATTTACACAGACATCAAGATAACAAAAAAGGGCAGTGATGTCTTAGCCAATATCTGACCATTTTACAGAAAAGCATCCAGCAGCAGCATGAATGTGCACCAGATGGGTGGCCCAGGGGCCTCCCTGGTTCAGCAGTGCCTATGGGAGAAGGAGGGGAGAGGAGCAGCTTCTGCTGCAGGCAGTGTGAGCGGGGAGCTGATGCCAGCAGCAGCGCAGTGGTTCGGCCCACGCTCAGCCTGTGTTGTGCTGTCCAAATTGCCCACAGGGACCCATCCTACTGCCTCTGCCAGTTCTATGGCTCTGGCCAGCTCTGTGCGTTCCCAGGATAGCAGCACTGTTATTGCTGTTATTTTATGAAGCAGCATATTTTGCATTGCTTCTTCCTGTTCCTCTGAATCAGCCCCATCCCCTGTCATTCGTTATCTTGGGCCAGGAAGCAAAGCAGAGTTCATAATTCAATGCCCTCCTTTTAGGAGTGGAGTTTTTAGCACCCAGTTCTGCAGTGCGGGCACATTGTCTTTGTGATCAAGTCTGGAGTCTTTAGAGAGAGGCAGAAGGCAATAAGATTTGATCTTCATTTTGAGTCTGCTTAAGGTTTATGTTTGTGAATGTGTATAGTTTTCCGATTGGGAGAAAACAGCATGGCTACAAATCAAACTTTGATCCCCTGGAGTTACTCAGAGGCGAGCACTAACAAGCATCTTGTGAACTGAGAATTGAATCTCATCGCACTCCAACCAAACAAGCTTGAACAATTAAGATTAAGGGTGGAAAAATGAGACATTGGAATTAAGGCTGATGTCTGTATATGCTTCCTGCATTAGCCATGGAGCCCAAATGAAGATTTGTTTCACGCTGCGGAAGAAGAATCGTAATGGAAGCTCTGCTTCCCAAGAGCACTGTGAGGGCCATCTCTGCCAGCAGTGTGGGCTGCAGCACAGCCATGCAGCTGGTGATGGAGCAGAGCAGTGGTTGGGCAGCACACAGCAAGCAGGGAGCAGCCAGGACTGCAGTGTGCATGCAGACAGAGTGGCTCTTTTGGTAGCTCATGGCACGTGAATGTTTTCCTGCAGTTTGCTCTATTTTTTTGGATGATATTCTTCAGTTCCTTTGATGTGTGAAATGTGTTTTTCTTAGCTGCGTTTTATAGAAATGCTGCAGACTTCACTTGACCTACTGTAACTTAACCAGAGCAGCACAGCATGCTAATGGTCTGCTTACCCACTGCCTGCTTTGTCTGTGGAGCTCCTCCCCAGGCACTGCACGCCCTTGCAGGCAGTGCCCAGTGATCTCCTGCTGTGTTGGGCTCATGGGGATGGATGTGAGCCCACGTGGCGATGGGCCCCGTTTGCAACCTGCTGTCCCCACCACTCAGACATTTTGGATCATGGCTCTTCCAGTATTCATGATTTCATCATTTTTTCCTTAATTTCTGATAGTTTGATATTATCTAGAATAAAATCCTTTTGGAGGATAACTTCTTAAAGGTCTGTAGAGGAAGAAGAAGCTGCTGCTCCTGGAGATCCTGGAAGAAAACCTCAGGCAGGTTCTGATTTACTTGTATCGAGATAGGCTTCATAGTAACATACACGTTTTCTAAACACATCCCTGAGTACCCTGATGTTGCAAGTCTGTTTATTTATTTACCCAGGAGTACGAGAATGGGGAGTACCAGGAGTGTCAGAGTGGGGCTGTGTCCTCAGAGTGGGTGAGAGTGATGCACCCAGCTGACCCACAACAGATTATGAATTGGACCAGTGTTCTTTGTTCTGTGACTGGAATTGCTCATACACAAAGAAGGGTGCAGAGAGCGGGCTGAGAATTGGGCTCTGACTGCAGAGGATCCTGCACCAGAGCAGGGCTGGTGCTGGCTGTGCTGCAGCCTCTCATCATGCTCTCATCAGGCTGCTGTGCTTCCTTTCAGTTAGAAGGGCTTCTTCCTAAGATGAAGCAAAACTTACGATGCTTAATGTCCACATCAAATATAAAGTTTTCCTTTTGACACATTTAATACCGACACGGGAAGAATTGGATGATCCATTTCTAGCTGAATACTAATGAAGTAAATTATCTCCAGAAATTTCCTACTGTGTGCAGACTGCAGGAACTAACGCACCTCATTAGATGCCTGTTGATTAGAAATGTTAAAGTGGCTTTTCTTTCTTTGAATGGCAATTAAAATTAATTTGATAGATGTACCACCCACCCCCATAAGCTGGAAGAAGAGCATTGCCTTGCTGTGCACAGAGGCTCCTGGGGTACAAACTGTGGGCAGCTCCCGTGGGCAGCTCCTCCGTGGGACACCTTCCTCCATGTCCCCCTGAATGCTTACTCATCTTTTCTTTTTGCAGACGTGTCCAGAGTTGTGCTTTCCTTGTAACCCTTCTCCAAGTCAGGGGTGTTGATGTGGTTAATTCAGGAAGGAGGGATGAGAAACGTGCTGAATGCAATCCTGCATTTGCAGCCCAGCAGCAGCAGTGGGAGCTCGCTGCAGGCACAGTGTTGCTCATTGCTACCACCAGATGTGCAGCACGGGGTGATTACAGAGCTCTGAGTCACAGCACGCCAGGGACAGAGGGGTAGCAAAAGTACTTAATCAGTGGCTCCTGTAGGATTAATAGGCAAGGCAGGGGATAACATTTGTAATAGATTATATCTTCTTGAGAGTGGACTCTAGGCAGATTAAGCACTGTTCCTTACAGTTGTTTTTGTTCTCTGTATGTATATTTGGGTCAGAAAGATTTCTAAAGCTGTGAGGGACTTGCATGCTATGACAGGGAAAGATTTTGTTGTCATTGGTAAAAGAAGAAAGTGAGTAATCTTGTGCTGCTCCCCATGAAGTGCAGGAGGTTGAAGTCCTTCATTACTCCAAACCAACCAAAGCAGGTGGGCAACTGGAACAGGGGAATGCAGGCCTGGAATTTTGCACTGAGGTGTTTCATGGTTTTGGCCTCTGCTCTGGCTCCGTTCCATATGATGGCACACTTTGCTTTCCACCTGCAGTCTCGTGCAGGCAGGAGCCTGTTTTCCTGCAGGGGAGAAGCAGCTGTGTGCAGGAGCAGCTCAGTCAGCTGTCGGGTGGGGATGAAATGCTGCATCAGAGCAGTGCCCCTTCCCCCAAGCAGCCCCAGCTCTGGCATGTCCCACAGCAGGCTGTGCCCACTGGGGCGGGCAGCAGGGATGCTGGGAGGTGCGGGGCAGCAGAAGGAAGGGGCACAGCTGTGAGTGAGCCTAAGGGGCAAATGCTGTTTCCCTCCAGGGCTTCTGCAGGGACTGCTTGCAGTGGTTGTGAACGCAGCACGTGCTGTGCACCCACACCTGTCAGCTCACCATGGCATACATGCTGCTTAGCACCTTGCTCTCCTTTGGCTCTGGTACTTGCAGGGCTGGCTGTCCGGCAACCACACCTGGAGCAGGAGCTACCTGGATGCCAGCTGCTTTGTTTTCCTCAAGCCTGGTTAAATACAGCAGCTTGTTATTTACCAGTAGATAACTATTCACGTGCACCTGGCTGGGATTTAGGTGTATAAAGCAATAACTTAAAGGAAAGTCACTGGCACACACTAAATGGGCATGCCAAACGTGTTTCTGCAAGCCAGGTTACTTGTGCAATTTGTTCAGCCTTGGCCAGCAGCTTGTAGCTGGGTCCTGTGTGCTCCTGGAGGAATGGTGCACAGGGATGAAAGAACAGGTTTTCTTTAGGCAAAAGGGAGCAGTAGGAGTCACCTCTCCTAAACAAGCTGTTTGTAAAGTGCTCATGGGGCTAACTTATGCTCAGAATTTTTTTTTCACTTTCCTCTCTATTTTTTCCACTCTTTTGTGTACTCCCAGCATCTATTGAATGATGAAATCAAGTTGTCCTGGCTTAGACATAAGGAGGTTCTCAGCTGTGATGCTGAGAGCTGCTGGTTGGGTCGAGATGGGTCACTGGGATATGAGCTGGCCACCAGGGAGAGGCACCAGGAGAAGTTCTTTGTGCTTTTTTTATGCTTTCACAGTGGAGAGTGATAGAAGGGAGGCGGGAGTGTTATGGCTGGAAGCTATTTAGATTAGAGCATGTGTTAGGAATGGTGATACACAGCAGAACTGTAGATAAGGGTAGAGCTGAGTGAAGTAATTAGCAGGAGATGAGAGAGGTATCAGAGTGCTCAGAGCTGAACTGTACCTGGAAGAGCTGAGAGGCTGCAGGTGAGTAGCAGGTTTGGGGAATTTCTGTCTGACACTTCAGCTTGCTGTCACTCATGGATAAGACCTGTGCACGGGTAAGGCCAGTCCAGCTTCAGTGCAAATAACAAGCAGTTTCTGTGGCACATGGTGTAGGATAGAGTATGTTTCTTCAGGTCCTCATGAACCGTGCACTGAGCAGCTGCTGGGCCCTCTGAGCCCATGGCCCACCTTGCTCCTTACTGCTGTCTGCCATCCGGACCCCCTTCTGGCCCTGCTGCCACACTGCGGTGTTCTCAGCAAGTGCTATTGATTGCTCGCAGAGCTACAATTCTGCTTTCAAAAGAAATGAACGTTTCTAAAGGTATTGATGGCTTGGTCCTGCAGTGTGGTTGGGTTACTGCTGGAATATTGGTTTTGTGCAAATTCCTCACTTGCTTTCATAGAATCATAGAATGGCTTGGGTTGGAGTGTCCTTAAAGACCACACAGTTGCAGCCTCCCCTTGGCATGGGCAGGGTTGCCCATCAGCAGCTCAGGCTGCCCTCAGAGCATCCACCTGGCTTCGAGTGCCTCTGGACATGGGGCATCCACAGCCTTCTGGGCAGCTTGTTCCAGTGTCTCACCATCATCTGAGTATAAAATATCTTCCCATCATCTAATTTAAATCAACTCCCTTTTATTTTAAAGCCATCCCACCTTGTTCTGTCACTGTTGAACCCTTTCTGCCCTGTGCTGCACAACCAGCTGGCTGTGGTCATGGTGGTGCTCAAGCACTCATGTTTGCCTTGAAATCTGGGGTAAAATGTTTAAAAGCTTTGGATCTGATTGCATGTCTGCACGGGGAATGGCAGAACCCTTTCCTGGCAGTGTGTGCTGGTGCTGCTGTGCTGGGGAGGAGCTCAGCAGGGCTGCAGCACCCACAGGATTCTGCTGCTTCTCCCCAGTGATGGCATCCCCTGACACGGCTCCAGCACATGCAGGGTGTGCAGGGCCATGTGGATCCCCAGATGGCAGGTTTTCACTTGAGTGAGTAAACCCATCGTGCAGGGCAAGTCACGGAGATCATTAACAGTGACCCAGATCTGTTTAAATACGGAGGGGCTTCAAGTCTTGTAAGTACATTCAGTCTTGCAGGGTGCTGTGCTGCTGGGTATTTCTTTAACAAGCAGAAGCAAAAAATAATAACGATTCAGCAACTCAGCTGTGGCCCACGGACAGCTGCTATGGGACAGCAGCGCTGCTATGGGACTGCAGGGAGTGCCAGGAGCTGTGGCAGTACCTGCTTTGGTATTGATTGTCTCTGTATGAGCTAGCGAGGCCTGAGAGGTGCTCAGAGGAACATCTGACAGCTTCACCCAGCCCCGAGCAGTGTGGGCAGGCTGACGGCAGGAGAATCTGCAAGGAATTGAGCTGACGTGCGTCGCCTGGGGAGGAGAAGTTAATGCCTTTCCCAGATCAGAACTGGCCTTATTCATTATTCCTAAGCCAAAGGAGCTCAGCTGGGCTCCGATTGTATCAGCCAGGGGTTGGTGAGGGAGCTGTTCTCACTATCATCCCTGGTGTGAATAGCACTATAACGTGTATCGATTCTTTTGAAATTGCAGCTGTCACCTTACACGTCCATAGCATTTATTACTCTTCCATGGAAAGATTTTCTGCCAGTTCTCCCCATTATCAACTTCATGTCATTAATATCTCCCCATAATGTCAAGCTGTAGAAAAATTCTGCAGAGGTCACTTGAAAACCTTTCTGTCATGGAGAAATGGACCCAAGTCCACGTTGTTTCTTGGGTGCAGAGTTTGCTGCTCTGTTTTGTCACCTACATTACCAACACAGCTGACCATCATTCACACAAACGTGTCCAGTTGTTGATCTGTGTGCAAACCCATTGGGAGAGCCTAGTATGGCTACATGACCCTTTCAATACTGCTGAAGAAAACGGGGTGAATCCTGCAGGAAGACCCTATGTGCTGCTTGGGGCTGCTGGGAGCCACCACCCCATGCCTGTGGCTCAGCCCAGGCCCCAGCTCTCCCTCCAGCCCCTCAGCAGCCCCAGCTGCCCACTGCCCTGATAACCCACCCACTCTACAGAGGCTGTCAGTGTAAGAGCGATTCCCGAAACAAAGGACATTTCTTTCTCCAACGTTATAATCCGGAAATTGTGGCTGGATCTTATTTCAGCCAAATGGGTTCACCCAGCCTGTCTATTCCTTTCTGCACCGTATTTGCAATCTAAAATCCATAAATAATTAATCAAATGCACATAAAAATCCATAGGACCATGAGGAGCTCCACAAAATGCTTCCCTCGGTGCTGGTGGGGTGAGATCAGAGTCAGGCTTATAGTGCCTCTCACTGGGCATTGCAGAGCAGCCGACAGGAGGGTATTTTTAGAGCAAGTTATATGGGTTTAATAACACAGACCTGCTCTGCCTGTGCCTCCACCCCGGGGGAGGAACTGTCCTGGCCGTCCTGCAGGTCTGCTCCTCCCAAATCCTGGGACATTGCTGTTGCTCACCGCTTGGTTTCCAGCAGTGCCATTGCTCTGGAGGAGCATTAAGTGCCATCAACGTGGAACTGCTCCTGCAGCATGTGTAGATGCACCAGGGATGGGGATTAGTTGCTGTCAGATGGGTCCCGGAGAGTACTTCATTAAATCGCCTCTGAGACTCAGAAGTAGGGTTAATTATTTAGGTATCTTAATTTTCGATGCATCTCTGTCTTTTGCCTGCAGTATCAGAAAACTAAAACTCCCATCCCAGGGACAGCGATGTGCAATATTGAAGTGCAATCACTGCCGTGAGAAGGAGGGGTGATTTACAACAATTTGTGATGCCTGGAGTATAAACGAATATTTATGCAACTTGGGTAGGGTAGGTTCTCCTGGATGCACAAAGCCCTGCGCTCGCTCCAGCTGCTTTTCTCTCCATTAGCTGAGTGTCAGCTCGTGGCCCCGCCGATGCCATCCATTCTGTTGTGTGCCACCACATTGCACAGCCGTGTGCTCTGCATCCAACACACATCCAGGTGAGCTCCCAGGCACAGCGTGTGCTGGGGGTGCCGTGGTTGACATTTCCCCAGTATTCTGTAGGAACGCTTCTGCAGTGCGTTGTGTGGAGCAGGCAGTGGGAGCACAAAGTGAGAAGGTGACCTTGGTACAGAAAATGCCACAGGTGCGTGCCAGGGCTCAGCTCTGCTTCCTTCTGCAGCACAGTGGTGGCTGCCAGCATGGCTGCTGCAGGTTGAACACAGTTGTGCTGTGGCACAGCTGGGCCATCCCCTGCAGCACCGCACGCTCAGCCTCTGTGCTCACACACTTCTCCAGTGGGCAGCCATAGTCTGGGCTGGTGTGTTTGAGAAGCCACCTTTCAGTATGTGTGTACACTCTAGTGAAATGACAGGAATGATTTTCTATTGTAGTTTTGTTTAATAAATAATCACGGCAATGGAAGAATTTGTTTGACTCAGTCTACTGGCATGAATTAAAACATTCAATTACAACTGCGGGGGGAAGTTTAAATATTTACTTATTCTTTAGGGGAATATAAATTAACACTAAGGACCTCCATAAACCTTATTCAAGACGTTGAAGGAAACTTGACTGCAGACCTTAATTAATGTTGGGGAAAAGGAGCACAAGGCCCAGGAGACACCAGGCAGAGCAGAGCTGCGGGAGCTGTGCTCGCCTCCAGCCATGCACACACAGCCTGCTGTAAATAAGTCAGGCTTTGGGAAAGCATCTCTGGGGGCAGCTGTAGCCCCCTGCACCTGGTGGGTGCTGTGAGGACCCCTGGGTTGTGGGCTCTGGCTGTGGCTGTGTGGGCCAGACCTTGTGTGTGTGTAACTTCTGCCAGTGCCAATGCAGGTGATGCTGCAGCTGCCCTGTGGTGCTGCTCAGTGTGACGCTGCGTGGTTTGGTGCACAGTGTTGTGTTGGATGGTGCCATGCTGCCCTGGGCATTGTGGCGCCTGCAGCTGGGATGGGCACTCGGGATGGGATGAGCATCCTGTAGGTGCTTGTACTCTTCCCAGCAGGGAAATAGGGATGGAACTGTGCTTGTCCCACGTATTTGTATTTGTTGCCCTTCTGTAAATTGCTAAATTAACCAGGCAAAGATTTGCTAAGAAAACAAGACAAGCAGGAAGGCTTGATTCCTATGGAGAAGAAAACATAATGATGGTTTGTGGTGCAAACACACCATGGAAAGTCATTTGTTAAGGTCTGGAGAAGCACCCCACTGCCTGCTGTGCTTCTCTCCCCAGTCTGTGTTCCCCAGGCAGAGCAGGGAGCTCTGCAGGCAGCAGCTGGGAGGGATCTGGGGAGAGATGCACTGTGCTGCAGTAGAAAAGGTTGCCCTTCTGGGCCCTGATTTTGCTTTGAAGTGATGCTGAAGTCTCTCTCTGATGCAGATCTATTTTTCTTGAATCATATTAATACATGGAAATCACCTTTTCTCTAAAGATTATCTTGTGTTGCAGACACTCTGAGCTCCAAAATGGAGGCACCACACCTGCAGGACAGGTGAACCTCCCATGGAAAGGGCTGGAAATTGGGGCTTTCCCCCAGAGAAAGGATCCCTAAGGATAAAAGCAGGCATATGTACTTCACTGACCTACTTTTTCCAGCCCCTACTGGCTGTACAACAGCTTGAGTGCACAAGAAAACCTGTGTTTTGTCACATGTACATGAAAGGCCTATTTAGCCTGACTAAAACCATAAGTAAAACAAAATAAGTGGCAAAACTTATAGTGGAGCTTTGGATGAGGAGGGCACACAGCTCCCATGGATCTCTGCAGGCTCATGGGCAGCTACAGGAGGTGCAAGTCATTCACCGCTAGACTCACTTTGATGAGCAATGAAAAGCTGTTATACCAAGTTTCTTCTTTTTGATGTGTAGGGACAGCTTTAGTTGGGTTTTTGGAAGGTGTTGGTGATGGAGGAGTTGTGGTGGTGTTTTCAAATGTTTTAGAGAGAGAAACAAAGCCCTGTGTTGGCATGGCGATGGAAGCGGAGCTCTGCTGGTCTGTGCTCTGCTCCTGGCTCTGTGGTCAGTAAGTGTGGATTTGGGGCGATGAGCCTGGTGTGCTTTATTGGTCAAGGTCTGTTTTGTCTGATGGAAGCCCTCTTTCATGAGAGGCATCAAGTGAGTGCCTCAGCTGTAAGGAATTCTTTTTCCTTAAAGGCTGTAATTTGGGGATTGCCTAATGGGAAGCTTTTGGCTAGCTTTGTTCCTGACAGCTTCCGCAGCCAGTGGGACCCAGAAGGAGCTCCTGATGGATGGGAGCCACTGTGGGTGGTTTTCAGGTAGGGTCCCCAGACCCTCTGACCCATGGGGGACTTCTGGGTGCAGGGAGGTGCACACCAGCTCGGTCTGTGCTCTCTGTGTAAATGCTGTTGAAGCTGGGTGTCTAAAACAAGCTGCCCAGAACGATGAGAACTTGTTTCTGAGATAATGGAACGAAATGTTATAATTAAACATAGAGTGTTGGCATGACAAAAACTTTCATACTGCTTTACTGTTTTAATTAAATTGTGTTCTGTGCACCAGGCAACATCTCTGGGATAGAAGTGGTTGCTAACAGAATGTTTTCAGTTCTCTGGGGAACAGAGCTATTTTATAACTGAAACATTAGGAAATCTCGGCAAATTTATTGCATCGCAGGTGCTTGGTAGTAGCTGTCATGTCTGCCACAGCCGCCATCCTCGTGCAGCACTGCGTCCCATTGGGGTGCTTTATCCCGGTACCGTCCGTGCCCCTGAAGCGGGATTGAGACAAACCTCATGGGAGAGCTGGGGGAAGGCAGGGAAAGGAACAGGCACTGCTAATGTTCTGTTGGTCAAAAGGAAGAAGTATTACTGAAGTTTAAACATGCCACATCAAAGAAAACCATCAGTCAATAGGAGAACTGCAGCTATGAGTGTTAACATTCCTGTAGTGTTCGGCAGGAAAGAAGAACGTTACACATGGAACTAAGATTGCAAATGAGGGCAGCTGAGCTTGTGCCTGGTAATCATCCACGTTCAGTGTAATCTGCATTCACCAGGGGCTGGCTTGTTCAGCCTGGAGGAAAGAAGGCTGCGGGGTGACCTCATTGCAGCCTTTCAGTACATAAAGGGAGCCTACAGACGGGAGGGGAATCAACTCTTCGAAAGGATGGATAACAGCAGGATGAGGGAAATGGTTTGAAGTTGAGAGAGAGCAGATTGAGGTTGGATGTCAGGGAGAAGTTCTTTCCTTTGAGAGTGGTGAGGTGCTGGAACAGCTGCCCAGAGAGGCTGTGGATGCCCCGTCCATCCCTGGAGGTGTTCAAGGCCGGGTTGGATGGGGCCCTGGGCAGCCTGGGCTGGTATTAAATGTGGAGGTTGGTGGCCCTGCGTGTGGCGGGGGGTTGGAGCTTCATGATCGTTGAGGTCCCTTCCAACCTGGGCCATTCTGTGATTCTGTGAAGTTTTGACAGGTTGGCATGCCAAAAAATCCCCAATTTCTTGAACTTGAGGTAGGTGTTTTCTCTCACCTGTATTTTTTTGGATGGATGCTGTTGCAGTGTACTCTGGCAGTATAGGCAGTGTGTTCATTTTCTGAATCCTGAAGTGTATGAATGAAGTGTAACAAGAAGCTGCAAGGTTCACACGCAGTGAAATAGTCTTCTGGTAAAGAACAAGTCAAGGGTGGCATCTACGAAGTCTGCTCTGTGTTTTATCTTTTGCAGCTCTGGACTATAACCTTCAATTGCCTCTACAAATTCCTGGTGGCTTTTGATCAATACAGTGTGGTTTTCCTGATGTTCTTTTTAAAAATTTTACTCGATGCTGGGGTTGATAAAGCCATCCTAGCTCCCTGCCTGCTGGGGAATCTGTGCACCATTGGGTTTCTTTTGCTTGGGGACTTGTCACAGAGCCCCAGCCTGGGTTCACGGAGTCCCTTTTTCCTGCCTCTTCTCTGTTTGCAGTGCAGAAGGACAGAGATGGCAAAAATATGACTTTGCTCATCATTTGCAATAATAGAATGATGTTGTATTGATCTAAGCATTCGGAGCAGTCTAAACAACCAGCATGTTCATTGCACTTCTTCCAGACCACTTCCAAAGTACACTTGCTATTAAATATGAAGTGCACATCTCCAGCACTTGTTCCGCTATTAAATTCTGCTTATGGATATTAATAACAAAGGGCCTAAGGCTTGTATTTATGCAGGCAGGGAAAGAGCACCAGTTAAGTGGCAAATGGGATGAAGAATATATTTTTATGGCACACTAAAGGTGTATTCAATTTTAATACTAGTAGACTGTTTAAAATGGAATCTCTGTGGATTCCTACTTTCTGACCCATAGGTACTCTTTTTTTTCTCCTTTACCCTGCGGATCTCAGGTGTTGTTCTGTCCCAGTTTGCAGCAGGGCAATGGCCCAAACTCTCACTGCAGGTCTTGGGGCTGGGGACCAACCCAGCAGCCAGGGTAGTCCCAGCAGAGCTGCAGCTCCTGCTGGCAGATGCAGGATGAGAGCCTGCAGCTCTTGTGCTCCAGACAAGCAGCACAATGGGTACGCCTGGCTTAAATTATTCAGAACAGAGTGAGAACATCAGCTCCTGCAGGCTGTGTCTGAATGGCTGTGGCAAGGAGAGAGCTGCTGTGCAAAATGCTGAGTCCAGAAGGTTCTCTCAGGTTCATAGGAATTGTGTGGGCTGGGCTGAGGGTGCTGCTTTGGTATCCCTTACTGATGGTGATGTGCAGGTGATGGGCTCACAAAGATTCCATTTTATTTTGTGCAAAGTAAGCAGGTTTGTTAGACTGCCTGTGCAAGGACAGCTGCATTTCATGTGAAGTTGCAAAAGAAACCTGTTAGAATTTTGGATTAAAAATAGCAAATGAGGGGAAATACTGTAAAGTGTTCTATCTTTAGAGCAGTGTTTATTTTCATGTTTAGAATTACAATTTTCCTACCTTAATGCCCGTCCCTAGTAAGACTTGCTTGTCTTTCCACTAGCTGTGGAGTGTATTGAATGGCAGCTGGTTTCTATTGGGGAAAATCAAGTGCAAGAAGGTGTCTGTGTGCAAAAGTTGGGCTGCTGGCCTGGGTAGCATGAAGCAGTTCAACATCACGGGGTTAATCCTGCAAATGCCTGGGTGAAATAAAGCTGATACTCTTTGTATTGGTGCAGATGGATCAGAAGTGTCCCGATCCTCTTCAGGCACTGTGTCAGAGTGAAGTCTGGGGTTTCATAGCAGCTGATCAGGTCTGGAGTGATATGAAGCATCCATAAAACCTCAGTATCCATCCCATCCTAAACCAAGTGGCCAAGAGAAGCCTCCCAGTCCCCTGGCTGCTGTTGTCACAGCTCACGTGGGTCAGCTGCCTGTATGGCAACTGGTGCTTGGCTGTGGGCAGCCACCTCAGCTGAGCCCAGTCCATGGGCTGCAGGCAGCTCTATGGTCCTGGCTTACCTGGCAGAATCTGAGCACCGGAGCCTCCTCAGGCTCAGGGTGAGCATCACTTCTGGTTCTCCCAGTGTGTAGGGCTTGGATGTGATCTGCTCTTTCCAGGTGGTGCTGCTCCTGTTCCCCAGCTGCCTGCCTTTGTGCAGCAGTGGGGACCACAGCTCCAGCAGGAGGAGCGGTGCCTGCAGACCTGCTGTTCCTTGTTCTGCTCTTTCCGTGCTCAGCACGGCGCTTTGCTCAGTGCCTGGCTGATGGTGGCTTCAGGATGAAACGCTGGGGTCTAGTGCTGGTGGGAGCAGTGAAAAAGGAAGCTTTTTACAAACTGTGTGGAAAAAACCAGCCTGTGACATCTTCCGTGCCCATTTCATATCCCTCAGTGTTTGTTAAGGAGAGATGCAAACCCAGGACAGCTCTGGCAGAACTAAAGCCCTGTGCTGATGCTCATCGATCGCCAGGGAGTGCAGCTTGTGGAGGCTGCGTGAGACACAGCCCTGCCTGGGAATGAGCAGAAAAGTGGCACTCAAAGGAGATCAATACTGAAGAAAGAAACTTTCTGAACTCTCTGGGAAAGCAGCTTGACAGCTGTAACATGGATCTGTGATCATCCTTCATTTTGGTAAATCAGCAGTCAGTGTGGCAGAAGTGCAAATGCCAAGTGAGGGCAGTCAGGGCATCCTGACTTCCAGGCTCTGGATAAGGATGAATTGCTCTCCATTTCACTTAGCTTTCATGTATGACTAATCTCTTTTTTCTTTTAATGGTGCTTTAAAATTGTGTTGAAAATGTACTCTTTGGAGTTACTGTACGGTTTCTGGTGTTTCTTATTTAGGACATAATAAGTACTGGAACAGATAAATGAACAGGAAGGGAGAGCTCTGGTATTTATAGTGTTATTTGCTACCTTCTCCCTGGGATGAAAATTGCATTTCCATTTCCTCTGGTACTGAAGGAATATTCTTTCTTTTACCTCAACCCTTTCCTACCAAAGATCCGAGCTTCGAGCACACAAAGCTTTTTTTGGGTTGAGCTCCACACCCCATATTTCCAGCATGTTCCTGCTGAGCAGTGCCCAACCGATGCTGTAGCTGTGGGGCTGCACTTATCAGGGTGATGTCTGCACTGTTGTACCACCTGTGTGTGTCTGGACAGCCGTATTGCATCCCCAATGGACACTGCTGTCACTTGGCTCCTCCTGGCTGTGTAACAGCATAGCACCTCTTCACATTTCTTTCTTTCTGCTTTTATGCTTTATCTTCTGCTTGAGTGACCCAGTAGCTGTGTTTCACACTGCCTTTGTGTGGGTCACAGCAGAAATGTGGCTGGAGGAGCCCATCTGCAGCCTCACATCTATGTGAACCTTAGGGCTGCTCTGCTTTCACGTTGCCATGCTGCACTGTGATTTATGGCCTCGTAGTGTTCTGCTGCATCCTGGATGCAGCCCCTGCATCAGCCTGAGAAAGGCGAGGAGGCAGTGGAACACTGATGCAATCTGGGGGATGTCAATAGCTGTCTGTGAGGAGGGCTCTGACTGCTGTGGAGCTGTCTTTAGGCATTAGTTATCCACTGCCAAGCTTTCCAGTGACCTTCCTCATTCCAACCTTCATTAAATATTAAAAGATTAAAGCCAGGCTCATGCTTTATGAAGGGCAGGGCAGGCGTTGGTGTGCTGCTTGTCGTGGCTCACCCTCCTCTCTGTGTGGCTGTCTTCTTGGAGGGTGTTTGTGTATCTCTGTCCCTGACTTCAGACAGGAAGGCTGCAGAACAGTCCAGGTCCAGCACGCCCAACACCCTCCCTAAGGTGCAAAGATGAATGCTGCAAATGTCAGGTTCTTTCATTCCTTTGTCGTTTTTTCCCCATTACAATTTGCCATCTATCTAATTTTTGGAAGGGTGTGTTATCTTTCAACAGTAATACTTTGTGACTGCTTGGGCAGGGAAGCCAAGAAAAGAAAGAATCAAGAATGAAAGGAGGAATGTTTTAGTTATCCTGATTTCTAATTAAGCGATCAGGTTTGGTAGCAGAGATGGGTGAACACAGACCTGATCCATAGGGGAAAATGGGAATTAGCAGCTAGGAGAGAGACAGTAGAAATACTCAAAGTAAAAATAGAGAATAGAGTAGGACAAGAAAATAAGACAGGATTGTTTGTAGCCTCATAAGAAGCCTTGCAAAGCAAAGTAATAGGTAGGGAAGTACAATGAAGTACAGTAAGTGGGAGAGACGAAGGCACAGTAAATATCCACAACTTCTCGCTGGCTCGGCAGCTGCTTCCATTAGTTTGTGTGTTATTAGTCCCAACCCTTCTGTATTTGCTCTCTCTTTCTCTCCCTGGTGTAATATGAACAAAAGCAATTGTTGTTGCCTCTTTACGAGGGAGTCAAACTGCAAAGAGTAAACAATTTTTCCATCAGTGGTGTTTGCTGTTTGACATACAATACCAGTAAACAGCTATTCTGGAGATCTGGTGCGCCGTTTCCTGGAGTTGGTGCTTCCATGTACTGCTGGTTCCCAGTACTGCGCTCAGGAGTAATGCTGCGTCCTCCTGCAGGCATCACTGCCTGCTGCAGCCAGTTCTGCTTGTTACAGTGATGCTTACCTCAGTCTAGTGTGTGTGCTCCTCAGGCTGCATGGTGGCAGAGCAGAGTAACCCCGATAGCTGTGTCCTGTGGCAGGGATAGACCCAAAGCCACGTGCTGATAGCAACTGTGCTCCCGTTTGTATGGCTTGCCGCTGTGGTTGGCACTCTGCAGACAAGCTGCTAAACAAGGCTGCTGACCTCTAACAGCGTGCAACCAAAATCCAGCACTTCTCTGGCTTTTCCTGACATTGTAAATATTGCTGAGTATAAAATATGCACACAGGAATTCAGCACGATGGAAGGTGCCTCAGTGGTAACATCAGGGAAATGTCAGCATCTCCATGCCTTCCCTTCCCAAACTGCTTGCTTGCTGCCACCTCCCTGGAGTCCTGAGCATGCCAACAGGCACATTACATGGTGGGTCAAAAATGAAGTATTTCCTTTGTGTTACAAGTGGTCAGGCACCTTCCTCTATTCATTTTGACCATCATACTTTAGACTGATGGCTGCTTTGCTTGGTATCAGAGAAACAGCCACGTTCAGACTGCTGGGCATAATGCTGGTTGGTGTTACAATTCAGTGACACCCACTGTGTTCCCCTACCCAGAGCTCAGTGGGAGCTGCTGTCTCTGGGGCGCTGCAAATCAAGGCCTCTTCTGCAGCTATGACTATTTGTGGGACGTTGGCACCATACAGAGCTGCCCTGGCTGGGGCTGCTGGAGCTTCCCCAGTGCTGGCTCTGCTTCTGCTTAGGGCTCAGGGCTGGAACGGGTTGCTTCCTACACTGCAGCTTCCCCATTCAAAATGGCATTGGATCATCCTCTGCTTGCAGCCTTAGTCTGATGTGAGCTTTAGCAGCATGAGTTGCTGAGATCAAGAGAATCAGCGATGCGCAAAGCATTGCTCCGAATCTTCAGATACAGCACTGAATGTGCATCATGTTCAGTATCACGTGCACACGTATCTGTGGCTGCCTCCTGGGTCAGCAACTTAAATGAGCAAATAACACACACTAGTTCTGCCACGCAGAGGACTTTGGAGAGACTTTTTAATCACCGCTTCTTGCCTTCTGAGCCTATAGACTGTGCCCAGGTGGGCTTTCTGATCACATCTCTAAAGCCTTGAGGTGCAGAAAAACTTGTTTTCATCAGAGATGTTGAAGTTAAATAGGCAGCACAGCTCTACTTGGAAGAACACCAAGGAAACACCAGCTATCACTGGTTTCCATCACCTTCCTGCACAGCCTGGTATGCCACAGCTCTTAGTGACAGACTGCAGTTGGAGACATGCACTGAGAGGGGTCAGGATCTGGGGAGCCCA